>NW_024544032.1:0-357731 GCF_018167655.1 Microtus oregoni | reverse complement strand
TGTTGGGTGCTCAGTACTCAGGGTGCTGGGTGCTCAGTTCTCGGGGTGCTGGGGTGCTCAGTGCTCAGGGTGCTGGTGCTCAGTGCTCAGGGTGCTGGGTGCTCAGTACTCAGTGTGCTGGGTGCTCAGTGCTCGGGGTGCTCGGTGCTCAGTACTCAAGGTGCTGGGTGCTCAGTGCTCAGGGGTGCTGGGTGCTCAGTCCTCGGGGTGTGCTCCGTGCTCAGAGCTCAGGGTGCTGGGTGCTCAGTACTCAGGGTGCTGGGTGCTCAGTGCTCGGGTGCTCCGGTGCTCAGTACTCAAGGTGCTGGTTGCTCAGTGCTCAGGGTGCTGGGTGCTCAGTCCTCGGGGTGCTCCGTGCTCAGTGATCAGGGTTGCTGGGTGCTCAGTACTCAGGGTGCTTCAGTGTTCAGTACTCAGGGTTCTCAGTGCTCAGTACTCAGGGTGCTGGGGTGCTCAGTGCTCAGGGTGCTGGGTGCTCAGTACTCAGGGTGCTCAGTGCTCCAGTACTCGGGGTGCTGGGTGCTCAGTGCTCAGTACTCAGCGTGCTGGGTGCTCAGTGCTCGGGGTGCTGGGTCCTCAGTGCTCAGGGTGCTGGGTGCTCAGTGCTCAGGGTGCTGGGTGCTCAGTCCTCGGGGGTGCTCAGTGCTCAGTGCTCGGGGTGCTGGGTGCTCAGTACTCAGGGTGCTCAGTGCTCAGTACTAAGGGTGCTCAGTGCTCAGTACTCAGGTTGCTCAGTGCTCAGTGCTTGGGGTGCTGGGTGCTCAGTACTCAGGGTGCTGGGTGCTCAGTACTCAGGGTGCTGTGTGCTCAGTGCTCAGTACTCAGCGTGCTGGGTGCTCAGTGCTCGGGGTGCTGGGTCCTCAGTGCTCAGGGTGCTGGGTGCTCAGTACTCAGTGTGCTGGGTGCTCAGTGCTCGGGGTGCTGGGTCCTCAGTGCTCAGGGTGCTGGGTGCTCAGTGCTCGGGGTGCTGGGTGCTCAGTACTCAGGGTGCTCAGTGCTCAGTACTCGGGTTGCTTGGTGCTCAGTACTCAGGGTGCTCAGTGCTCAGTACTCGGGGGTGCTGGGGTGCTCAGTGCTCAGGGTGCTCAGTGCTCAGTGCTCGGGGGTGCTGTGTGCTCAGTGCTCGGGGCGCTGGGTGCTCGAGTGCTCGGGGTGCTGGGTGCTCAGTACTCGGGGTGCTGGGTGCTCAGTTGCTCAGGGTGCTCATTGCATCAGTACTCAGTGCTCAGGGTGCTCAGTGCTCAGGGTGCTGGGTGTTCAGTACTCAGGGTGCTGGGTGCTCAGTACTCAGGGTGCTGGGTGCTCAGTGCTCAGGGTGCTGGGTGCTCAGTACTCTGGGTGTTGGGGTGCTCAGTACTCAGGGTGCTTTTGTGCTCCGTGCTCTGGGTGCTGGGTGCCTCAGTGCTCAGGGTGCTGGGTGCTCAGTGCTCAGGGTGCTGGGTGCTCAGTACTCAGGGTGCTGGGTGCTTAGTGCTCGAGGTGCTCGGTGCTCAGTACTCAAGGTGCTGTGTGCTCAGTGCTCAGGGTGCTGGGTGCTCAGTCCTCGGGGTGCTCCGTGCTCAGGGTGCTGGGTGCTCAGTGCTCAGGGTGCTGGGTGCTCAGTGCTAGGGGTGCTGGTTGCTGAGTGCTCAGGGTGCTGGGTGCTCAGTGCTCGGGGTGCTCGGTGCTCAGTGCTCAGGGTCCTGGGTGCTCGTACTCAGGGTCCTGGGTGCTCAGTGCTCAGGGTGCTGGGTGCTCAGTGCTCGGGGTGCTGGGTGCTCAGTGCTCAGGGTGATCGGAGCTCAGTACTCCAGGGTGCTGGGTGCTCAGTGCTCAGTGTGCTGGGTGGCTCAGTCCTCAGGGTGCTCAGTGCTCAGGGTGATGGGGTGCTCAATGCTCGGGGTGCTCGGTGCTCAGTACTCAGGGTGCTGATGTGCTCAGTACTCAGGGTGCTGGGTGCTCAGTACTCATGGTGCTGGGTGCTCAGTTCTCGGGGGTGCTGGGTGCTCAGTACTCAGCGTGCTGCGTGCTCAGTACTCAGGGTGCTGGGTGCTCAATACTCAGTGCTCGGGGTCCTGGGTGCTGAGTGCTCAGGGTGCTGGGTGCTCAGTGCTCTGGGTGCTGGGTGCTCAGTACTCAGGGTGCTGGGTGCTCAGTACTCAGGATGCTGGGTGCTCAGTGCTCAGGGTGGTGGGTGCTCAGTACTCAGGGTGCTGGGTGCTCAGTACTCAGGGTGCTCGGTGCTCAGTACTCAGGGTGCTGGGTGCTCAGTGCGCAGGGTGCTGGGTACTCAGTACTCAGGGTGCTGGGTGCTCAGTACTCAGGGTGCTGGGTGCTCAGTACTCAGGGTGCTGGGTGCTCAGTGCTCAGGGTGCTGGGTGCTCAGTACTCAGGGTGCTGGGTGCTCAGTGCTCAGGGTGATCGGTGCTCAGTACTCAGGGTGCTCAGTACACAGGGTGCTGGGTGCCCAGTGCTCAGGGTGCTGGGTGCTCAGTACTCAGGGTGCTGGGTGCTCAGTGCTCGGGGTGCTGGGTGCTCAGTGCTCAGGGTGATCGGTGCTCCGTACTCAATGTGCTGGGTGCTCAGTGCTCAGTGTGCTGGGTGCTCAGTCCTCAGGGTGCTCAGTGCTCAGGGTGCTGGGTGCTCAGTGCTCGGGGTGCTCGGTGCTCAGTACTCAGGGTGCTGACTGCTCAGTACTCAGGGTGCTGGGTGCTCAGTACTCATGGTGCTGGGTGCTCAGTACTCAGGGGACTGGGTGCTCAGTGCTCAGGGTGCTGGGTGCTCAGTGCTCAAGGCGCTGGGTGCTCAGTGCTCGGGGTGCTGGGTGCTCAGTGCTCGGGGTGCTGGGTGGTCAGTGCTCAGTGCTCAAGGTGCTGGGTGCTCAGTGCTCAGTGCTCAGGGTGCTGGGTGCTCAGTGCTCAGTACTCAGGGTGCTGGGTGCTCAGTACTCAGGGTGCTGGGTGCTCAGTTCTCAGGGTGCTGGGTGCTCAGTACTCTGGGTGTTGGGTGCTCAGTACTCAGGGTGCTGGGTGCTCAGTTCTCGGGGTGCTGGGTGCTCAGTGCTCAGGGTCCTGGGTGCTCAGTGCTCGGGGTGCTCGGTGCTCAGTACTAAAGGTGCTGGGTGCTCAGTGCTCAGGGTGCTGGG
This sequence comes from Microtus oregoni, assembly GCF_018167655.1. NCBI lineage: Eukaryota > Metazoa > Chordata > Mammalia > Rodentia > Cricetidae > Microtus > Microtus oregoni. The sequence goes on along the minus strand of NW_024544032.1, from coordinate 354,607 downwards.
TGCTCAGTCCTCGGGGTGCTCCGTGCTCAGTGCTCAGGGTGCTGGGTGCTCAGTACTCAGGGTGCTGGGTGCTCAGTGCTCGGGGTGCTCGGTGCTCAGTACTCAAGGTGCTGGGTGCTCAGTGCTCAGGGTGCTGGGTGCTCAGTCCTCGGGGTGCTCCGTGCTCAGTGATCAGGGTGCTGGGTGCTCAGTACTCAGGGTGCTCGGTGTTCAGTACTCAGGGTTCTCAGTGCTCAGTACTCAGGGTGCTGGGTGCTCAGTGCTCAGGGTGCTGGGTGCTCAGTACTCAGGGTGCTCAGTGCTCAGTACTCGGGGTGCTTGTTGCTCAGCACTCAGGTTGCTCAGTGCTCAGTGCTCGGGGTGCTGGGTGCTCAGTACTCAGGGTGCTCGGTGCTCAGTACTAAGGGTGCTCAGTGCTCAGTACTCAGGTTGCTCAGTGCTCAGTGCTTGGGGTGCTGGGTGCTCAGTACTCAGGGTGCTGGGTGCTCAGTACTCAGGGTGCTGGGTGCTCAGTGCTCAGTACTCAGCGTGCTGGGTGCTCAGTGCTCGGGATGCTGGGTCCTCAGTGCTCAGGGTGCTGGGTGCTCAGTACTCAGGGTGCTGGGTGCTCAGTGCTCGGGGTGCTGGGTCCTCAGTGCTCAGGGTGCTCAGTGCTCAGTGGTCGGGGTGCTGGGTGCTCAGTGCTCGGGGTGCTGTGTGCTCAGTGCTCACGGTGCTGGTTGCTCAGTACTCTGTGTGCTCAGTGCTCAGGGTGCTGGGTGCTCAGAACTCAGGGTGCTCGGTGCTCAGTACTCATGGTGCTGGGTGCTCATTCTCGGGGTACTGGGTGCTCAGTACTCAGGTTGCTCAGTACTCTGGGTGCTCGGGGCTCAGTACTCATGGTGCTGGGTGCTCAGTACTCAGGGTGCTGGGTGCTCAGAACTCAGGGTGCTTGGTGCTCAGTACTCAGGGTGCTGGGTGCTCAGTGCTCAGGGTGCTCGGTGCTCAGTACTCATGGTGCTGGGTGCTCATTCTCGGGGTACTGGGTGCTCAGTACTCAGGTTGCTCAGTACTCTGCGTGCTCGGGGCTCAGTACTCATGGTGCTGGGTGCTCAGTACTCAGGGTGCTCGGTGCTCAGTTCTCAGGGTGCTCGGTGCTCAGTGTTTGGGGTGCTGGGTGCTCAGTACTCAGGGTGCTTGGTGCTCAGTGCTCAGGGTGCTGGCTGCTCAGTGCTCAGGGTGCTGGGTGCTCAGTACTCAGTGCTCAGGAAGCTGGGTTCTCAGTGCTCAGGGTGCTGGGTGCTCAGTGCTCAGGGTGGTCAGTGCTCAGTGCTCAGTACTCAGGGTGCTTGGTGCTCAGTACTCAGGGTGCTGGGTGCTCAGTGCTCGGGTTACCCGGTGCTCAGTGCTCGGGTTGCTCGGTGCTCAGTACTCAAGGTGCTGAGTGCTCAGTGCTCAGCTTGCTGGGTGCTCAGTGCTCAGGGTGCTGGGTGCTCAGTGCTCAGCGTGCTTGATGCTCAGTACTCAGGGTGTTGGGTGCTCAGTGCTCAGGGTGCTGGGTGCTCAGTGCTCGGGGTGCTGGGTGCTCATTACTCAGGGTGCTGGGTGCTCAGTACTCAGGGTGCTGGGTGCTTAGTACTCGGGGTGCTGGGTGCTCAGTGCCCAGTGCTCAGGATGCTGGGTGCTCAGTGCTCGGGCTGCTGGGTGCTCAGTGCTCAGGGTGCTGGGTGCTCAGTACTCAGGGTGCTGGGTTCTCAGTACTCAGGGTGCTGGGTGCACAGTGCTAGGGGTGCTGGGTCCTCAGTGCTCGGGGTCTGGGTGCTCAGTACTCAGGGTGCTGGGTGCTCAGTACTCAGGGTGCTGGGTGCTCAGTGCTCAGGGTGCTGGGTGCTCAGTGCTCTGGGTGCTGGGTGCTCAGTGCTCAGGGTGCTGGGTGCTCAGTGCTCAGGGTGCTGGGTGCTCAGTGATCGGGGTGATGGGTGCTGAGTGCTCAGGGTGCTGGGTGCTCAGTGCTCGGGGTGCTCGGTGCTCAGTGCTCAGGGTCCTGGGTGCTCAGTACTCAGGGTGCTGGGTGCTTAGTACTCAGTTTGCTCAGTGCTCAGTACACAGGTTGCTGGGTGCTCAGTGCTCAGGGTGCTGGGTGCTCAGTCCTTGGGGTGCTCCGTGCTCGGTGCTCAGGGTGCTGGGTGCTCAGTACTCAGGGTGCTCGGTGTTCAGTACTCAGGGTTCTCAGTGCTCAGTACTCAGGGTGCTGGGTGCTCAGTGCTCAGGGTGCTGGGTGCTCAGTACTCAGGGTGCTCAGTGCTCAGTACTCAGGGTGCTTGTTGCTCAGCACTCAGGTTGCTCAGTGCTCAGTGCACGGGGTGCTGGGTGCTCAGTACTCAGGGTGCTCGGTGCTCAGTACTAAGGGTGCTCAGTGCTCAGTACTCAGGTTGCTCAGTGCTCAGTGCTTGGGGTGCTGGGTGCTCAGTACTCAGGGTGCTGGGTGCTCAGTACTCAGGGTGCTGGGTGCTCAGTGCTCAGTACTCAGCGTGCTGGGTGCTCAGTGCTCGGGATGCTGGGTCCTCAGTGCTCAGGGTGCTGGGTGCTCAGTACTCAGTGTGCTGGGTGCTCAGTGCTCGGGGTGCTGGGTCCTCAGTGCTCAGGGTGCTCAGTGCTCAGTGGTCGGGTGCTGGGTGCTCAGTGCTCGGGGTGCTGGGTGCTCAGTGCTCACGGTGCTGGTTGCTCAGTACTCTGTGTGCTCAGTGCTCAGGGTGCTGGGTGCACAGAACTCAGGGTGCTCGGTGCTCAGTACTCATGGTGCTGCCTGCTCATTCTCGGGGTACTGGGTGCTCAGTAAGCAGGTTGCTCAGTACTCTGGGTGCTCGGGGCTCAGTACTCATGGTGCTGGGTGCTCAGTACTCAGGGTGCTGGGTGCTCAGAACTCAGGGTGCTTGGTGCTCAGTACTCAGGGTGCTGGGTGCTCAGTGCTCAGGGTGCTCGGTGCTCAGTACTCATGGTGCTGGGTGCTCATTCTCGGGGTACTGGGTGCTCAGTACTCAGGTTGCTCAGTACTCTGGGTGCTCGGGGCTCAGTACTCATGGTGCTGGGTGCTGAGTACTCAGGGTGCTCGGTGCTCAGTTCTCAGGGTGCTCGGTGCTCAGTGTTTGGGGTGCTGGGTGCTCAGTACTCAGGGTGCTTGGTGCTCAGTGCTCAGGGTGCTGGCTGCTCAGTGCTCAGGGTGCTGGGTGCTCAGTACTCAGTGCTCAGGATTCTGGGTGCTCAGTGCTCAGTGTGCTGGGTGCTCAGTGCTCAGGGTGGTCAGTGCTCAGTGCTCAGTACTCAGGGTGCTTGGTGCTCAGTGCTCAGGGTGCTGGGTGCTCAGTACTCAGTACTCAGGGTGCTTGGTGCTCAGTACTCATGGTGCTGGGTGCTCAGTACTCAGGGTGCTCGGTGCTCAGTACTCAAGGTGCTGACTGCTCAGTGCTCAGTGTGCTGGGTGCTCAGTGCTCAGGGTGCTGGGTGCTCAGTGCTCAGCGTGCTTGATGCTCAGTACTCAGGGTGTTGGGTGCTCAGTGCTCAGGGTGCTGGGTGCTCAGTGCTCGGTGTGCTGGGTGCTCATTACTCAGGGTGCTGGGTGCTCAGTACTCTAGGTGCTGGGTGCTTAGTACTCGGGGTGCTGGGTGCTCAGTGCCCAGTGCTCAGGATGCTGGGTGCTCAGTGCTCGGGCTGCTGGGTGCTCAGTGCTCAGGGTGCTGGGTGCTCAGTACTCAGGGTGCTGGGTTCTCAGTACTCAGGGTGCTGGGTGCACAGTGCTAGGGGTGCTGGGTCCTCAGTGCTCGGGGTCTGGGTGCTCAGTACTCAGGGTGCTGGGTGCTCAGTACTCAGGGTGCTGGGTGCTCAGTGCTCAGGTTGCTGGGTGCTCAGTGCTCTGGGTGCTGGGTGCTCAGTGCTCAGGGTGCTGGGTGCTCAGTGCTCAGGGTGCTGGGTGCTCAGTGATCGGGGTGATGGGAGCTGAGTGCTCAGGGTGCTGGGTGCTCAGTGCTCGGGGTGCTCGGTGCTCAGTGCTCAGGGTCCTGGGTGCTCAGTACTCAGGGTGCTGGGTGCTTAGTACTCAGGGTGCTCAGTGCTCAGTACACAGGGTGCTGGGTGCTCAGTGCTAGGGGTGCTGGGTGCTCAGTGCTCAGTATTCAGGGTGCTGGGTGCTCAGTGCTCAGGGTGCTGAGTGCTCAGTTCTCAGCGTGCTGGGTGCTCAGTACTCAGGGTGCTGGGTGCTCAGTGCTCAGGGTGCTGGGTGCTCCGTGCTCAGGGTGCTGGGTGCTCAGTGCTCAGGGTGCTGGTTGCTCAGTACTCAGCGTGCTGGGTGCTCAGTACTCAGGGTGCAGGGTGCTCCGTGCTCAGGGTGCTAGGTGCTCAGTACTCAGTGTGCTGGGTGCTCAGTGCTCAGGGTCCTGGGTGATCAGTGCTCAGGGTGCTGGGTGCTCAGTGCTCAGGGTGCTGGGTGCTCAGTGCTCGGGGTTCTGGGTGTTCAGTACTCCGGGTGTTGGGTGCTAAGTGCTTAGGGTGCTGGGTGCTCAGTGCTCGGGGCGCTGGGTGCTCAGTGCTCAGGGTGCTGGGGGCTCAGTACTCAGGGTGCTGCGTGCTCAGTACTCAGGGTGCTCGGTTCTCAGTACTCAGGGTGCTGGGTGCTCATTCTCGGGGTGCTGGGTGCTCAGTGCTCGGGTTGCTGGGTGCTCAGTACTCAGGGTGCTGGGGGCTCAGTACTCAGGGTGCTGGGTGCTCAGTACTCAGGGTGATCTGTTCTCAGTACTCAGGGTGCTGGGTGCTCAGTGCTCGGGGTGCTGGGTGCTCAGTACACGGTGTGCTCAGTACTCAGGGTACTGGGTGCTCAGTACTCAGGGTGCTGGGTGCTCAGTGCTCGGGGTGCTCGGTGCTCAGTACTCGGGGTGCTGGGTGCTCAGTACTCGGGGTGCTGGGTGCTCAGTGCTCAGGGTGCTGGGTGCTCAGTGCTCGGGGTGCTGGGTGCTCAGTGCTGAGGGTGCTGGCTGCTCAGTGCTCAGGGTGCTGGGTGCTCAGTACTCAGGGTGTTAGGTGCTCAGTACTCAGGGTGCTGGGTGCTCAGTACTCAGGGTGCTGGGTGCTCAGTACTCAGCGTGCTGGGTGCTCAGTTCTCAGGGTCCTCGTTGCTCAGTACTCCGGGTGCTCAGTGCTCAGTACTCAGCGTGCTTTGTGCTCAGTGCTCAGGGTGCTGGGTGCTCAGTACTCAGGGTGCTGGGTGCTCAGTACTCAGGGTGCTGGGTGCTCAGTGCTCGGAGTGCTCTGTGATCAGTACTCAGGGTGCTGGGTGCTCAGTGCTCAGGTTGCTGAGTACTCAGTGCTCAGGGTGCTGGGTGCTCAGTGCTCAGGGTGCTGGGTGCTCAGTGCTCAGGGTGCTGGGTGCTCAGTGCTCGGGGTGCTGGGTGCTCAGTGCTCGGGGTGCTGGGTGCTCAGTGCTCGGGGTGCTGGGTGCTCAGTGCTCAGGGTGCTGGGTGCTCAGTTCTCAGGGTGCTGGGGGCTCAGTACTCAGGGTGCTGGGTGCTCAGTGTTCAGGGTGCTGGGTGCTCAGTCCTCAGGGTGCTGGGTGCTCAGTACTCAGGGTGTTCGGTGCTCAGTACTCAGGGTGCTCAGTGCTCAGTACTCAGGGTGCTGGTTGCTCAGTGCTCGGGGTGCTCGGTGCTCAGTACTCAGGGTGCTGGGTGCTCAGTACTCAGGGTGCTGGGTGCTCAGTACTCAGGGTGCTGGGTGCTCAGTGCTCAGGGTGCTGGGTGCTCAGTACTCAGGGTGCTTGGTGCTCAGTACTTAGTGTGCTCGGTGCTCAGTACTCAGGGTGCTGGGTGCTCAGTGCTCAGGGTGCTTTGTACTCAGTACTCAGGGTTCTGGGTGCTCAGTACTCAGGGTGCTGTGTGCTCAGTGCTCAGGGTGCTGGGTGCTCAGTGCTCAGGGTGCTGGGTGCTCAGTACTCAGGGTGCTGGGTGCTCAGTGCTCAGGGTGATCGGTGCTCAGTACTCAGGGTGCTCAGTACTCAGGGTGCTGGGTGCTCAGTGCTCAGGGTGATGGGTGCTCAGTACTCAGGGTGCTGGGTGCTCAGTGCTCGGTGTGCTGGGTGCTCAGTGCTCAGGGTGCTCAGTGCTCAGGGTGCTGGGTGCTCAGTGCTCGGGGTGCTCGGTGCTCAGGGTGCTGGGTGCTCAGTCCTCAGGGTGCTCAGTGCTCAGGGTGCTGGGTGGTCAGTGCTCGGGTTGCTCGGTGCTCAGTACTCAGGGTGCTGGGTGCTCAGTACTCATGGTGCTGGGTGCTCAGTACTCAGGGGGCTGGGTGCTCAGTGCTCAGGGTGCTGGGAGCTCAGTGCTCAGGGCGCTTGGTGCTCAGTGCTCGGGGTGCTGGGTGCTCAGTGCTCGGGGTGCTGGGTGGTCAGTGCTCAGTGCTCAGGGTGCTGGGTGCTCAGTGCTCAGTGCTCAGGGTGCTGGGTGCTCAGTACTCAGGGTGCTGGGTGCTCAGTACTCTGAGTGTTGGGTGCTCAGTACTCAGGTTGCTGGGCGCTCAGTGCTCGGGGTGCTCGGTGCTCAGTACTCAAGGTGCTGGGTGCTCAGTGCTCAGGGTGGGGGTGCTCAGTCCTCGGGGTGCTCCGTGCTCAGTGCTCAGGGGGCTGGGTGCTCAGTACTCAGTGTGCTCGGTGCTCAGTACTCAGGGTTCTCAGTGCTCAGGGTGCTGGGTGCTCAGTACTCAGGGTGCTCAGTGCTCAGTACTCGGGGTGCTGGGTGCTCAGTACTCAGGGCGCTCAGTGCTCAGTACTCGGGGTGCTGGGTGCTCAGTGCTCAGTGTGCTCAGTGCTCAGTGCTCGGGGTGCTGGGTGCTCAGTGCTCGGGGCGCTGGGTGCTCAGTGCTCGGGGTGCTGGGTGCTCAGTACTCAGGGTGCTGTGTGCTCAGTGCTCAGTACTCAGCGTGCTGGGTGCTCAGTGCTCAGAGTGTTGGGTGCTCAGTACTCAGGGTGCTGGGTGCTCAGTGCTCAGTGCTCAGGGTGCTCAGTGCTCAGGGTGCTCAGTGCTCAGGGTGCTGGGTGCTCAGGGTGCTGGGTGCTCAGTGCTCGGGGTGCTGGGTGCTCAGTGCTCAGTGCTCAGGGTGCTGGGTGCTCAGTGCTGAGTGCTCAAGGTGCTGGGTGTTCAGTACTCAGGGTGCTCGGTGCTCAGTGCTCAGGGTGCTGGGTGCTCAGTACTCAGGGTGCTGGGTGCTCAGTGCTCGGGGTGCTGGGTGCTCAGTGCTCAGGGTGATCAGTGCTCAGTACTCAGGGTGCTGGGTTCTCAGTGCTCTGGGTGCTGGGTGCTCAGTCCTCAGAGTGCTCAGTACTCAGGATGCTCTGTGCTCAGTGCTCAGTACTCAGGGTGCTCAGTACTCAGGGTGCTGGGTGCTCAGTGCTCGGGGTGCTGGGTGCTCAGTACTCAGGGTGCTGGGTGCTCAGTACTCGGGGTGCTGGGTGCTCAGTACTCAGGGTGCTGGGTGCTCAGTGCTCGGGGTGCTGGGTGCTCACTGCTCAGAGTGATCTGTGCTCAGTGCTCAGAGTGCTGGGTGCTCAGTCCTCCGGGTGCTCAGTGCTCAGGGTGCTGGGTGCTCATTGCTCGGTGTGCTCGGTGCTCAGTACTCAGGCTGCTGAGTGCTCAGTACTCAGGGTGCTGGGTGCTCAGTACTCAGGTAGCTGGTTGCTCAGTACTCAGGGTGCTGGGTGCTCAGTGCTCAGGGTGCTGGGTGCTCAGTGCTCGGGGTGCTGGGTGCTCAGGGCTGTGGTGCTGGGTGCTCAGTGCTCAGTGCTCAGGGTGCTGGGTGCTCAGTGCTCAGTGCTCAGGGTGCTGGTTGCTCAGTACTCAGGGTGCTGGGTGCTCAGTACTCAGGGTGCTGGGTGCTCAGTGCTCAGGGTGCTCTGTGCTCAGTACTCAGGGTGCTGGTTGCTGAGTGCTTGGGGTGCTGCGTGCTCAGTGCTCAGGGAGCTGGGTGCTCAGTGCTCAGGGTGCTGGGTGCTCAGTACTCAGGGTGCTGGGTGCTCAGTGCTCGTTGTGCTCGGTGCTCAGTACTCAAGGTGCTGGGTGCTCAGTGCTCAGGGTGCTGGGTGCTCAGTCCTCGGGGTGCTCCGTGCTCAGTGATCAGGGTGCTGGGTGCTCAGTACTCAGGGTGCTCGGTGCTCAGTACTCAGGGTTTTCAGTGCTCAGTACTCAGGGTGCTGGGTGCTCAGTGCTCAGGGTGCTGGGTGCTCAGTACTCAGGGTGCTCAGTGCTCAGTACTCGGGGTTCTTGGTGCTCAGTACTCAGGGTGCTCAGTGCTCAGTACTCGGGGTGCTTGGTGCTCAGTGCTCAGGGTGCTCAGTGCTCAGTGCTCGGGGTGCTGGGTGCTCAGTGCTCGGGGCGCTGGGTGCTCAGTGCTCGGGGTGCTGGGTGCTCAGTACTCGGGGTGCTGGGTGCTCAGTGCCCAGGGTGCTCAGTGCTCAGTACTCAGTGCTCAGGGTGCTCAGTGCTCAGTGCTCAGGGTGCTGGGTGTTCAGTACTCAGGGTGCTGGGTGCTCAGTACTCAGGGTGCTGGGTGCTCAGTGCTCAGGGTGCTGGGAGCTCAGTACTCTGGGTGTTGGGTGCTCAGTACTCAGGGTGCTGGGTGCTCCGTGCTCAGGGTGCTGGGTGCTCAGTGCTCAGGGTTCTGGGTGCTCAGTGCTCAGGGTGCTGGGTGCTCAGTACTCAGGGTGCTGGGTGCTCAGTGCTCAGGGTGATCGGTGCTCAGTACTCAGGGTGCTCAGTACTCAGGGTGCTGGGTGCTCAGTGCTCAGGGTGCTGGGTGCTCAGTACTCAGGGTGCTGGGTGCTCAGTGCTCGGGGTGCTGGGTGCTCAGTGCTCAGGGTGATCGGTGCTCAGTACTCAGGGTGCTGGGTGCTCAGTGCTCAGGGAGCTGGGTGCACAGTCCTCAGGGTGCTCAGTGCTCAGGGTGCTGGGTGCTCAGTACTCATGGTGCTGGGTGCTCAGTACTCAGGGGGCTGGGTGCTCAGTGCTCAGGGTGCTGGGTGCTCAGTGCTCAGGGCGCTGGGTGCTCAGTGCTTGGGGTGCTGGGTGCTCAGTGCTCGGGGTGCTGGGTGGTCAGTGCTCAGTGCTCAAGGTGCTGGGTGCTCAGTGCTCAGTGCTCAGGGTGCTGGGTGCTCAGTACTCAGGGTGCTGGGTGCTCAGAACTCAGGGTGCTGGGTGCTCAGTTCTCAGGGTCCTGGGTGATCAGTACTCTGGGTGTTGGGTGCGCAGTACTCAGGGTGCTCAGTGCTCAGTACTCGGGGTGCTGGGTGCTCAGTGCTCAGTGTGCTCAGTGCTCAGTGCTCAGGGTGCTGGGTGCTCAGTGCTCGGGGCGCTGGGTGCTCAGTGCTCGGGGTGCTGGGTGCTCAGTACTCAGGGTGCTGTGTGCTCAGTGCTCAGTACTCAGCGTGCTGGGTGCTCAGTGCTCAGAGTGTTGGGTGCTCAGTACTCAGGGTGCTGGGTGCTCAGTGCTCAGTGCTCAGGGTGCTCAGTGCTCAGGGTGCTCAGTGCTCAGGGTGCTGGGTGCTCAGGGTGCTGGGTGCTCAGTGCTCGGGGTGCTGGGTGCTCAGTTCTCAGTGCTCAGGGTGCTGGGGGCTCAGTGCTCAGTGCTCAGGGTGCTGGGTGTTCAGTACTCAGTGTGCTCGGTGCTCAGTGCTCAGGGTGCTAGGTGCTCAGTACTCAGGGTGCTGGGTGCTCAGTGCTAGGGGTGCTGGGTGCTCAGTACTCAGGGTGCTGGGTGCTCAGTACTCAGGGTGCTGGGTGCTCAGTGCTCAGGGTGCTGGGTGCTCAGTACTCAGGGTGCTCGGTGCTCAGTACTCCGGGTGCTCGGTGCTCAGTACTCAGGGTGCTGGGTGCTCAGTACTCAGGGTGCTGGGTGCTCAGTACTCAGGGTGCTGGGTGCTCAGTGCTCAGGGTGCTGGGTGCTCAGTGCTCTGGGTGCTGGGTGCTCAGTGCTCAGGGTGCTGGGTGCTCAGTGCTCAGGGTGCTGGGTGCTCAGTGATCGGGGTGATGGGTGCTGGGTGCTCAGGGTGCTGAGTGCTCAGTGCTCGGGGTGCTCGGTGCTCAGTGCTCAGGGTCCTGGGTGCTCAGTACTCAGGGGGCTAGGTGCTTAGTAATCAGGGTGCTCAGTGCTCAGTACACAGGGTGCTGGGTGCTCAGTGCTCGGGGTGCTGGGTGCTCAGTGCTCAGTACTCAGGGTGCTGGGTGTTCAGTGCTCAGGGTGCTGGGTGCTCAGTGCTCAGGGTGCTGGGTGCTCAGTGCTCGGGGAGCTCGGTGCTCAGTACTCAGGGTGCTGGGTGCTCAGTACTCAGTGTTCGGGGTACTGGGTGCTCCGTGCTCGGGGTGATCTGTTCTCAGTACTCAGGGTGCTGGGTGCTCAGTGCTCGGGGTGCTGGGTGCTCAGTACTCGGGGTGCTCAGTACTCAGGGTACTGGGTGCTCAGTAATCAGGGTGCTGTGTGCTCAGAGCTCGGGGTGCTCGGTGCTCAGTACTCGGGGTGCTGGGTGCTCAGTGCTCAGGGTGCTGGGTGCTCAGTGCTCGGGGTGCTGGGTGCTCAGTGCTGAGGGTGCTGGCTGCTCAGTGCTCAGGGTGCTGGGTGCTCAGTACTCAGGGTGCTAGGTGCTCAGTACTCAGGGTGCTCAGTGCTTAGTACTCAGCGTGCTGGGTGCTGAGTGCTCAGGGTCCTCGGTGCTCAGTACTCAGGGTGTTCAGTGCTCAGTACTCAGCGTGCTTTGTGCTCAGTGCTCAGGGTGCTGGGTGCTCAGTACTCAGGGTGATGGGTGCTCAGTGCTCGGGGTGCTCGGTGATCAGTACTCAGGGTGCTGGGTGCTCAGTGCTCAGGGTGCTGAGTACTCAGTACTCAGGGTGCTGGGTGCTCAGTGCTCAGGGTGCTGGGTGCTCAGTGCTCAGGGTGCTGGGTGCTCAGTGCTCGGGGTGCTGGGTGCTCAGTGCTCGGGGTGCTGGGTGCTCAGTGCTCAGGGTGCTGGGTGCTCAGTACTCAGGGTGCTGGGTGCTCAGTGCTCAGTGCTCAGGGTGCTCAGTGCTCAGGGTGCTCAGTGCTCAGGGTGCTGGGTGCTCAGGGTGCTGGGTGCTCAGTGCTCGGGGTGCTGGGTGCTCAGTTCTCAGTGCTCAGGGTGCTGGGTGCTCAGTGCTCAGTGCTCAGGGTGCTGGGTGTTCAGTACTCAGGGTGCTCGGTGCTCAGTGCTCAGGGTGCTAGGTGCTCAGTACTCAGGGTGCTGGGTGCTCAGTGCTAGGGGTGCTGGGTGCTCAGTACTCAGGGTGCTGGGTGCTCAGTACTCAGGGTGCTGGGTGCTCAGTGCTCAGGGTGCTGGGTGCTCAGTACTCAGGGTGCTCGGTGCTCAGTACTCAGGGTGCTCGGTGCTCAGTACTCAGGGTGCTGGGTGCTCAGTACTCAGGGTGCTGGGTGCTCAGTACTCAGGGTGCTGGGTGCTCAGTGCTCAGGGTGCTGGGTGCTCAGTGCTCTGGGTGCTGGGTGCTCAGTGCTCAGGGTGCTGGGTGCTCAGTGCTCGGGGTGCTGGGTGCTGAGTGCTCAGGGTGCTGAGTGCTCAGTACTCAGGGTGATAGGTGCTTAGTAATCAGGGTGCTCAGTGCTCAGTACACAGGGTGCTGGGTGTTCAGTGCTCGGGGTGCTGGGTGCTCAGTGCTCAGTACTCAGGGTGCTGGGTGCTCAGTGCTCAGGGTGCTGAGTGCTCAGTACTCAGCGTGCTGGGTGCTCAGTACTCAGGGTGCTGGGTGTTCAGTGCTCAGGGTGCTGGGTGCTCAGTGCTCAGGGTGCTGGGTGCTCAGTACTCAGGGTGCTGGGTGCTCAGAACTCAGGGTGCTGGGTGCTCAGTTCTCAGGGTGCTGGGTGATCAGTACTCTGGGTGTTGGGTGCGCAGTACTCAGGGTGCTCAGTGCTCAGTACTCGGGGTGCTGGGTGCTCAGTGCTCAGTGTGCTCAGTGCTCAGTGCTCAGGGTGCTGGGTGCTCAGTGCTCGGGGCGCTGGGTGCTCAGTGCTCGGGGTGCTGGGTGCTCAGTACTCAGGGTGCTGTGTGCTCAGTGCTCAGTACTCAGCGTGCTGGGTGCTCAGTGCTCAGAGTGTTGGGTGCTCAGTACTCAGGGTGCTGGGTGCTCAGTGCTCAGTGCTCAGGGTGCTCAGTGCTCAGGGTGCTCAGTGCTCAGGGTGCTGGGTGCTCAGGGTGCTGGGTGCTCAGTGCTCGGGGTGCTGGGTGCTCAGTTCTCAGTGCTCAGGGTGCTGGGGGCTCAGTGCTCAGTGCTCAGGGTGCTGGGTGTTCAGTACTCAGTGTGCTCGGTGCTCAGTGCTCAGGGTGCTAGGTGCTCAGTACTCAGGGTGCTGGGTGCTCAGTGCTAGGGGTGCTGGGTGCTCAGTACTCAGGGTGCTGGGTGCTCAGTACTCAGGGTGCTGGGTGCTCAGTGCTCAGGGTGCTGGGTGCTCAGTACTCAGGGTGCTCGGTGCTCAGTACTCCGGGTGCTCGGTGCTCAGTACTCAGGGTGCTGGGTGCTCAGTACTCAGGGTGCTGGGTGCTCAGTACTCAGGGTGCTGGGTGCTCAGTGCTCAGGGTGCTGGGTGCTCAGTGCTCTGGGTGCTGGGTGCTCAGTGCTCAGGGTGCTGGGTGCTCAGTGCTCAGGGTGCTGGGTGCTCAGTGATCGGGGTGATGGGTGCTGGGTGCTCAGGGTGCTGAGTGCTCAGTGCTCGGGGTGCTCGGTGCTCAGTGCTCAGGGTCCTGGGTGCTCAGTACTCAGGGGGCTAGGTGCTTAGTAATCAGGGTGCTCAGTGCTCAGTACACAGGGTGCTGGGTGCTCAGTGCTCGGGGTGCTGGGTGCTCAGTGCTCAGTACTCAGGGTGCTGGGTGTTCAGTGCTCAGGGTGCTGGGTGCTCAGTGCTCAGGGTGCTGGGTGCTCAGTGCTCGGGGAGCTCGGTGCTCAGTACTCAGGGTGCTGGGTGCTCAGTACTCAGTGTTCGGGGTACTGGGTGCTCCGTGCTCGGGGTGATCTGTTCTCAGTACTCAGGGTGCTGGGTGCTCAGTGCTCGGGGTGCTGGGTGCTCAGTACTCGGGGTGCTCAGTACTCAGGGTACTGGGTGCTCAGTAATCAGGGTGCTGTGTGCTCAGAGCTCGGGGTGCTCGGTGCTCAGTACTCGGGGTGCTGGGTGCTCAGTGCTCAGGGTGCTGGGTGCTCAGTGCTCGGGGTGCTGGGTGCTCAGTGCTGAGGGTGCTGGCTGCTCAGTGCTCAGGGTGCTGGGTGCTCAGTACTCAGGGTGCTAGGTGCTCAGTACTCAGGGTGCTCAGTGCTTAGTACTCAGCGTGCTGGGTGCTGAGTGCTCAGGGTCCTCGGTGCTCAGTACTCAGGGTGTTCAGTGCTCAGTACTCAGCGTGCTTTGTGCTCAGTGCTCAGGGTGCTGGGTGCTCAGTACTCAGGGTGATGGGTGCTCAGTGCTCGGGGTGCTCGGTGATCAGTACTCAGGGTGCTGGGTGCTCAGTGCTCAGGGTGCTGAGTACTCAGTACTCAGGGTGCTGGGTGCTCAGTGCTCAGGGTGCTGGGTGCTCAGTGCTCAGGGTGCTGGGTGCTCAGTGCTCGGGGTGCTGGGTGCTCAGTGCTCGGGGTGCTGGGTGCTCAGTGCTCAGGGTGCTGGGTGCTCAGTACTCAGGGTGCTGGGTGCTCAGTGCTCAGTGCTCAGGGTGCTCAGTGCTCAGGGTGCTCAGTGCTCAGGGTGCTGGGTGCTCAGGGTGCTGGGTGCTCAGTGCTCGGGGTGCTGGGTGCTCAGTTCTCAGTGCTCAGGGTGCTGGGTGCTCAGTGCTCAGTGCTCAGGGTGCTGGGTGTTCAGTACTCAGGGTGCTCGGTGCTCAGTGCTCAGGGTGCTAGGTGCTCAGTACTCAGGGTGCTGGGTGCTCAGTGCTAGGGGTGCTGGGTGCTCAGTACTCAGGGTGCTGGGTGCTCAGTACTCAGGGTGCTGGGTGCTCAGTGCTCAGGGTGCTGGGTGCTCAGTACTCAGGGTGCTCGGTGCTCAGTACTCAGGGTGCTCGGTGCTCAGTACTCAGGGTGCTGGGTGCTCAGTACTCAGGGTGCTGGGTGCTCAGTACTCAGGGTGCTGGGTGCTCAGTGCTCAGGGTGCTGGGTGCTCAGTGCTCTGGGTGCTGGGTGCTCAGTGCTCAGGGTGCTGGGTGCTCAGTGCTCGGGGTGCTGGGTGCTGAGTGCTCAGGGTGCTGAGTGCTCAGTACTCAGGGTGATAGGTGCTTAGTAATCAGGGTGCTCAGTGCTCAGTACACAGGGTGCTGGGTGTTCAGTGCTCGGGGTGCTGGGTGCTCAGTGCTCAGTACTCAGGGTGCTGGGTGCTCAGTGCTCAGGGTGCTGAGTGCTCAGTACTCAGCGTGCTGGGTGCTCAGTACTCAGGGTGCTGGGTGTTCAGTGCTCAGGGTGCTGGGTGCTCAGTGCTCAGGGTGCTGGGTGCTCAGTGCTCGGGGAGCTCGGTGCTCAGTACTCAGGGTGCTGGGTGCTCAGTACTCAGTGCTCGGGGTACTGGGTGCTCCGTGCTCGGGGTGATCTGTTCTCAGTACTCAGGGTGCTGGGTGCTCAGTGCTCGGGGTGCTGGGTGCTCAGTACTCGGGGTGCTCAGTACTCAGGGTACTGGGTGCTCAGTACTCAGGGTGCTGGGTGCTCAGAGCTCGGGGTGCTCGGTGCTCAGTACTCGGGGTGCTGGGTGCTCAGTGCTCAGGGTGCTGGGTGCTCAGTGCTCGGGGTGCTGGGTGCTCAGTGCTGAGTGTGCTGGCTGCTCAGTGCTCAGGGTGCTGGGTGCTCAGTACTCAGGGTGCTAGGTGCTCAGTACTCAGGGTGCTCAGTGCTTAGTACTCAGCGTGCTGGGTGCTGAGTGCTCAGGGTCCTCGGTGCTAAGTACTCAGGGTGTTCAGAGCTCAGTACTCAGCGTGCTTTGTGCTCAGTGCTCAGGGTGCTGGGTGCTCAGTACTCAGGGTGCTGGGTGCTCAGTGCTCGGGGTGCTCGGTGACCAGTACTCAGGGTGCTGGGTGCTCAGTGCTCAGGGTGCTGAGTACTCAGTACTCAGGGTGCTGGGTGCTCAGTGCTCAGGGTGCTGGGTGCTCAGTGCTCAGGGTGCTGGGTGCTCAGTGCTCGGGGTGCTGGGTGCTCAGTGCTCGGGGTGCTGGGTGCTCAGTGCTCAGGGTGCTGGGTGCTCAGTACTCAGGGTGCTGGGTGCTCATTACTCAGGGTGTTGGGTGCTCAGTGCTCAGGGTGCTGGGTGCTCAGTCCTCAGGGTGCTGGGTGCTCACTACTCAGGGTGTTCGGTGCTTGGTACTCAGGGTGCTCAGTGCTCAGTACTCAGGGTGCTGGTTGCTCAGTGCTCGGGTGCTCGGTGCTCAGTACTCAGGGTGCTGGGTGCTCAGTACTCAGGGTGCTGGGTGCTCCGTACTCAGGGTGCTGGGTGCTCAGTACTCAGGGTGCTGGGTGCTCAGTACTCAGGGTGCTGGGTGCTCAGTGCTCAGGGTGCTGGGTGCTCAGTACTCAGGGTGCTGGGTGCTCAGTACTCAGGGTGCTCGGTGCTCAGTACTCAGGGTGCTGGGTGCTCAGTGCTCAGGGTGCTTTGTACTCAGTACTCAGGGTTCTGGGTGCTCAGTACTCAGGGTGCTGGGTGCTCAGTGCTCAGGGTGCTGGGAGCTCAGTGCTCAGGGTGCTGTGTGCTCAGTACTCAGGGTGCTGGGTGCTCAGTGCTCAGGGTGATCAGTGCTCACTACTCAGGGTGCTCAGTACTCAGGGTGCTGTGTGCTCAGTGCTCAGGGTGCTGGGTGCTCAGTACTCAGGGTGCTCAGTGCTCAGGGTGCTGGGTGCTCAGGGTGCTGGGTGCTCAGTGCTCGGGGTGCTGGGTGCTCAGTGCTCAGTGCTCAGGGTGCTGGGTGCTCAGTGCTCAGGGTGCTGTGTGCTCAGTGCTCAGTACTCAGCGTGCTGGGTGCTCATTGCTCAGAGTGTTGGGTGCTCAGTACTCAGGGTGCTGGGTGCTCAGTGCTCAGTGCTCAGGGTGCTCAGTGCTCAGGGTGCTCAGTGCTCAGGGTGCTGGGTGCTCAGGGTGCTGGGTGCTCAGTGCTCGGGGTGCTGGGTGCTCAGTGCTCAGTGCTCAGGGTGCTGGGTGCTCAGTGCTCAGGGTGCTGGGTGTTCAGTACTCAGGGTGCTCGGTGCTCAGTGCTCAGGGTGCTAGGTGCTCAGTACTCAGGGTGCTGGGTGCTCAGTGCTCGGGGTGCTGGGTGCTCAGTGCTCAGGGTGATCAGTGCTCAGTACTCAGGGTGCTGGGTGCTCAGTGCTCAGGGTGCTGGTTGCTCAGTACTCAGGGTGCTGGGTGCTCAGTACTCAGGGTGCTCCGTGCTCAGTACTCAGGGTGCTGGGTGCTCAGTGCTCAGGGTGCTTTGTACTCAGTACTCAGGGTTCTGGGTGCTCAGTACTCAGGGTGCTGGGTGCTCAATGCTCAGGGTGCTGGGTGCTCAGTGCTCAGGGTGCTGGGTGCTCAGTACTCAGGGTGCTGGGTGCTCAGTGCTCAGGGTGATCGGTGCTCAGTACTCAGGGTGCTCAGTACTCAGGGTGCTGGGTGCTCAGTACTCAGGGTGCTGGGTGCTCAGTGCTCAGGGTGCTGGGTGCTCAGTGCTCTGGGTGCTTGGTGCTCAGTGCTCAGGGTGCTGGGTGCTCAGTGCTCAGGGTGCTGGGTGCTCAGTGCTCAGGGTGCTGGGTGCTCAGTGCTCAGGTTGCTGGGTGCTCAGTGCTCGGGGAGCTCGGTGCTCAGTACTCAGGGTGCTGGTGCTCAGTACTCAGTGCTCGGGGTCCTGGGTGCTCCGTGCTCGGGGTGCTGGGGGCTCAGTACTCAGGGTGCTGGGTGCTCAGTACACAGGGTGATCTGTTCTCAGTACTCAGGGTGCTGGGTGCTCAGTGCTCGGGGTGCTGGGTGCTCAGTACTCGGGGTGCTCAGTACTCAGGGTACTGGGTGCTCAGTACTCAGGGTGCTGGGTGCTCAGTGCTCGGGGTGCTCGGTGCTCAGTACTCGGGGTGCTGGGTGCTCAGTACTCGGGGTGCTGGGTGCTCAGTGCTCAGGGTGCTGGGTGCTCAGTGCTCGGGGTGCTGGGTGCTCAGTGCTGAGGGTGCTGGCTGCTCAGTGCTCAGGGTGCTGGGTGCTCAGTACTCAGGGTGCTAGGTGCTCAGTACTCAGGGTGCTCAGTGCTCAGTACTCAGCGTGCTGGGTGCTCAGTGCTCAGAGTCCTCGGTGCTCAGTACTCAGGGTGCTCAGTGCTCAGTACTCAGCGTGCTTTGTGCTCAGTGCTCAGGGTGCTGGGTGCTCAGTACTCAGGGTGCTGGGTGCTCAGTACTCAGGGTGCTGGGTGCTCAGTACTCAGGGTGCTGGGTGCTCAGTGCTCGGGGTGCTCGGTGATCAGTACTCAGGGTGCTGGGTGCTCAGTGCTCAGGGTGCTGAGTACTCAGTACTCAGGGTGCTGGGTGCTCAGTGCTCAGGGTGCTGGGTGCTCAGTGCTCAGGGTGCTGGGTGGTCAGTGCTCAGTGCTCAAGGTGCTGGGTGCTCAGTGCTCAGTGCTCAGGGTGCTGGGTGCTCAGTACTCAGGGTGCTGTGTGCTCAGTACTCAGGGTGCTGGGTGCTCAGTTCTCAGGGTGCTGGGTGATCAGTACTCTGGGTGTTGGGTGCGCAGTACTCAGGGTGCTCAGTGCTCAGTACTCGGGGTGCTGGGTGCTCAGTGCTCAGTGTGCTCAGTGCTCAGTGCTCAGGGTGCTGGGTGCTCAGTGCTCGGGGCGCTGGGTGCTCAGTGCTCGGGGTGCTGGGTGGTCAGTACTCAGGGTGCTGTGTGCTCAGTGCTCAGTACTCAGCGTGCTGGGTGCTCAGTGCTCAGAGTGTTGGGTGCTCAGTACTCAGGGTGCTGGGTGCTCAGTGCTCAGTGCTCAGGGTGCTCAGTGCTCAGGGTGCTCAGTACTCAGGGTGCTGGGTGCTCAGGGTGCTGGGTGCTCAGTGCTCGGGGTGCTGGGTGCTCAGTTCTCAGTGCTCAGGGTGCTGGGTGCTCAGTGCTCAGTGCTCAGGGTGCTGGGTGTTCAGTACTCAGGGTGCTCGGTGCTCAGTGCTCAGGGTGCTAGGTGCTCAGTGCTCAGGGTGCTGAGTACTCAGTACTCAGGGTGCTGGGTGCTCAGTGCTCAGGGTGCTGGGTGCTCAGTCCTCAGGGTGCTGGGTGCTCAGTGCTCGGGGTGCTGGGTGCTCAGTGCTCGGGGTGCTGGGTGCTCAGTGCTCAGGGTGCTGGGTGCTCAGTACTCAGGGTGCTGGGTGCTCATTACTCAGGGTGCTGGGTGCTCAGTGCTCAGGGTGCTGGGTGCTCAGTCCTCAGGGTGCTGGGTGCTCACTACTCAGGGTGTTCGGTGCTTAGTACTCAGGGTGCTCAGTGCTCAGTACTCAGGGTGCTCGGTGCTCAGTACTCAGGGTGCTGGGTGCTCAGTACTCAGGGTGCTGGGTGCTCCGTACTCAGGGTGCTGGGTGCTCAGTACTCAGGGTGCTGGGTGCTCAGTACTCAGGGTGCTGGGTGCTCAGTGCTCAGGGTGCTGGGTGCTCAGTACTCAGGGTGCTGGGTGCTCAGTACTCAGGGTGCTCGGTGCTCAGTACTCAGGGTGCTGGGTGCTCAGTGCTCAGGGTGCTTTGTACTCAGTACTCAGGGTGCTGGGTGCTCAGTACTCAGGGTGCTGGGTGCTCATTACTCAGGGTGCTGGGTGCTCAGTGCTCAGGGTGCTTTGTACTCAGTACTCAGTGCTCGGGGTGCTCGGTGATCAGTACTCAGGGTGCTGGGTGCTCAGTGCTCAGGGTGCTGAGTACTCAGTACTCAGGGTGCTGGGTGCTCAGTGCTCAGGGTGCTGGGTGCTCAGTGCTCAGGGTGCTGGGTGGTCAGTGCTCAGTGCTCAAGGTGCTGGGTGCTCAGTGCTCAGTGCTCAGGGTGCTGGGTGCTCAGTACTCAGGGTGCTGGGTGCTCAGTACTCAGGGTGCTGGGTGCTCAGTTCTCAGGGTGCTGGGTGATCAGTACTCTGGGTGTTGGGTGCGCAGTACTCAGGGTGCTCAGTGCTCAGTACTCGGGGTGCTGGGTGCTCAGTGCTCAGTGTGCTCAGTGCTCAGTGCTCAGGGTGCTGGGTGCTCAGTGCTCGGGGCGCTGGGTGCTCAGTGCTCGGGGTGCTGGGTGCTCAGTACTCAGGGTGCTGTGTGCTCAGTGCTCAGTACTCAGCGTGCTGGGTGCTCAGTGCTCAGAGTGTTGGGTGCTCAGTACTCAGGGTGCTGGGTGCTCAGTGCTCAGTGCTCAGGGTGCTCAGTGCTCAGGGTGCTCAGTACTCAGGGTGCTGGGTGCTCAGGGTGCTGGGTGCTCAGTGCTCGGGGTGCTGGGTGCTCAGTTCTCAGTGCTCAGGGTGCTGGGTGCTCAGTGCTCAGGGTGCTGGGTGTTCAGTACTCAGGGTGCTCGGTGCTCAGTGCTCAGGGTGCTAGGTGCTCAGTGCTCAGGGTGCTGAGTACTCAGTACTCAGGGTGCTGGGTGCTCAGTGCTCAGGGTGCTGGGTGCTCAGTGCTCAGGGTGCTGGGTGCTCAGTGCTCGGGGTGCTGGGTGCTCAGTGCTCGGGGTGCTGGGTGCTCAGTGCTCAGGGTGCTGGGTGCTCAGTACTCAGGGTGCTGGGTGCTCATTACTCAGGGTGCTGGGTGCTCAGTGCTCAGGGTGCTGGGTGCTCAGTCCTCAGGGTGCTGGGTGCTCACTACTCAGGGTGTTCGGTGCTTAGTACTCAGGGTGCTCAGTGCTCAGTACTCAGGGTGCTCGGTGCTCAGTACTCAGGGTGCTGGGTGCTCAGTACTCAGGGTGCTGGGTGCTCCGTACTCAGGGTGCTGGGTGCTCAGTACTCAGGGTGCTGGGTGCTCAGTACTCAGGGTGCTGGGTGCTCAGTGCTCAGGGTGCTGGGTGCTCAGTACTCAGGGTGCTGGGTGCTCAGTACTCAGGGTGCTCGGTGCTCAGTACTCAGGGTGCTGGGTGCTCAGTGCTCAGGGTGCTTTGTACTCAGTACTCAGGGTTCTGGGTGCTCAGTACTCAGGGTGCTGGGTGCTCAGTGCTCAGGGTGCTGGGTGCTCAGTGCTCAGGGTGCTGTGTGCTCAGTACTCAGGGTGCTGGGTGCTCAGTGCTCAGGGTGATCAGTGCTCACTACTCAGGGTGCTCAGTACTCAGGGTGCTGTGTGCTCAGTACTCAGGGTGCTCAGTGCTCAGGGTGCTGGGTGCTCAGGGTGCTGGGTGCTCAGTGCTCGGGGTGCTGGGTGCTCAGTGCTCAGTGCTCAGAGTGCTGGGTGCTCAGTGCTCAGGGTGCTGTGTGCTCAGTGCTCAGTACTCAGCGTGCTGGGTGCTCATTGCTCAGAGTGTTGGGTGCTCAGTACTCAGGGTGCTGGGTGCTCAGTGCTCAGTGCTCAGGGTGCTCAGTGCTCAGGGTGCTCAGTGCTCAGGGTGCTGGGTGCTCAGGGTGCTGGGTGCTCAGTGCTCGGGGTGCTGGGTGCTCAGTGCTCAGTGCTCAGGGTGCTGGGTGCTCAGTGCTCAGTGCTCAGGGTGCTGGGTGTTCAGTACTCAGGGTGCTCGGTGCTCAGTGCTCAGGGTGCTAGGTGCTCAGTACTCAGGGTGCTGGGTGCTCAGTGCTCGGGGTGCTGGGTGCTCAGTGCTCAGGGTGATCAGTGCTCAGTACTCAGGGTGCTGGGTGCTCAGTGCTCAGGGTGCTGTGTGCTCAGTGCTCAGTACTCAGCGTGCTAGGTGCTCATTGCTCAGAGTGTTGGGTGCTCAGTACTCAGGGTGCTGGGTGCTCAGTGCTCAGTGCTCAGGGTGCTCAGTGCTCAGGGTGCTCAGTGCTCAGGGTGCTGGGTGCTCAGGGTGCTGGGTGCTCAGTGCTCGGGGTGCTGGGTGCTCAGTGCTCAGTGCTCAGGGTGCTGGGTGCTCAGTGCTCAGGGTGCTGGGTGTTCAGTACTCAGGGTGCTCGGTGCTCAGTGCTCAGGGTGCTAGGTGCTCAGTACTCAGGGTGCTGGGTGCTCAGTGCTCGGGGTGCTGGGTGCTCAGTGCTCAGGGTGATCAGTGCTCAGTACTCAGGGTGCTGGGTGCTCAGTGCTCAGGGTGCTGGTTGCTCAGTACTCAGGGTGCTGGGTGCTCAGTACTCAGGGTGCTCCGTGCTCAGTACTCAGGGTGCTGGGTGCTCAGTGCTCAGGGTGCTTTGTACTCAGTACTCAGGGTTCTGGGTGCTCAGTACTCAGGGTGCTGGGTGCTCAATGCTCAGGGTGCTGGGTGCTCAGTGCTCAGGGTGCTGGGTGCTCAGTACTCAGGGTGCTGGGTGCTCAGTGCTCAGGGTGATCGGTGCTCAGTACTCAGGGTGCTCAGTACTCAGGGTGCTGGGTGCTCAGTACTCAGGGTGCTGGGTGCTCAGTGCTCAGGGTGCTGGGTGCTCAGTGCTCTGGGTGCTTGGTGCTCAGTGCTCAGGGTGCTGGGTGCTCAGTGCTCAGGGTGCTGGGTGCTCAGTGCTCAGGGTGCTGGGTGCTCAGTGCTCAGGTTGCTGGGTGCTCAGTGCTCGGGGAGCTCGGTGCTCAGTACTCAGGGTGCTGGTGCTCAGTACTCAGTGCTCGGGGTCCTGGGTGCTCCGTGCTCGGGGTGCTGGGTGCTCAGTACTCAGGGTGCTGGGTGCTCATTCTCGGGGTGCTGGGTGCTCAGTGCTCGGTGTGCTGGGTGCTCAGTGCTCAGGATGCTGGGGGCTCAGTACTCAGGGTGCTGGGTGCTCAGTACTCAGGGTGCTCGGTTCTCAGTACTCAGGGTGCTGGGTGCTCATTCTCGGGGTGCTGGGTGCTCAGTGCTCGGGTTGCTGGGTGCTCAGTACTCAGGGTGCTGGGGGCTCAGTACTCAGGGTGCGGGGTGCTCAGTACACAGGGTGATCTGTTCTCAGTACTCAGGGTGCTGGGTGCTCAGTGCTCGGGGTGCTGGGTGCTCAGTACTCGGGGTGCTCAGTACTCAGGGTACTGGGTGCTCAGTACTCAGGGTGCTGGGTGCTCAGTGCTCGGGGTGCTCGGTGCTCAGTACTCGGGGTGCTGGGTGCTCAGTACTCGGGGTGCTGGGTGCTCAGTGCTCAGGGTGCTGGGTGCTCAGTGCTCGGGGTGCTGGGTGCTCAGTGCTGAGGGTGCTGGCTGCTCAGTGCTCAGGGTGCTGGGTGCTCAGTACTCAGGGTGCTAGGTGCTCAGTACTCAGGGTGCTCAGTGCTCAGTACTCAGCGTGCTGGGTGCTCAGTGCTCAGAGTCCTCGGTGCTCAGTACTCAGGGTGCTCAGTGCTCAGTACTCAGCGTGCTTTGTGCTCAGTGCTCAGGGTGCTGGGTGCTCAGTACTCAGGGTGCTGGGTGCTCAGTACTCAGGGTGCTGGGTGCTCAGTACTCAGGGTGCTGGGTGCTCAGTGCTCGGGGTGCTCGGTGATCAGTACTCAGGGTGCTGGGTGCTCAGTGCTCAGGGTGCTGAGTACTCAGTACTCAGGGTGCTGGGTGCTCAGTGCTCAGGGTGCTGGGTGCTCAGTGCTCAGGGTGCTGGGTGGTCAGTGCTCAGTGCTCAAGGTGCTGGGTGCTCAGTGCTCAGTGCTCAGGGTGCTGGGTGCTCAGTACTCAGGGTGCTGGGTGCTCAGTACTCAGGGTGCTGGGTGCTCAGTTCTCAGGGTGCTGGGTGATCAGTACTCTGGGTGTTGGGTGCGCAGTACTCAGGGTGCTCAGTGCTCAGTACTCGGGGTGCTGGGTGCTCAGTGCTCAGTGTGCTCAGTGCTCAGTGCTCAGGGTGCTGGGTGCTCAGTGCTCGGGGCGCTGGGTGCTCAGTGCTCGGGGTGCTGGGTGCTCAGTACTCAGGGTGCTGTGTGCTCAGTGCTCAGTACTCAGCGTGCTGGGTGCTCAGTGCTCAGAGTGTTAGGTGCTCAGTACTCAGGGTGCTGGGTGCTCAGTGCTCAGTGCTCAGGGTGCTCAGTGCTCAGGGTGCTCAGTACTCAGGGTGCTGTGTGCTCAGGGTGCTGGGTGCTCAGTGCTCGGGGTGCTGGGTGCTCAGTTCTCAGTGCTCAGGGTGCTGGGTGCTCAGTGCTCAGTGCTCAGGGTGCTGGGTGTTCAGTACTCAGGGTGCTCGGTGCTCAGTGCTCAGGGTGCTAGGTGCTCAGTGCTCAGGGTGCTGAGTACTCAGTACTCAGTGTGCTGGGTGCTCAGTGCTCAGGGTGCTGGGTGCTCAGTGCTCAGGGTGCTGGGTGCTCAGTGCTCGGGGTGCTGGGTGCTCAGTGCTCGGGGTGCTGGGTGCTCAGTGCTCAGGGTGCTGGGTGCTCAGTACTCAGGGTGCTGGGTGCTCATTACTCAGGGTGCTGGGTGCTCAGTGCTCAGGGTGCT
Source organism: Microtus oregoni (assembly GCF_018167655.1). Classification (NCBI taxonomy): domain Eukaryota; kingdom Metazoa; phylum Chordata; class Mammalia; order Rodentia; family Cricetidae; genus Microtus; species Microtus oregoni. The sequence goes on along the minus strand of NW_024544032.1, from coordinate 331,150 downwards.
GGGTGCTCAGTCCTCAGGGTGCTGGGTGCTCACTACTCAGGGTGTTCGGTGCTTAGTACTCAGGGTGCTCAGTGCTCAGTACTCAGGGTGCTCGGTGCTCAGTACTCAGGGTGCTGGGTGCTCAGTACTCAGGGTGCTGGGTGCTCCGTACTCAGGGTGCTGGGTGCTCAGTACTCAGGGTGCTGGGTGCTCAGTACTCAGGGTGCTGGGTGCTCAGTGCTCAGGGTGCTGGGTGCTCAGTACTCAGGGTGCTGGGTGCTCAGTACTCAGGGTGCTCGGTGCTCAGTACTCAGGGTGCTGGGTGCTCAGTGCTCAGGGTGCTTTGTACACAGTACTCAGGGTTCTGGGTGCTCAGTACTCAGGGTGCTGGGTGCTCAGTGCTCAGGGTGCTGGGTGCTCAGTGCTCAGGGTGCTGTGTGCTCAGTACTCAGGGTGCTGGGTGCTCAGTGCTCAGGGTGATCAGTGCTCACTACTCAGGGTGCTCAGTACTCAGGGTGCTGTGTGCTCAGTACTCAGGGTGCTCAGTGCTCAGGGTGCTGGGTGCTCAGGGTGCAGGGTGCTCAGTGCTCGGGGTGCTGGGTGCTCAGTGCTCAGTGCTCAGGGTGCTGGGTGCTCAGTGCTCAGGGTGCTGTGTGCTCAGTGCTCAGTACTCAGCGTGCTGGGTGCTCATTGCTCAGAGTGTTGGGTGCTCAGTACTCAGGGTGCTGGGTGCTCAGTGCTCAGGGTGCTCAGTGCTCAGGGTGCTCATTGCTCAGGGTGCTGGGTGCTCAGGGTGCTGGGTGCTCAGTGCTCGGGGTGCTGGGTGCTCAGTGCTCAGTGCTCAGGGTGCTGGGTGCTCAGTGCTCAGTGCTCAGGGTGCTGGGTGTTCAGTACTCAGGGTGCTCGGTGCTCAGTGCTCAGGGTGCTAGGTGCTCAGTACTCAGGGTGCTGGGTGCTCAGTGCTCGGGGTGCTGGGTGCTCAGTGCTCAGGGTGATCAGTGCTCAGTACTCAGGGTGCTGGGTGCTCAGTGCTCAGGGTGCTGGTTGCTCAGTACTCAGGGTGCTGGGTGCTCAGTACTCAGGGTGCTCCGTGCTCAGTGCTCAGGGTGCTGGGTGCTCAGTGCTCAGGGTGCTTTGTACTCAGTACTCAGGGTTCTGGGTGCTCAGTACTCAGGGTGCTGGGTGCTCAATGCTCAGGGTGCTGGGTGCTCAGTGCTCAGGGTGCTGGGTGCTCAGTACTCAGGGTGCTGGGTGCTCAGTGCTCAGGGTGATCGGTGCTCAGTACTCAGGGTGCTCAGTACTCAGGGTGCTGGGTGCTCAGTACTCAGGGTGCTGGGTGCTCAGTGCTCAGGGTGCTGGGTGCTCAGTGCTCTGGGTGCTGGGTGCTCAGTGCTCAGGGTGCTGGGTGCTCAGTGCTCAGGGTGCTGGTTGCTCAGTGCTCAGGGTGCTGGGTGCTCAGTGCTCAGGGTGCTGGGTGCTCAGTGCTCGGGGAGCTCAATGCTCAGTACTCAGGGTGCTGGTGCTCAGTACTCAGTGCTCGGGGTCCTGGGTGCTCCGTGCTCGGGGTGCTGGTTGCTCAGTACTCAGGGTGCTGGGTGCTCATTCTCGGGGTGCTGGGTGCTCAGTGCTCGGTGTGCTGGGTGCTCAGTGCTCAGGGTGCTGGGGGCTCAGTACTCAGGGTGCTGGGTGCTCAGTACTCAGGGTGCTCGGTTCTCAGTACTCAGGGTGCTGGGTGCTCATTCTCGGGGTGCTGGGTGCTCAGTGCTCGGGTTGCTGGGTGCTCAGTACTCAGGGTGCTGGGGGCTCAGTACTCAGGGTGCTGGGTGCTCAGTACACAGGGTGATCTGTTCTCAGTACTCAGGGTGCTGGGTGCTCAGTGCTCGGGGTGCTGGGTGCTCAGTACTCGGGGTGCTCAGTACTCAGGGTACTGGGTGCTCAGTACTCAGGGTGCTGGGTGCTCAGTGCTCGGGGTGCTCGGTGCTTAGTACTCGGGGTGCTGGGTGCTCAGTACTCGGGGTGCTGGGTGCTCAGTGCTCAGGGTGCTGGGTGCTCAGTGCTCGGGGTGCTGGGTGCTCAGTGCTGAGGGTGCTGGCTGCTCAGTGCTCAGGGTGCTGGGTGCTCAGTACTCAGGGTGCTAGGTGCTCAGTACTCAGGGTGCTCAGTGCTCAGTACTCAGCGTGCTGGGTGCTCAGTGCTCAGAGTCCTCGGTGCTCAGTACTCAGGGTGCTCAGTGCTCAGTACTCAGCGTGCTTTGTGCTCAGTGCTCAGGGTGCTGGGTGCTCAGTACTCAGGGTGCTGGGTGCTCAGTACTCAGGGTGCTGGGTGCTCAGTACTCAGGGTGCTGGGTGCTCAGTGCTCGGGGTGCTCGGTGATCAGTACTCAGGGTGCTGGTTGCTAAGTGCTCAGGGTGCTGAGTACTCAGTACTCAGGGTGCTGGGTGCTCAGTGCTCAGGGTGCTGGGTGCTCAGTGCTCAGGGTGCTGGATGGTCAGTGCTCAGTGCTCAAGGTGCTGGGTGCTCAGTGCTCAGTGCTCAGGGTGCTGGGTGCTCAGTACTCAGGGTGCTGGGTGCTCAGTACTCAGGGTGCTGGGTGCTCAGTTCTCAGGGTGCTGGGTGATCAGTACTCTGGGTGTTGGGTGCGCAGTACTCAGGGTGCTCAGTGCTCAGTACTCGGGGTGCTGGGTGCTCAGTGCTCAGTGTGCTCAGTGCTCAGTGCTCAGGGTGCTGGGTGCTCAGTGCTCGGGGCGCTGGGTGCTCAGTGCTCGGGGTGCTGGGTGCTCAGTACTCAGGGTGCTGTGTGCTCAGTGCTCAGTACTCAGCGTGCTGGGTGCTCAGTGCTCAGAGTGTTGGGTGCTCAGTACTCAGGGTGCTGGGTGCTCAGTGCTCAGTGCTCAGGGTGCTCAGTGCTCAGGGTGCTCAGTACTCAGGGTGCTGGGTGCTCAGGGTGCTGGGTGCTCAGTGCTCGGGGTGCTGGGTGCTCAGTTCTCAGTGCTCAGGGTGCTGGGTGCTCAGTTCTCAGTGCTCAGGGTGCTGGGTGTTCAGTACTCAGGGTGCTCGGTGCTCAGTGCTCAGGGTGCTAGGTGCTCAGTACTCAGGGTGCTGGGTGCTCAGTGCTCGGGGTGCTGGGTGCTCAGTACTCAGGGTGCTGGGTGCTCAGTACTCAGGGTGCTGGGTGCTCAGTGCTCAGGGTGCTGGGTGCTCAGTACTCAGGGTGCTCGGTGCTCAGTACTCAGGGTGCTCGGTGCTCAGTACTCAGGGTGCTGGGTGCTCAGTACTCAGGGTGCTGGGTGCTCAGTACTCAGGGTGCTGGGTGCTCAGTGCTCAGGGTGCTGGGTGCTCAGTGCTCTGGTTGCAGGGTGCTCAGTGCTCAGGGTGCTGGGTGCTCAGTGCTCAGGGTGCTGGGTGCTCAGTGATCGGGGTGATGGGTGCTGAGTGCTCAGGGTGCTGAGTGCTCAGTGCTCGGGGTGCTCGGTGCTCAGTGCTCAGGGTCCTGGGTGCTCAGTACTCAGGGTGCTAGGTGCTTAGTAATCAGGGTGCTCAGGGCACAGTACACAGGGTGCTGGGTGCTCAGTGCTCGGGGTGCTGGGTGCTCAGTGCTCAGTACTCAGGGTGCTGGGTGCTCAGTGCTCAGGGTGCTGAGTGCTCAGTACTCAGCGTGCTGGGTGCTCAGTACTCAGGGTGCTGGGTGTTCAGTGCTCAGGGTGCTGGGTGCTCAGTGCTCAGGGTGCTGGGTGCTCAGTGCTCGGGGAGCTCGGTGCTCAGTACTCAGGGTGCTGGGTGCTCAGTACTCAGTGCTCGGGGTACTGGGTGCTCCGTGCTCGGGGTGATCTGTTCTCAGTACTCAGGGTGCTGGGTGCTCAGAGCTCGGGGTGCTCGGTGCTCAGTACTCGGGGTGCTGGGTGCTCAGTGCTCAGGGTGCTGGGTGCTCAGTGCTCGGGGTGCTGGGTGCTCAGTGCTGAGGGTGCTGGCTGCTCAGTGCTCAGGGTGCTGGGTGCTCAGTACTCAGGGTGCTAGGTGCTCAGTACTCAGGGTGCTCAGTGCTTAGTACTCAGCGTGCTGGGTGCTGAGTGCTCAGGGTCCTCAGTGCTCAGTACTCAGGGTGTTCAGTGCTCAGTACTCAGCGTGCTTTGTGCTCAGTGCTCAGGGTGCTGGGTGCTCAGTACTCAGGGTGCTGGGTGCTCAGTGCTCGGGGTGCTCGGTGATCAGTACCTAGGGTGCTGGGTGCTCAGTGCTCAGGGTGCTGAGTACTCAGTACTCAGGGTGCTGGGTGCTCAGTGCTCAGGGTGCTGGGTGCTCAGTGCTCAGGGTGCTGGGTGCTCAGTGCTCGGGGTGCTGGGTGCTCAGTGCTCGGGGTGCTGGGTGCTCAGTGCTCAGGGTGCTGGGTGCTCAGTACTCAGGGTGCTGGGTGCTCATTACTCAGGGTGCTGGGTGCTCAGTGCTCAGGGTGCTGGGTGCTCAGTCCTCAGGGTGCTGGGTGCTCAGTACTCAGGGTGTTCGGTGCTTAGTACTCAGGGTGCTCAGTGCTCAGTACTCAGGGTGCTGGTTGCTCAGTGCTCGGGGTGCTCGGTGCTCAGTACTCAGGGTGCTGGGTGCTCAGTACTCAGGGTGCTGGGTGCTCAGTGCTCGGGGTGCTGGGTGCTCAGTGCTCAGGGTGATCGGTGCTCAGTACTCAGGGTGCTGGGTGCTCAGTGCTCAGGGTGCTGGGTGCTCAGTGCTCAGGGTGCTGGGGGCTCAGTACTCAGGGTGCTGGGTGCTCAGTACTCAGGGTGCTCGGTTCTCAGTACTCAGGGTGCTGGGTGCTCATTCTCGGGGTGCTGGGTGCTCAGTGCTCGGGTTGCTGGGTGCTCAGTACTCAGGGTGCTGGGGGCTCAGTACTCAGGGTGCTGGGTGCTCAGTACACAGGGTGATCTGTTCTCAGTACTCAGGGTGCTGGGTGCTCAGTGCTCGGGGTGCTGGGTGCTCAGTACTCGGGGTGCTCAGTACTCAGGGTACTGGGTGCTCAGTACTCAGGGTGCTGGGTGCTCAGTGCTCGGGGTGCTCGGTGCTCAGTACTCGGGGTGCTGGGTGCTCAGTACTCGGGGTGCTGGGTGCTCAGTGCTCAGGGTGCTGGGTGCTCAGTGCTCGGGGTGCTGGGTGCTCAGTGCTGAGGGTGCTGGCTGCTCAGTGCTCAGGGTGCTGGGTGCTCAGTACTCAGGGTGCTAGGTGCTCAGTACTCAGGGTGCTCAGTGCTCAGTACTCAGCGTGCTGGGTGCTCAGTGCTCAGAGTCCTCGGTGCTCAGTACTCAGGGTGCTCAGTGCTCAGTACTCAGCGTGCTTTGTGCTCAGTGCTCAGGGTGCTGGGTGCTCAGTACTCAGGGTGCTGGGTGCTCAGTACTCAGGGTGCTGGGTGCTCAGTACTCAGGGTGCTGGGTGCTCAGTGCTCGGGGTGCTCGGTGATCAGTACTCAGGGTGCTGGTTGCTAAGTGCTCAGGGTGCTGAGTACTCAGTACTCAGGGTGCTGGGTGCTCAGTGCTCAGGGTGCTGGGTGCTCAGTGCTCAGGGTGCTGGGTGGTCAGTGCTCAGTGCTCAAGGTGCTGGGTGCTCAGTGCTCAGTGCTCAGGGTGCTGGGTGCTCAGTACTCAGGGTGCTGGGTGCTCAGTACTCAGGGTGCTGGGTGCTCAGTTCTCAGGGTGCTGGGTGATCAGTACTCTGGGTGTTGGGTGCGCAGTACTCAGGGTGCTCAGTGCTCAGTACTCGGGGTGCTGGGTGCTCAGTGCTCAGTGTGCTCAGTGCTCAGTGCTCTGGGTGCTGGGTGCTCAGTGCTCGGGGCGCTGGGTGCTCAGTGCTCGGGGTGCTGGGTGCTCAGTACTCAGGGTGCTGTGTGCTCAGTGCTCAGTACTCAGCGTGCTGGGTGCTCAGTGCTCAGAGTGTTGGGTGCTCAGTACTCAGGGTGCTGGGTGCTCAGTGCTCAGTGCTCAGGGTGCTCAGTGCTCAGGGTGCTCAGTACTCAGGGTGCTGGGTGCTCAGGGTGCTGGGTGCTCAGTGCTCGGGGTGCTGGGTGCTCAGTTCTCAGTGCTCAGGGTGCTGGGTGCTCAGTGCTCAGTGCTCAGGGTGCTGGGTGTTCAGTACTCAGGGTGCTCGGTGCTCAGTGCTCAGGGTGCTAGGTGCTCAGTACTCAGGGTGCTGGGTGCTCAGTGCTCGGGGTGCTGGGTGCTCAGTACTCAGGGTGCTGGGTGCTCAGTACTCAGGGTGCTGGGTGCTCAGTGCTCAGGGTGCTGGGTGCTCAGTACTCAGGGTGCTCGGTGCTCAGTACTCAGGGTGCTCGGTGCTCAGTACTCAGGGTGCTGGGTGCTCAGTACTCAGGGTGCTGGGTGCTCAGTACTCAGGGTGCTGGGTGCTCAGTGCTCAGGGTGCTGGGTGCTCAGTGCTCTGGTTGCAGGGTGCTCAGTGCTCAGGGTGCTGGGTGCTCAGTGCTCAGGGTGCTGGGTGCTCAGTGATCGGGGTGATGGGTGTTGAGTGCTCAGGGTGCTGAGTGCTCAGTGCTCGGGGTGCTCGGTGCTCAGTGCTCAGGGTCCTGGGTGCTCAGTACTCAGGGTGCTAGGTGCTTAGTAATCAGGGTGCTCAGTGCACAGTACACAGGGTGCTGGGTGCTCAGTGCTCGGGGTGCTGGGTGCTCAGTGCTCAGTACTCAGGGTGCTGGGTGCTCAGTGCTCAGGGTGCTGAGTGCTCAGTACTCAGCGTGCTGGGTGCTCAGTACTCAGGGTGCTGGGTGTTCAGTGCTCAGGGTGCTGGGTGCTCAGTGCTCAGGGTGCTGGGTGCTCCGTTCTCGGGGAGCTCGGTGCTCAGTACTCAGGGTGCTGGGTGCTCAGTACTCAGTGCTCGGGGTACTGGGTGCTCCGTGCTCGGGGTGATCTGTTCTCAGTACTCAGGGTGCTGGGTGCTCAGAGCTCGGGGTGCTCGGTGCTCAGTACTCGGGGTGCTGGGTGCTCAGTGCTCAGGGTGCTGGGTGCTCAGTGCTCGGGGTGCTGGGTGCTCAGTGCTGAGGGTGCTCAGTGCTTAGTACTCAGCGTGCTGGGTGCTGAGTGCTCAGGGTCCTCAGTGCTCAGTACTCAGGGTGTTCAGTGCTCAGTACTCAGCGTGCTTTGTGCTCAGTGCTCAGGGTGCTGGGTGCTCAGTCCTCAGGGTGCTGGGTGCTCAGTGCTCGGGGTGCTCGGTGATCAGTACCTAGGGTGCTGGGTGCTCAGTGCTCAGGGTGCTGAGTACTCAGTACTCAGGGTTCTGGGTGCTCAGTGCTCAGGGTGCTGGGTGCTCAGTGCTCAGGGTGCTGGGTGCTCAGTGCTCGGGGTGCTGGGTGCTCAGTGCTCGGGGTGCTGGGTGCTCAGTGCTCAGGGTGCTGGGTGCTCAGTACTCAGGGTGCTGGGTGCTCATTACTCAGGGTGCTGGGTGCTCAGTGCTCAGGGTGCTGGGTGCTCAGTCCTCAGGGTGCTGGGTGCTCAGTACTCAGGGTGTTCGGTGCTTAGTACTCAGGGTGCTCAGTGCTCAGTACTCAGGGTGCTGGTTGCTCAGTGCTCGGGGTGCTCGGTGCTCAGTACTCAGGGTGCTGGGTGCTCAGTACTCAGGGTGCTGGGTGCTCCGTACTCAGGGTGCTGGGTGCTCAGTACTCAGGGTGCTCGGTGCTCAGTGCTCAGGGTGCTGGGTGCTCAGTACTCAGGGTGCTGGGTGCTCAGTACTCAGGGTGCTCGGTGCTCAGTACTCAGGGTGCTGGGTGCTCAGTGCTCAGGGTGCTTTGTACTCAGTACTCAGGGTTCTGGGTGCTCAGTACTCAGGGTGCTGGGTGCTCAGTGCTCAGGGTGCTGGGTGCTCAGTGCTCAGGGTGCTGTGTGCTCAGTACTCAGGGTGCTGGGTGCTCAGTGCTCAGGGTGATCAGTGCTCACTACTCAGGGTGCTCAGTACTCAGGGTGCTGTGTGCTCAGTGCTCAGGGTGCTGGGTGCTCAGTACTCAGGGTGCTCAGTGCTCAGGGTGCTGGGTGCTCAGGGTGCTGGGTGCTCAGTGCTCGGGGTGCTGGTTGCTCAGTGCTCAGTGCTCAGGGTGCTGGGTGCTCAGTGCTCAGGGTGCTGTGTGCTCAGTGCTCAGTACTCAGCGTGCTGGGTGCTCATTGCTCAGAGTGTTGGGTGCTCAGTACTCAGGGTGCTGGGTGCTCAGTGCTCAGTGCTCAGGGTGCTCAGTGCTCAGGGTGCTCAGTGCTCAGGGTGCTGGGTGCTCAGGGTGCTGGGTGCTCAGTGCTCGGGGTGCTGGGTGCTCAGTGCTCAGTGCTCAGGGTGCTGGGTGCTCAGTGCTCAGTGCTCAGGGTGCTGGGTGTTCAGTACTCAGGGTGCTCGGTGCTCAGTGCTCAGGGTGCTAGGTGCTCAGTACTCAGGGTGCTGGGTGCTCAGTGCTCGGGGTGCTGGGTGCTCAGTGCTCAGGGTGATCAGTGCTCAGTACTCAGGGTGCTGGGTGCTCAGTACTCAGGGTGCTGGGTGCTCAGTGCTCAGGGTGCTGGTTGCTCAGTACTCAGGGTGCTGGGTGCTCAGTACTCAGGGTGCTCCGTGCTCAGTACTCAGGGTGCTGGGTGCTCAGTGCTCAGGGTGCTTTGTACTCAGTACTCAGGGTTCTGGGTGCTCAGTACTCAGGGTGCTGGGTGCTCAATGCTCAGGGTGCTGGGTGCTCAGTGCTCAGGGTGCTGGGTGCTCAGTACTCAGGGTGCTGGGTGCTCAGTGCTCAGGGTGATCGGTGCTCAGTACTCAGGGTGCTCAGTACTCAGGGTGCTGGGTGCTCAGTACTCAGGGTGCTGGGTGCTCAGTGCTCAGGGTGCTGGGTGCTCAGTGCTCTGGGTGCTGGGTGCTCAGTGCTCAGGGTGCTGGGTGCTCAGTGCTCAGGGTGCTGGGTGCTCAGTGCTCAGGGTGCTGGGTGCTCAGTGCTCAGGGTGCTGGGTGCTCAGTGCTCGGGGAGCTCGGTGCTCAGTACTCAGGGTGCTGGGTGCTCAGTACTCAGTGCTCGGGGTCCTGGGTGCTCCGTGCTCGGGGTGCTGGGTGCTCAGTACTCAGGGTGCTGGGTGCTCATTCTCGGGGTGCTGGGTGCTCAGTGCTCGGTGTGCTGGGTGCTCAGTGCTCAGGGTGCTGGGGGCTCAGTACTCAGGGTGCTGGGTGCTCAGTACTCAGGGTGCTCGGTTCTCAGTACTCAGGGTGCTCTGTGCTCATTCTCGGGGTGCTGGGTGCTCAGTGCTCGGGTTGCTGGGTGCTCAGTACTCAGGGTGCTGGGGGCTCAGTACTCAGGGTGCTGGGTGCTCAGTACACAGGGTGATCTGTTCTCAGTACTCAGGGTGCTGGGTGCTCAGTGCTCGGGGTGCTGGGTGCTCAGTACTCGGGGTGCTCAGTACTCAGGGTACTGGGTGCTCAGTACTCAGGGTGCTGGGTGCTCAGTGCTCGGGGTGCTCGGTGCTCAGTACTCGGGGTGCTGGGTGCTCAGTACTCGGGGTGCTGGGTGCTCAGTGCTCAGGGTGCGGGGTGCTCAGTGCTCGGGGTGCTGGGTGCTCAGTGCTGAGGGTGCTGGCTGCTCAGTGCTCAGGGTGCTGGGTGCTCAGTACTCAGGGTGCTAGGTGCTCAGTACTCAGGGTGCTCAGTGCTCAGTACTCAGCGTGCTGGGTGCTCAGTGCTCAGAGTCCTCGGTGCTCAGTACTCAGGGTGCTCAGTGCTCAGTACTCAGCGTGCTTTGTGCTCAGTGCTCAGGGTGCTGGGTGCTCAGTACTCAGGGTGCTGGGTGCTCAGTACTCAGGGTGCTGGGTGCTCAGTACTCAGGGTGCTGGGTGCTCAGTGCTCGGGGTGCTCGGTGATCAGTACTCAGGGTGCTGGGTGCTCAGTGCTCAGGGTGCTGAGTACTCAGTACTCAGGGTGCTGGGTGCTCAGTGCTCAGGATGCTGGGTGCTCAGTGCTCAGGGTGCTGGGTGGTCAGTGCTCAGTGCTCAAGGTGCTGGGTGCTCAGTGCTCAGGGTGCTGGGTGCTCAGTACTCAGGGTGCTGGGTGCTCAGTACTCAGGGTGCTGGATGCTCAGTTCTCAGGGTGCTGGGTGATCAGTACTCTGGGTGTTGGGTGCGCAGTACTCAGGGTGCTCAGTGCTCAGTACTCGGGGTGCTGGGTGCTCAGTGCTCAGTGTGCTCAGTGCTCAGTGCTCAGGGTGCTGGGTGCTCAGTGCTCGGGGCGCTGGGTGCTCAGTGCTCGGGGTGCTGGGTGCTCAGTACTCAGGGTGCTGTGTGCTCAGTGCTCAGTACTCAGGGTGCTGGGTGCTCAGTGCTCAGAGTGTTGGGTGCTCAGTACTCAGGGTGCTGGGTGCTCAGTGCTCAGTGCTCAGGGTGCTCAGTGCTCAGGGTGCTCAGTACTCAGGGTGCTGGGTGCTCAGGGTGCTGGGTGCTCAGTGCTCGGGGTGCTGGGTGCTCAGTGCTCAGTGCTCAGGGTGCTGGGTGCTCAGTGCTCAGTGCTCAGGGTGCTGGGTGTTCAGTACTCAGGGTGCTCGGTGCTCAGTGCTCAGGGTGCTAGGTGCTAAGTACTCAGGGTGCTGGGTGCTCAGTGCTCGGGGTGCTGGGTGCTCAGTACTCAGGGTGCTGGGTGCTCAGTACTCAGGGTGCTGGGTGCTCAGTGCTCAGGGTGCTGGGTGCTCAGTACTCAGGGTGCTCGGTGCTCAGTACTCAGGGTGCTCTGTGCTCAGTACTCAGGGTGCTGGGTGCTCAGTACTCAGGGTGCTGGGTGCTCAGTACTCAGGGTGCTGGGTGCTCAGTGCTCAGGGTGCTGGGTGCTCAGTGCTCTGGTTGCTGGGTGCTCAGTGCTCAGGGTGCTGGGTGCTCAGTGCTCAGGGTGCTGGGTGCTCAGTGATCGGGGTGATGGGTGCTGAGTGCTCAGGGTGCTGAGTGCTCAGTGCTCGGGGTGCTCGGTGCTCAGTGCTCAGGGTCCTGGGTGCTCAGTACTCAGGGTGCTAGGTGCTTAGTAATCAGGGTGCTAAGTGCACAGTACACAGGGTGCTGGGTGCTCAGTGCTCGGGGTGCTGGGTGCTCAGTGCTCAGTACTCAGGGTGCTGGGTGCTCAGTGCTCAGGGTGCTGAGTGCTCAGTACTCAGCGTGCTGGGTGCTCAGTACTCAGGGTGCTGGGTGTTCAGTGCTCAGGGTGCTGGGTGCTCAGTGCTCAGGGTGCTGGGTGCTCAGTGCTCGGGGAGCTCGGTGCTCAGTACTCAGGGTGCTGGGTGCTCAGTACTCAGTGCTCGGGGTACTGGGTGCTCCGTGCTCGGGGTGATCTGTTCTCAGTACTCAGGGTGCTGGGTGCTCAGAGCTCGGGGTGCTCGGTGCTCAGTACTCGGGGTGCTGGGTGCTCAGTGCTCAGGGTGCTGGGTGCTCAGTGCTCGGGGTGCTGGGTGCTCAGTGCTGAGGGTGCTGGCTGCTCAGTGCTCAGGGTGCTGGGTGCTCAGTATTCAGGGTGCTAGCTGCTCAGTACTCAGGGTGCTCAGTGCTTAGTACTCAGCGTGCTGGGTGCTGAGTGCTCAGGGTCCTCGGTGCTCAGTACTCAGGGTGTTCAGTGCTCAGTACTCAGCGTGCTTTGTGCTCAGTGCTCAGGGTGCTGGGCGCTCAGTACTCAGGGTGCTGGGTGCTCAGTGCTCGGGGTGCTCGGTGATCAGTACTCAGGGTGCTGGGTGCTCAGTGCTCAGGGTGCTGAGTACTCAGTACTCAGGGTGCTGGGTGCTCAGTGCTCAGGGTGCTGGGTGCTCATTGCTCAGTGTGCTGGGTGCTCAGTGCTCGGGGTTCTGGGTGCTCAGTGCTCGGGGTGCTGGGTGCTCAGTGCTCAGGGTGCTGGTTGCTCAGTACTCAGGGTGCTGGGTGCTCATTACTCAGGGTGCTGGGTGCTCAGTGCTCAGGGTGCTGGGTGCTCAGTCCTCAGGGTGCTGGGTGCTCAGTACTCAGGGTGTTCGGTGCTTAGTACTCAGGGTGCTCAGTGCTCAGTACTCAGGGTGCTGGTTGCACAGTGCTCGGGGTGCTCGGTGCTCAGTACTCAGGGTGCTGGGTGCTCAGTACTCAGGGTGCTGGGTGCTCCGTACTCAGGGTGCTGGGTGCTCAGTACTCAGTGTGCTCGGTGCTCAGTACTCAGGGTGCTGGGTGCTCAGTGCTCAGGGTGCTTTGTACTCAGTACTCAGGGTTCTGGGTGCTCAGTACTCAGGGTGCTGGGTGCTCAGTGCTCAGGGTGATCTGTTCTCAGTACTCAGGGTGCTGGGTGCTCAGTGCTCGGGGTGCTGGGTGCTCAGTACTCGGGGTGCTCAGTACTCAGGGTACTGGGTGCTCAGTACTCAGGGTGCTGGGTGCTCAGTGCTCGGGGTGCTCGGTGCTCAGTACTCGGGGTGCTGGGTGCTCAGTACTCGGGGTGCTGGTTGCTCAGTGCTCAGGGTGCTGGGTGCTCAGTGCTCGGGGTGCTGGGTGCTCAGTGCTGAGGGTGCTGGCTGCTCAGTGCTCAGGGTGCTGGGTGCTCAGTACTCAGGGTGCTAGGTGCTCAGAACTCAGGGTGCTCAGTGCTCAGTACTCAGCGTGCTGGGTGCTCAGTGCTCAGGGTCCTCGGTGCTCAGTACTCAGGGTGCTCGGTGCTCAGTACTCAGCGTGCTTTGTGCTCAGTGCTCAGGGTGCTGGGTGCTCAGTACTCAGGCTGCTGGGTGCTCAGTACTCAGGGTGCTGGGTGCTCAGTACTCAGGGTGCTGGGTGCTCAGTGCTCGGGGTGCTCGGTGATCAGTACTCAGGGTGCTGGGTGCTCAGTGCTCAGGGTGCTGAGTACTCAGTACTCAGGGTGCAGGGTGCTCAGTGCTCAGGGTGCTGGGTGCTCAGTGCTCAGGGTGCTGGGTGGTCAGTGCTCAGTGCTCAAGGTGCTGGGTGCTCAGTGCTCAGTGCTCAGGGTGCTGGGTGCTCAGTACTCAGGGTGCTGGGTGCTCAGTACTCAGGGTGCTGGGTGCTCAGTTCTCAGGGTGCTGGGTGATCAGTACTCTGCGTGTTGGGTGCGCAGTACTCAGGGTGCTCAGTGCTCAGTACTCGGGGTGCTGGGTGCTCAGTGCTCAGTGTGCTCAGTGCTCAGTGCTCAGGGTGCTGGGTGCTCAGTGCTCGGGGCGCTGGGTGCTCAGTGCTCGGGGTGCTGGGTGCTCAGTACTCAGGGTGCTGTGTGCTCAGTGCTCAGTACTCAGCGTGCTGGGTGCTCAGTGCTCAGAGTGTTGGGTGCTCAGTACTCAGGGTGCTTGGTGCTCAGTGCTCAGTGCTCAGGGTGCTCAGTGCTCAGGGTGCTCAGTGCTCAGGGTGCTGGGTGCTCAGGGTGCTGGGTGCTCAGTGCTCGGGGTGCTGGGTGCTCAGTTCTCAGTGCTCAGGGTGCTGGGTGCTCAGTGCTCAGTGCTCAGGGTGCTGGGTGTTCAGTACTCAGGATGCTCGGTGCTCAGTGCTCAGGGTGCTAGGTGCTCAGTACTCAGGGTGCTGGGTGCTCAGTACTCAGGGTGCTGGGTGCTCAGTGCTCAGGGTGCTGAATGCTCAGTACTCAGCGTGCTGGGTGCTCAGTACTCAGGGTGCTGGGTGTTCAGTGCTCAGGGTGCTGGGTGCTCAGTGCTCAGGGTCCTGGGTGCTCAGTGCTCGAGGAGCTCGGTGCTCAGTACTCAGGGTGCTGGGTGCTCAGTACTCAGTGCTCGGGGTACTGGGTGCGCCGTGCTCGGGGTGATCTGTTCTCAGTACTCACTGTGCTGGGTGCTCAGTGCTCGGGGTGCTGGGTGCTCAGTACTCGGGGTGCTCAGTACTCAGGGTACTGGGTGCTCAGTACTCAGGGTGCTGGGTGCTCAGAGCTCGGGGTGCTCAGTGCTCAGTACTCGGGGTGCTGGGTGCTCAGTGCTCAGGGTGCTGGGTGCTCAGTGCTCGGGGTGCTGGGTGCTCAGTGCTGAGGGTGCTGGCTGCTCAGTGCTCAGGGTGCTGGGTGCTCAGTACTCAGGGTGCTAGGTGCTCAGTACTCAGGGTGCTCAGTGCTTAGTACTCAGCGTGCTGGGTGCTGAGTGCTCAGGGTCCTTGGTGCTAAGTACTCAGGGTGTTCAGTGCTCAGTACTCAGCGTGCTTTGTGCTCAGTGCTCAGGGTGCTGTGTGCTCAGTACTCAGGGTGCTGGGTGCTCAGTGCTCGGGGTGCTCGGTGAACAGTACTCAGGGTGCTGGGTGCTCAGTGCTCAGGGTGCTGAGTACTCAGTACTCAGGGTGCTGGGTGCTCAGTGCTCAGGGTGCTGGGTGCTCAGTGCTCAGGGTGCTGGGTGCTCAGTGCTCGGGGTGCTGTGTGCTCAGTGCTCGGGGTGCTGGGTGCTCAGTGCTCAGGGTGCTGGGTGCTCAGTACTCAGGGTGCTGGGTGCTCATTACTCAGGGTGCTGGGTGCTCAGTCCTCAGGGTGCTGGGTGCTCAGTCCTCAGGGTGCTGGGTGCTCACTACTCAGGGTGTTCGGTGCTTAGTACTCAGGGTGCTCAGTGCTCAGTACTCAGGGTGCTGGTTGCTCAGTGCTCGGGTGCTCGGTGCTCAGTACTCAGGGTGCTGGGTGCTCAGTACTCAGGGTGCTGGGTGCTCCGTACTCAGGGTGCTGGGTGCTCAGTACTCAGGGTGCTGGGTGCTCAGTACTCAGGATGCTGGGTGCTCAGTGCTCAGGGTGCTGGGTGCTCAGTGCTCAGGGTGCTGGGTGCTCAGTACTCATGGTGCTGGGTGATCAGTGCTCAGGGTGATCAGTGCTCAGTACTCAGGGTGCTCAGTACTCAGGGTGCTGTGTGCTCAGTGCTCAGGGTACTGGGTGCTCAGTGCTCAGTACTCAGGGTTCTGGGTGCTCAGTGCTCAGGGTGCTGGGTGCTCAGTGCTCAGGGTGCTGTGTGCTCAGTACTCAGGGTGCTGGGTGCTCAGTGCTCAGGGTGATCAGTGCTCAGTACTCAGGGTGCTCAGTACTCAGGGTGCTGTGTGCTCAGTGCTCAGGGTGCTGGGTGCTCAGTACTCAGGGTGCTCAGTGCTCAGGGTGCTGGGTGCTCAGGGTGCTGGGTGCTCAGTGCTCGGGGCGCTGGGTGCTCAGTGCTCAGTGCTCAGGGTGCTGGGTGCTCAGTGCTCAGGGTGCTGTGTGCTCAGTGCTCAGTACCCAGCGTGCTGGGTGCTCATTGCTCAGAGTGTTGTGTGCTCAGTACTCAGGGTGCTGGGTGCTCAGTGCTCAGTGCTCAGGGTGCTCAGTGCTCAGGGTGCTCAGTGCTCAGGGTGCTGGGTGCTCAGGGTGCTGGGTGCTCAGTGCTCGGGGTGCTGGGTGCTCAGTGCTCAGTGCTCAGGGTGCTGGGTTCTCAGTGCTCAGTGCTCAGGGTGCTGGGTGTTCAGTACTCAGGGTGCTCGGTGCTCAGTGCTCAGGGTGCTAGGTGCTCAGTACTCAGGGTGCTGGGTGCTCAGTGCTCGGGGTGCTGGGTGCTCAGTGCTCAGGGTGATCAGTGCTCAGTACTCAGGGTGCTGGGTGCTCAGTACTCAGGGTGCTGGGTGCTCAGTGCTCAGGGTGCTGGGTGCTCAGTACTCAGGGTGCTGGGTGCTCAGTACTCAGGGTGCTCCGTGCTCAGTACTCAGGGTGCTGGGTGCTCAGTGCTCAGGGTGCTTTGTACTCAGTACTCAGGGTTCTGGGTGCTCAGTACTCAGGGTGCTGGGTGCTCAATCCTCAGGGTGCTGGGTGCTCAGTGCTCAGGGTGCTGGGTGCTCAGTACTCAGGGTGCTGGGTGCTCAGTGCTCAGGGTGATCGGTGCTCAGTACTCAGGGTGCTCAGTACTCAGGGTGCTGGGTGCTCAGTACTCAGGGTGCTGGGTGCTCAGTGCTCAGGGTGCTGGGTGCTCAGTGCTCTGGGTGCTGGGTGCTCAGTGCTCAGGGTGCTGGGTGCTCAGTGCTCAGGGTGCTGGGTGCTCAGTTCTCAGGGTGCTGGGTGCTCAGTGCTCAGGGTGCTGGGTGCTCAGTGCTCGGGGAGCTCGGTGCTCAGTACTCAGGGTGCTGGGTGCTCAGTACTCAGTGCTCGGGGTCCTGGGTGCTCCGTGCTCGGGGTGCTGGGTGCTCAGTACTCAGGGTGCTGGGTGCTCATTCTCGGGGTGCTGGGTGCTCAGTGCTCGGTGTGCTGGGTGCTCAGTGCTCAGGGTGCTGGGGGCTCAGTACTCAGGGTGCTGGGTGCTCAGTACTCAGGGTGCTCGGTTCTCAGTACTCAGGGTGCTGGGTGCTGATTCTCGGTGTGCTGGGTGCTCAGTGCTCTGGTTGCTGGGTGCTCAGTACTCAGGGTGCTGGTGGCTCTGTACTCAGGGTGATCTGTTCTCAGTACTCAGGGTGCTGGGTGCTCAGTGCTCGGGGTGCTGGGTGCTCAGTACTCGGGGTGCTCAGTACTCAGGGTACTGGGTGCTCAGTACTCAGGGTGCTGGGTGCTCAGTGCTCGGGGTGCTCGGTGCTCAGTACTCGGGGTGCTGGGTGCTCAGTACTCGGGGTGCTGGGTGCTCAGTGCTCAGGGTGCTGGGTGCTCAGTGCTCGGGGTGCTGGGTGCTCAGTGCTGAGGGTGCTGGCTGCTCAGTGCTCAGGGTGCTGGGTGCTCAGTACTCAGGGTGCTAGGTGCTCAGTACTCAGGGTGCTCAGTGCTCAGTACTCAGCGTGCTGGGTGCTCAGTGCTCAGGGTCCTCGGTGCTCAGTACTCAGGGTGCTCAGTGCTCAGTACTCAGCGTGCTTTGTGCTCAGTGCTCAGGGTGCTGGGTGCTCAGTACTCAGGGTGCTGGGTGCTCAGTACTCAGGGTGCTGGGTGCTCAGTACTCAGGGTGCTGGGTGCTCAGTGCTCGGGGTGCTCGGTGATCAGTACTCAGGGTGCTGGGTGCTCAGTGCTCAGGGTGCTGAGTACTCAGTACTCAGGGTGCTGGGTGCTCAGTGCTCAGGGTGCTGGGTGCTCAGTGCTCAGGGTGCTGGGTGGTCAGTGCTCAGTGCTCAAGGTGCTGGGTGCTCAGTGCTCAGTGCTCAGGGTGCTGGGTGCTCAGTACTCAGGGTGCTGGGTGCTCAGTACTCAGGGTGCTGGGTGCTCAGTTCTCAGGGTGCTGGGTGATCAGTACTCTGGGTGTTGGGTGCGCAGTACTCAGGGTGCTCAGTGCTCAGTACTCGGGGTGCTGGGTGCTCAGTGCTCAGTGTGCTCAGTGCTCAGTGCTCAGGGTGCTGGGTGCTCAGTGCTCGGGGCGCTGGGTGCTCAGTGCTCGGGGTGCTGGGTGCTCAGTACTCAGGGTGCTGTGTGCTCAGTGCTCAGTACTCAGCGTGCTGGGTGCTCAGTGCTCAGAGTGTTGGGTGCTCAGTACTCAGGGTGCTGGGTGCTCAGTACTCAGGGTGCTCAGTGCTTAGTACTCAGCGTGCTGGGTGCTGAGTGCTCAGGGTCCTCGGTGCTCAGTACTCAGGGTATTCAGTGCTCAGTACTCAGCGTGCTTTGTGCTCAGTGCTCAGGGTGCTGGGTGCTCAGTACTCAGGGTCCTGGGTGCTCAGTGCTCGGGGTGCTCGGTGATCAGTACTCAGGGTGCTGGGTGCTCAGTGCTCAGGGTGCTGAGTACTCAGTACTCAGGGTGCTGGGTGCTCAGTGCTCAGGGTGCTGGGTGCTCAGTGCTCAGGGTGCTGGGTGCTCAGTGCTCGGGGTGCTGGGTGCTCAGTGCTCGGGGTGCTGGGTGCTCAGTGCTCAGGGTGCTGGGTGCTCAGTACTCAGGGTGCTGGGTGCTCATTACTCAGGGTGCTGGGTGCTCAGTGCTCAGGGTGCTGGGTGCTCAGTCCTCAGGGTGCTGGGTGCTCAGTACTCAGGGTGTTCGGTGCTTAGTACTCAGGGTGCTCAGTGCTCAGTACTCAGGGTGCTGGTTGCTCAGTGCTCGGGGTGCTCGGTGCTCAGTACTCAGGGTGCTGGGTGCTCAGTACTCAGGGTGCTGGGTGCTCCGTACTCAGGGTGCTGGGTGCTCAGTACTCAGGGTGCTGGGTGCTCAGTACTCAGGGTGCTGGGTGCTCAGTGCTCAGGGTGCTGGGTGCTCAGTACTCAGGGTGCTGGGTGCTCAGTACTCAGGGTGCTCGGTGCTCAGTACTCAGGGTGCTGGGTGCTCAGTGCTCAGGGTGCTTTGTACTCAGTACTCAGGGTTCTGGGTGCTCAGTACTCAGGGTGCTGGGTGCTCAGTGCTCAGGGTGATCTGTTCTCAGTACTCAGGGTGCTGGGTGCTCAGTGCTCGGGGTGCTGGGTGCTCAGTACTCGGGGTGCTCAGTACTCAGGGTACTGGGTGCTCAGTACTCAGGGTGCTGGGTGCTCAGTGCTCGGGGTGCTCGGTGCTCAGTACTCGGGGTGCTGGGTGCTCAGTACTCGGGATGCTGGTTGCTAAGTGCTCAGGGTGCTGGGTGCTCAGTGCTCGGGGTGCTGGGTGCTCAGTGCTGAGGGTGCTGGCTGCTCAGTGCTCAGGGTGCTGGGTGCTCAGTACTCAGGGTGCTAGGTGCTCAGAACTCAGTGTGCTCAGTGCTCAGTACTCAGCGTGCTGGGTGCTCAGTGCTCAGGGTCCTCGGTGCTCAGTACTCAGGGTGCTCAGTGCTCAGTACTCAGCGTGCTTTGTGCTCAGTGCTCAGGGTGCTGGGTGCTCAGTACTCAGGGTGCTGGGTGCTCAGTACTCAGGGTGCTGGGTGCTCAGTACTCAGGGTCCTCGGTGCTCAGTACTCAGGGTGCTCAGTGCTCAGTACTCGGGGTGCTGGGTGCTCAGTGCTCAGTGTGCTCAGTGCTCAGTGCTCAGGGTGCTGGGTGCTCAGTGCTCGGGGCGCTGGGTGCTCAGTGCTCGGGGTGCTGGGTGCTCAGTACTCAGGGTGCTGTGTGCTCAGTGCTCAGTACTCAGCGTGCTGTGTACTCAGTGCTCAGAGTGTTGGGTGCTCAGTACTCAGGGTGCTTGGTGCTCAGTGCTCAGTGCTCAGGGTGCTCAGTGCTCAGGGTGCTCAGTGCTCAGGGTGCTGGGTGCTCAGGGTGCTGGGTGCTCAGTGCTCGGGGTGCTGGGTGCTCAGTTCTCAGTGCTCAGGGTGCTGGGTGCTCAGTGCTCAGTGCTCAGGGTGCTGGGTGTTCAGTACTCAGGGTGCTCGGTGCTCAGTGCTCAGGGTGCTAGGTGCTCAGTACTCAGGGTGCTGGGTGCTCAGTGCTCGGGGTGCTGGGTGCTCAGTACTCAGGGTGCTGGGTGCTCAGTACTCAGGGTGCTGGGTGCTCAGTGCTCAGGGTGCTGGGTGCTCATTACTCAGTGTGCTCGATGGTCAGTACTCAGGGTGCTCGGTGCTCAGTACTCAGGGTGCTGGGTGCTCAGTACTCAGGGTGCTGGGTGCTCAGTACTCAGGGTGCTGGGTGCTCAGTGCTCAGGGTGCTGGGTGCTCAGTGCTCTGGTTGCTGGGTGCTCAGTGCTCAGGGTGCTGGGTGCTCAGTGCTCAGGGTGCTGGGTGCTCAGTGATCGGGGTGATGGGTGCTGAGTGCTCAGGGTGCTGAGTGCTCAGTGCTCGGGGTGCTCGGTGCTCAGTGCTCAGGGTCCTGGGTGCTCAGTACTCAGGGTGCTAGGTGCTTAGTAATCAGGGTGCTCAGTGCTCAGTACACAGGGTGCTGGGTGCTCAGTGCTCGGGGTGCTGGGTGCTCAGTGCTCAGTACTCAGGGTGCTGGGTGCTAAGTGCTCAGGGTGCTGAGTGCTCAGTACTCAGCGTGCTGGGTGCTCAGTACTCAGGGTGCTGGGTGTTCAGTGCTCAGGGTGCTGGGTGCTCAGTGCTCAGGTTGCTGGGTGCTCAGTGCTCGGGGAGCTCGGTGCTCAGTACTCAGGGTGCTGGGTGCTCAGTACTCAGTGCTCGGGGTACTGGGTGCTCCGTGCTCGGGGTGATCTGTTCTCAGTACTCAGGGTGCTGGGTGCTCAGTGCTCGGGGTGCTGGGAGCTCAGTACTCGGGGTGCTCAGTACTCAGGGTACTGGGTGCTCAGTACTCAGGGTGCTGGGTGCTCAGAGCTCGGGGTGCTCGGTGCTCAGTACTCGGGGTGCTGGGTGCTCAGTGCTCAGGGTGCTGGGTGCTCAGTGCTCGGGGTGCTGGGTGCTCAGTGCTGAGGGTGCTGGCTGCTCAGTGCTCAGGGTGCTGGGTGCTCAGTACTCAGGGTGCTAGGTGCTCAGTACTCAGGGTGCTCAGTGCTTAGTACTCAGCGTGCTGGGTGCTGAGTGCTCAGGGTCCTCGGTGCTCAGTACTCAGGGTGTTCAGTGCTCAGTACTCAGCGTGCTTTGTGCTCAGTGCTCAGGGTGCTGGGTGCTCAGTACTCAGGGTGCTGGGTGCTCAGTGCTCGGGGTGCTCGGTGATCAGTACTCAGGGTGCTGGGTGGTCAGTGCTCAGGGTGCTGAGTACTCAGTACTCAGGGTGCTGGGTGCTCAGTGCTCAGGGTGCTGGGTGCTCAGTGCTCAGGGTACTGGGTGCTCAGTGCTCAGGGTGCTGGGTGCTCAGTGCTCGGGGTGCTGGGTGCTCAGTGCTCAGGGTGCTGGGTGCTCAGTACTCAGGGTGCTGGGTGCTCATTACTCAGGGTGCTGGGTGCTCAGTGCTCAGGGTGCTGGGTGCTCAGTCCTCAGGGTGCTGGGTGCTCAGTACTCAGGGTGTTCGGTGCTTAGTACTCAGGGTGCTCAGTGCTCAGTACTCAGGGTGCTGGTTGCTCAGTGCTCAGGGTGCTCGGTGCTCAGTACTCAGGCTGCTGGGTGCTCAGTACTCAGGGTGCTGGGTGCTCCGTACTCAGGGTGCTGGGTGCTCAGTACTCAGGGTGCTGGGTGCTCAGTACTCAGGGTGCTGGGTGCTCAGTGCTCAGGGTGCTGGGTGCTCAGTACTCAGGGTGCTGGGTGCTCAGTACTCATCGTGCTCGGTGCTCAGTACTCAGGGTGCTGGGTGCTCAGTGCTCAGGGTGCTTTGTACTCAGTACTCAGGGTTCTGGGTGCTCAGTACTCAGGGTGCTGGGTGCTCAGTGCTCAGGGTGCTGGGTGATCAGTGCTCAGGGTGCTGTGTGCTCAGTACTCAGGGTGCTGGGTGCTCAGTGCTCAGGGTGATCAGTGCTCAGTACTCAGGGTGCTCAGTACTCAGGGTGCTGTGTGCTCAGTGCTCAGGGTGCTGGGTGCTCAGTACTCAGGGTGCTCAGTGCTCAGGGTGCTGGGTGCTCAGGGTGCTGGGTGCTCAGTGCTCGGGGTGCTGGGTGCTCAGTGCTCAGTGCTCAGGGTGCTGGGTGCTCAGTGCTCAGGGTGCTGTGTGCTCAGTGCTCAGTACTCAGCGTGCTGGGTGCTCATTGCTCAGAGTGTTGGGTGCTCAGTACTCAGGGTGCTGGGTGCTCAGTGCTCAGTGCTCAGGGTGCTCAGTGCTCAGGGTGCTCAGTGCTCAGGGTGCTGGGTGCTCAGGGTGCTGGGTGCTCAGTGCTCGGGGTGCTGGGTGCTCAGTGCTCAGTGCTCAGGGTGCTGGGTGCTCAGTGCTCAGTGCTCAGGGTGCTGGGTGTTCAGTACTCTGGGTGCTCGGTGCTCAGTGCTCAGGGTGCTAGGTGCTCAGTACTCAGGGTGCTGGGTGCTCAGTGCTCGGGGTGCTGGGTGCTCAGTGCTCAGGGTGATCAGTGCTCAGTACTCAGGGTGCTGGGTGCTCAGTACTCAGGGTGCTGGGTGCTCAGTGCTCAGGGTGCTGGGTGCTCAGTACTCAGGGTGCTGGGTGCTCAGTACTCAGGGTGCTCCGTGCTCAGTACTCAGTGTGCTGGGTGCTCAGTGCTCAGGGTGCTTTGTACTCAGTACTCAGGGTTCTGGGTGCTCAGTACTCAGGGTGCTGTGTGCTCAATGCTCAGGGTGCTGGGTGCTCAGTGCTCAGGGTGCTGGGTGCTCAGTACTCAGGGTGCTGGGTGCTCAGTGCTCAGGGTGATCGGTGCTCAGTACTCAGGGTGCTCAGTACTCAGGGTGCTGGGTGCTCAGTACTCAGGGTGCTGGGTGCTCAGTGTTCAGGGTGCTGGGTGCTCAGTCCTCAGGGTGCTTGGTGCTCAGTACTTAGTGTGCTCGGTGCTCAGTACTCAGGGTGCTGGGTGCTCAGTGCTCAGGGTGCTTTGTACTCAGTACTCAGGGTTCTGGGTGCTCAGTACTCAGGGTGCTGGGTGCTCAGTGCTCAGGGTGCTGGGTGCTCATTCTCGGGGTGCTGGGTGCTCAGTGCTCGGTGTGCTGGGTGCTCAGTGCTCAGGGTGCTGGGGGCTCAGTACTCAGGGTGCTGGGTGCTCAATACTCAGGGTGCTCGGTTCTCAGTACTCAGGGTGCTGGGTGCTCATTCTCGGGGTGCTGGGTGCTCAGTGCTCGGGTTTCTGGGTGCTCAGTACTCAGGGTGCTGGGGGCTCAGTACTCAGGGTGCTGGGTGCTCAGTACTCAGGGTGATCTGTTCTCAGTACTCAGGGTGCTGGGTGCTCAGTGCTCGGGGTGCTGGCTGCTCAGTACTCGGGGTGCTCAGTACTCAGGGTACTTGGTGCTCAGTACTCAGGGTGCTGGGTGCTCAGTACTCAGGGTGCTGGGTGCTCAGTGCTCAGGGTGCTGTGTGCTCAGTGCTCGGGGTGCTGGGTGCTCAGTGCTGAGCGTGCTGGCTGCTCAGTGCTCAGGGTGCTGTGTGCTCAGTATTCAGGGTGCTAGGTCCTCAGTACTCAGGGTGCTCAGTGCTCAGTACTCAGCGTGCTGGGTGCTCAGTGCTCAGGGTCCTCGGTGCTCAGTACTCAGGGTGCTCAGTGCTCAGTACTCAGCGTGCTTTGTGCTCAGTGCTCAGGGTGCTGGGTGCTCAGTACTCAGGGTGCTGGGTGCTCAGTACTCAGGGTGCTGGGTGCTCAGTGCTCGGGGTGCTCGGTGATCAGTACTCAGGGTGCTGGGTGCTCAGTGCTCAGGGTGCTGAGTACTCAGTACTCAGGGTGCTGGGTGCTCAGTGCTCAGGGTGCTGGGTGCTCAGTGCTCAGGGTGCTGGGTGCTCAGTGCTCGGGGTGCTGGGTGCTCAGTGCTCGGGGTGCTGGGTGCTCAGTGCTCGGGGTGCTGGGTGCTCAGTGCTCAGGGTGCTGGGTGCTCAGTACTCAGGGTGCTGGGGGCTCAGTACTCAGGGTGCTGGGTGCTCAGTGTTCAGGGTGCTGGGTGCTCAGTCCTCAGGGTGCTGGGTGCTCAGTACTCAGGGTGTTCGGTGCTCAGTACTCAGGGTGCTCAGTGCTCAGTACTCAGGGTGCTGGTTGCTCAGTGCTCGGGGTGCTCGGTGCTCAGTACTCAGGGTGCTCAGTGCTCAGTACTCAGGGTGCTGGTTGCTCAGTGCTCGGGGTGCTCGGTGCTCAGTACTCAG
Organism: Microtus oregoni; assembly: GCF_018167655.1. NCBI lineage: Eukaryota > Metazoa > Chordata > Mammalia > Rodentia > Cricetidae > Microtus > Microtus oregoni. Next base: position 307,805 of record NW_024544032.1, on the reverse strand, counting down.
GGTGCTGGGTGCTCAGTACTCAGGGTGCTGGGTGCTCAGTACTCAGGGTGCTGTGTGCTCAGTACTCAGGGTGCTGGGTGCTCAGTACTCAGGGTGCTGTGTGCTCAGTGCTCAGGGTGCTGTGTGCTCAGTACTCAGGGTGCTTGGTGCTCAGTACTTAGTGTGCTCGGTGCTCAGTACTCAGGGTGCTGGGTGCTCAGTGCTCAGGGTGCTTTGTACTCAGTACTCAGGGTTCTGGGTGCTCAGTACTCAGGGTGCTGGTTGCTCAGTGCTCAGGGTGCTGGGTGCTCAGTGCTCAGGGTGCTGGGTGCTCAGTACTCAGGGTGCTGGGTGCTCAGTGCTCAGTTTGATCGGTGCTCAGTACTCAGGGTGCTCAGTACTCAGGGTGCTGGGTGCTCAGTGCTCAGGGTGCTGGGTGCTCAGTACTCAGGGTGCTGGGTGCTCAGTGCTCGGTGTGCTGGGTGCTCAGTGCTCAGGGTGCTCAGTGCTCAGGGTGCTGGGTGCTCAGTGCTCGGTGTGCTCGGTGCTCAGGGTGCTGGGTGCTCAGTCCTCAGGGTGCTCAGTGCTCAGGGTGCTGGGTGCTCAGTGCTCGGGGTGCTCGGTGCTCAGTACTCAGGGTGCTGGGTGCTCAGTACTCATGGTGCTGGGTGCTCAGTACTCAGGGGGCTGGGTGCTCAGTGCTCAGGGTGCTGGGTGCTCAGTGCTCAGGGCGCTGGGTGCTCAGTGCTCGGGGTGCTGGGTGCTCAGTGCTCGGGGTGCTGGGTGGTCAGTGCTCAGTGCTCAGGGTGCTGGGTGCTCAGTGCTCAGTGCTCAGGGTGCTGGGTGCTCAGTACTCAGGTTGCTGGGTGCTCAGTACTCAGGGTGCTGGGTGCTCAGTGATCAGGGTGCTGGGTGCTCAGTACTCTGGGTGTTGGGTGCTCAGTACTCAGGGTGCTGGGTGCTCAGTGCTCGGGGTGCTCGGTGCTCAGTACTCAAGGTGCTGGGTGCTCAGTGCTCAGGGTGCGGGGTGCTCAGTCCTCGGGGTGCTCCGTGCTCAGTGCTCAGGGGGCTGGGTACTCAGTACTCAGGGTGCTCGGTGCTCAGTACTCAGGGTTCTCAGTGCTCAAGGTGCTGGGTGCTCAGTACTCAGGGTTCTCAGTGCTCAGTGTGCTCAGTGCTCAGTGCTCGGGGTGCTGGGTGCTCAGTGCTCGGGGCGCTGGGTGCTCAGTGCTCGGGGTGCTGGGTGCTCAGTGCTCAGAGTGTTGGGTGCTCAGTACTCAGGGTGCTGGGTGCTCAGTGCTCAGTGCTCAGGGTGCTCAGTGCTCAGGGTGCTCAGTGCTCAGGGTGCTGGGTGCTCAGGGTGCTGGGTGCTCAGTGCTCGGGGTGCTGGGTGCTCAGTGCTCAGTGCTCAGGGTGCTGGGTGCTCAGTGCTGAGTCCTCAGGGTGCTGGGTGTTCAGTACTCAGGGTGCTCGGTGCTCAGTGCTCAGGGTGCTGGGTGCTCAGTACTCAGGGTGCTGGGTGCTCAGTGCTCGGGGTGCTGGGTGCTCAGTGCTCAGGGTGATCAGTGCTCAGTACTCAGGGTGCTGGGTTCTCAGTGCTCTGGGTGCTGGGTGCTCAGTCCTCAGGGTGCTCAGTACTCAGGATGCTCTGTGCTCAGTGCTCAGTACTCAGGGTGCTCAGTACTCAGGGTGCTGGGTGCTCAGTGCTCGGGGTGCTGGGTGCTCAGTACTCAGGGTGCTGGGTGCTCAGTATTCGGGGTGCTGGGTGCTTAGTACTCAGGGTGCTGGGTGCTCAGTGCTCGGGGTGCTGGGTGCTCACTGCTCAGAGTGATCGGTGCTCAGTGCTCAGGGTGCTGGGTGCTCAGTCCTCCGGGTGCTCAGTGCTCAGGGTGCTGGGTGCTCATTGCTCGGTGTGCTCGGTGCTCAGTACTCAGGGTGCTGACTGCTCAGTACTCAGGGTGCTGGGTGCTCAGTACTCAGGTTGCTGGTTGCTCAGTACTCGGGGTGCTGGGTGCTCAGTACTCAGGGTGCTGGGTGCTCAGTGCTCGGGGTGCTGGGTGCTCACTGCTCAGAGTGATCGGTGCTCAGTGCTCAGGGTGCTGGGTGCTCAGTCCTCCGGGTGCTCAGTGCTCAGGGTGCTGGGTGCTCATTGCTCGGTGTGCTCGGTGCTCAGTACTCAGGGTGCTGACTGCTCAGTACTCAGGGTGCTGGGTGCTCAGTACTCAGGTTGCTGGTTGCTCAGTACTCAGGGTGCTGGGTGCTCAGTGCTCAGGGTGCTGGGTGCTCAGTGCTCGGGGTGCTGGGTGCTCAGGGCTGTGGTGCTGGGTGCTCAGTGCTCAGGGTGCTGGGTGCTCAGTGCTCAGTGCTCAGGGTGCTGGTTGCTCAGTACTCAGGGTGCTGGGTGCTCTGTACTCAGGGTGCTGGGTGCTCAGTGCTCAGGGTGCTCTGTGCTCAGTACTCAGGGTGCTGGGTGCTCAGTGCTTGGGGTGCTGCGTGCTCAGTGCTCAGGGAGCTGGGTGCTCAGTGCTCAGGGTGCTGGGTGCTCAGTACTCAGGGTGCTGGGTGCTCAGTGCTCGTTGTGCTCGGTGCTCAGTACTCAAGGTGCTGGGTGCTCAGTGCTCAGGGTGCTGGGTGCTCAGTCCTCGGGGTGCTCCGTGCTCAGTGATCAGGGTGCTGGGTGCTCAGTACTCAGGGTGCTCGGTGCTCAGTACTCAGGGTTTTCAGTGCTCAGTACTCAGGGTGCTGGGTGCTCAGTGCTCAGGGTGCTGGGTACTCAGTACTCAGGGTGCTCAGTGCTCAGTACTCGGGGTGCTTGGTGCTCAGTACTCAGGGTGCTCAGTGCTCAGTACTCCGGGTGCTGGGTGCTCAGTGCTCAGGGTGCTCAGTGCTCAGTGCTCGCGGTGCTGGGTGCTCAGTGCTCGGGGCGCTGGGTGCTCAGTGCTCAGGGTGCTGGGTGCTCAGTAGTCGGGGTGCTGGGTGCTCAGTGCTCAGGGTGCTCAGTGCTCAGTACTCAGTGCTCAGGGTCCTCAGTGCTCAGTGCTCAGGGTGCTGGGTGTTCAGTACTCAGGGTGCTGGGTGCTCAGTACTCAGGGTGCTGGCTGCTCAGTGCTCAGTGTGCTGGGAGCTCAGTAGTCTGGGTGTTGGGTGCTCAGTACTCAGGGTGCTGGGTGCTCCGTGCTCAGGGTGCTCTGTGCTCAGTGCTCAGTGTTCTGTGTGCTCAGTGCTCAGGGTGCTGGGTGCTCAGTACTCAGGGTGCTTTGTGCTTAGTGCTCGAGGTGCTCGGTGCTCAGTACTCAAGGTGCTGGGTGCTCAGTGCTCAGGGTGCTGGGTGCTCAGTACTCGGGGTTCTCCGTGCTCATGGTGCTGGGTGCTCAGTGCTCAGCGTGCTGGGTGCTCAGTACTCAGGGTGCTGGGTGCTCAGTGCTCAGTACACAGGGTGCTGGGTGCTCAGTGCTCGGGGTGCTGGGTGCTCAGTGCTCAGTACTCAGGGTGCTGGGTGCTCAGTGCTCAGGGTGCTGGGTGCTCAGTACTCAGCGTGCTGGGTGCTCAGTACTCAGGGTGCTGGGTGCTCAGTGCTCAGGGTGCTGGGTGCTCAGTGCTCAGGGTGCTGGGTGCTCAGTGATCGGGGTGCTGGGTGCTCAGTACTCAGGGTGCTCAGTGCTCGGTTAGCTCGGTGCTCAGTACTCAGGGTGCTGGGTGCTCAGTACTCAGTGCTCGGTGTCCTGGGTGCTCCATGCTCGGGGTGCTGGGTGCTCAGTGCTCTGGGTGCTGGGTGCTCAGTACTCAGGGTGTTGGGTGCTCAGTACTCAGGGTGCTGGGTGCTCAGTGCTCAGGGTGCTGTGTGCTCAGTACTCAGGGTGCTGGGTGCTCAGTACTCAGGGTGCTGGGTGCTCAGTGCTCAGGGTGCTGGGTGCTCAGTACTCAGGGTGCTGGGTGCTCAGTGCTCGGTGTGCTGGGTGCTCAGTGCTCAGGGTGCTCAGTGCTCAGGGTGCTGGGTGCTCAGTGCTCGGTGTGCTCGGTGCTCAGGGTGCTGGGTGCTCAGTCCTCAGGGTGCTCAGTGCTCAGGGTGCTGGGTGCTCAGTGCTCGGGGTGCTCGGTGCTCAGTACTCAGGGTGCTGGGTGCTCAGTACTCATGGTGCTGGGTGCTCAGTACTCAGGGGGCTGGGTGCTCAGTGCTCAGGGTGCTGGGTGCTCAGTGCTCAGGGCGCTGGGTGCTCAGTGCTGGGGGGGGCTGGGTGCTCAGTGCTCGGGGTGCTGGGTGGTCAGTGCTCAGTGCTCAGGGTGCTGGGTGCTCAGTGCTCAGTGCTCAGGGTGCTGGGTGCTCAGTACTCAGGGTGCTGGGTGCTCAGTACTCAGGGTGCTGGGTGCTCAGTGATCAGGGTGCTGGGTGCTCAGTACTCTGGGTGTTGGGTGCTCAGTACTCAGGGTGCTGGGTGCTCAGTGCTCGGGGTGCTCGGTGCTCAGTACTCAAGGTGCTGGGTGCTCAGTGCTCAGGGTGCGGGGTGCTCAGTCCTCGGGGTGCTCCGTGCTCAGTGCTCAGGGGGCTGGGTACTCAGTACTCAGGGTGCTCGGTGCTCAGTACTCAGTGTTCTCAGTGCTCAGGGTGCTGGGTGCTCAGTACTCAGGGTTCTCAGTGCTCAGTGTGCTCAGTGCTCAGTGCTCGGGGTGCTGGGTGCTCAGTGCTCGGGGCGCTGGGTGCTCAGTGCTCGGGGTGCTGGGTGCTCAGTACTCAGGGTGCTGTGTGCTCAGTGCTCAGTACTCAGCGTGCTGGGTGCTCAGTGCTCAGAGTGTTGGGTGCTCAGTACTCAGGGTGCTGGGTGCTCAGTGCTCAGTGCTCAGGGTGCTCAGTGCTCAGGGTGCTCAGTGCTCAGGGTGCTGGGTGCTCAGGGTGCTGGGTGCTCAGTGCTCGGGGTGCTGGGTGCTCAGTGCTCAGTGCTCAGGGTGCTGGGTGCTCAGTGCTGAGTGCTCAGGGTGCTGGGTGTTCAGTACTCAGGGTGCTCGGTGCTCAGTGCTCAGGGTGCTGGGTGCTCAGTACTCAGGGTGCTGTGTGCTCAGTGCTCGGGGTGCTGGGTGCTCAGTGCTCAGGGTGATCAGTGCTCAGTACTCAGGGTGCTGGGTTCTCAGTGCTCTGGGTGCTGGGTGCTCAGTCCTCAGGGTGCTCAGTACTCAGGATGCTCTGTGCTCAGTGCTCAGTACTCAGGGTGCTCAGTACTCAGGGTGCTGGGTGCTCAGTGCTCGGGGTGCTGGGTGCTCAGTACTCAGGGTGCTGGGTGCTCAGTACTCGGGGTGCTGGGTGCTCAGTACTCAGGGTACTGGGTGCTCAGTGCTCGGGGTGCTGGGTGCTCACTGCTCAGAGTGATCGGTGCTCAGTGCTCAGGGTGCTGGGTGCTCAGTCCTCCGGGTGCTCAGTGCTCAGGGTGCTGGGTGCTCATTGCTCGGTGTGCTCGGTGCTCAGTACTCAGGGTGCTGACTGCTCAGTACTCAGGGTGCTGGGTGCTCAGTACTCAGGTTGCTGGTTGCTCAGTACTCATGGTGCTGGGTGCTCAGTGCTCAGGGTGCTGGGTGCTCAGTGCTCGGGGTGCTGGGTGCTCAGGGCTGTGGTGCTGGGTGCTCAGTGCTCAGGGTGCTGGGTGCTCAGTGCTCAGTGCTCAGGGTGCTGGTTGCTCAGTACTCAGGGTGCTGGGTGCTCTGTACTCAGGGTGCTGGGTGCTCAGTGCTCAGGGTGCTCTGTGCTCAGTACTCAGGGTGCTGGGTGCTCAGTGCTTGGGGTGCTGCGTGCTCAGTGCTCAGGGAGCTGGGTGCTCAGTGCTCAGGGTGCTGGGTGCTCAGTACTCAGGGTGCTGGGTGCTCAGTGCTCGTTGTGCTCGGTGCTCAGTACTCAAGGTGCTGGGTGCTCAGTGCTCAGGGTGCTGGGTGCTCAGTCCTCGGGGTGCTCCGTGCTCAGTGATCAGGGTGCTGGGTGCTCAGTACTCAGGGTGCTCGGTGCTCAGTACTCAGGGTGCTCAGTGCTCAGTACTCGGGGTGCTTGGTGCTCAGTACTCAGGGTGCTCAGTGCTCAGTACTCCGGGTGCTGGGTGCTCAGTGCTCAGGGTGCTCAGTGCTCAGTGCTCGCGGTGCTGGGTGCTCAGTGCTCGGGGCGCTGGGTGCTCAGTGCTCAGGGTGCTGGGTGCTCAGTACTCGGGGTGCTGGGTGCTCAGTACTCAGGGTGCTGGCTGCTCAGTGCTCAGTGTGCTGGGAGCTCAGTAGTCTGGGTGTTGGGTGCTCAGTACTCAGGGTGCTGGGTGCTCCGTGCTCAGGGTGCTCTGTGCTCAGTGCTCAGGGTTCTGGGTGCTCAGTGCTTAGGGTGCTGGGTGCTCAGTACTCAGGGTGCTGGGTGCTTAGTGCTCGAGGTGCTCGGTGATCAGTACTCAAGGTGCTGGGTGCTCAGTGCTCAGGGTGCTGGGTGCTCAGTACTCGGGGTTCTCCGTGCTCATGGTGCTGGGTGCTCAGTGCTCAGGGTGCTTGGTGCTCAGTGCTCGGGGTGCTGGGTGCTGAGTGCTCAGGGTGCTGGGTGCTCAGTGCTCGGGGTGCTCTGTGCTCAGTGCTCAGGGTGCTGCGTGCTCAGTACTCAGGGTGCTGGGTGCTTAGTACTCAGGGTGCTCAGTGCTCAGTACACAGGGTGCTGGGTGCTCAGTGCTCGGGGTGCTGGGTGCTCAGTGCTCAGTACTCAGGGTGCTGGGTGCTCAGTGCTCAGGGTGCTGGGTGCTCAGTACTCAGCGTGCTGGGTGCTCAGTACTCAGGGTGCTGGGTGCTCAGTGCTCAGGGTGCTGGGTGCTCAGTGCTCAGGGTGCTGGGTGCTCAGTGATCGGGGTGCTGGGTGCTCAGTACTCAGGGTGCTCAGTGCTCGGTTAGCTCGGTGCTCAGTACTCAGGGTGCTGGGTGCTCAGTACTCAGTGCTCGGGGTCCTGGGTGCTCCATGCTCGGGGTGCTGGGTGCTCAGTGCTCTGGGTGCTGGGTGCTCAGTACTCAGGGTGCTGGGTGCTCAGTACTCAGGGTGCTGGGTGCTCAGTGCTCAGGGTGCTGTGTGCTCAGTACTCAGGGTGCTGGGTGCTCAGTACTCAGGGTGCTCGGTGCTCAGTACTCAGGGTGCTGGGTCCTCAGTGCTCAGGGTGCTGGGTACTCAGTACTCAGGGTGCTGGGTGCTCAGTACTCAGGGTGCTGGGTGCTCAGTGCTCAGGGTGCTGGGTGCTCAGTGCTCAGGGTGCTGGGTGCTCAGTACTCAGGGTGCTGGGTGCTCAGTGCTCAGGGTGATCGGTGCTCAGTACTCAGGGTGCTCAGTACTCAGGGTGCTGGGTGCTCAGTGCTCAGGGTGCTGGGTGCTCAGTACTCAGGGTGCTGGGTGCTCAGTGCTCGGGGTGCTGGGTGCTCAGTGCTCAGGGTGATCGGTGCTCAGTACTCAGGGTGCTAGGTGCTCAGTGCTCAGGGTGCTGGGTGCTCAGTCCTCAGGGTGCTCAGTGCTCAGGGTGCTGGGTGCTCAGTACTCATGGTGCTGGGTGCTCAGTACTCAGGGGGCTGGGTGCTCAGTGCTCAGTGTGCTGGGTGCTCAGTGCTCAGGGCGCTGGGTGCTCAGTGCTCGGGGTGCTGGGTGCTCAGTGCTCGGGGTGCTGGGTGGTCAGTGCTCAGTGCTCAAGGTGCTGGGTGCTCAGTGCTCAGTGCTCAGGGTGCTGGGTGCTCAGTACTCAGGGTGCTGGGTGCTCAGTACTCAGGGTGCTGGGTGCTCAGTTCTCAGGGTGCTGGGTGATCAGTACTCGGGGTGTTGGGTGCTCAGTACTCAGGGTGCTCAGTGCTCAGTACTCGGGGTGCTGGGTGCTCAGTGCTCAGTGTGCTCAGTGCTCAGTGCTCAGGGTGCTGGGTTCTCAACGCTCGGGGCGCTGGGTGCTCAGTGCTCGGGGTGCTGGGTGCTCTGTACTCAGGGTGCTGTGTGCTCAGTGCTCAGTACTCAGCGTGCTGGGTGCTCAGTGCTCAGACTGTTGGGTGCTCAGTACTCAGGGTGCTGGGTGCTCAGTGCTCAGTGCTGAGGGTGCTCAGTGCTGAGGGTGCTCAGTGCTCAGGGTGCTGGGTGCTCAGGGTGCTGGGTGCTCAGTGCTCGGGGTGCTGGGTGCTCAGTTCTCAGTGCTCAGGGTGCTGTGTGCTCAGTGCTCAGTGCTCAGGGTGCTGGGTGTTCAGTACTCAGGGTGCTCGGTGCTCAGTGCTCAGGGTGCTAGGTGCTCAGTACTCAGGGTTCTGGGTGCTCAGTGCTCGGGGTGCTGGGTGCTCAGTACTCAGGGTGCTGGGTGCACAGTGCTAGGGGTGCTGGGTGCTCAGTGCTCGGGGTCTGGATGCTCAGTACTCAGGGTGCTGCATGCTCAGAACTCAGGGCGCTGGGTGCTCAGTGCTCAGGGTGCTGGGTGCTCAGAGCTCTAGGTGCTGGGTGCTCAGTTCTCAGGGTGCTGGGTGCTCAGTGCTCAGGGTGCTGGGTGCTCAGTGCTCGGGGTGCTGGGTGCTGAGTGCTCAGGGTGCTGGGTGCTCAGTGCTCGGGGTGCTCAGTGCTCAGGGTCCTGGGTGCTCAGTACTCAGTGTGCTGGGTGCTTAGTACTCAGGGTGCACAGTGCTCAGTACACAGGGTGCTGGGTGCTCAGTGCTCGGGGTGCTGGGTGCTCAGTGCTCAGTACTCAGGGTGCTGGGTGCTCAGTGCTCGCGGTGCTGGGTGCTCAGTACTCAGCGTGCTGGGTGCTAAGTACTCAGGGTGCTGGGTGCTCAGTGTTCAGGGTGCTGGGTGCTCAGTGCTCAGGGTGCTGGGTGCTCAGTGATCGGGGTGCTGGGTGCTCAGTACTCAGGGTGCTCAGTGCTCGGGGAGCTCGGTGCTCAGTACTCAGGGTGCTGGGTGCTCAGTACTCAGTGCTCGGGGTCCTGGGTGCTCCGTGCTCGGGGAGCTGGGTGCTCAGTACTGGGGGTGCTCGGTGCTCAGTACTCAGGGTGCTGGGTGCTTAGTACTCCGGGTGCTGGGTGCTCAGTACTCAGGGTGCTCGGTGCTCAGTACTCAGGGTGCTGTGTGCTCAGTGCTCAGGGTGCTGGGTGCTAAGTACTCAGGGTGCTGGGTGCTCAGAGCTCAGGGTGCTGGTTGCTCAGTACTCAGAGTGCTCAGTGCTCAGGGTGCTGGGTGCTCAGTACTCAGGGTGCTGGGTGCTCAGTGCTCAGGGTGCTGGTTGCTCAGTACTCAGAGTGCTCAGTACTCAGGGTGCTGGGTGCTCAGTACTCAGGGTGCTCAGTACTCAGGGTGCTGGGAGCTCAGTGCTCGGGGTGCTGGGTGCTAAGTACTCAGTGTGCTGGGTGCTCAGTGCTCAGGTTGCTGGGTGCTAAGTACTCAGTGTGCTGGGTGTTCAGTACTCAGGGTGCTGGGTGCTCAGTGCTCAGGGTGCTGGGTGCTCAGTACTCAGGGTGCTGGGTGCTCAGTGCTCAGGGTGCTGGGTGCTCAGTACTCAGGGTGCTCAGTACTCAGGGTGCTGGGTGGTCAGTACTCAGGGTGCTCAGTACTCAGGGTGCAGGGTGCTCAGTGCTCGGGTTGCTGGGTGCTCAGTACTCAGGGTGCTCAGTACCCGGGGTGCTGGGTGCTCAGTGCTCGGGGTGCAGGGTGCTCAGTACTCAGGGTGCTTGTTGCTCAGTGCTCAGGGTGCTGGGTGCTCAGTACTCAGGGTGCTGGGTGCTCAGTGCTCAGGGTGCTCGGTGCTCAGTACTCAGGGTGCTCAGTGCTCAGGGTGCTGGGTGCTCAGTGCTCGGGGTGCTCATTGCTCAGTACTCAGGGTGCTGAGTGCTCAGTACTCAGGGTTCTGGGTGCTCAGTACTCAGGTTGCTGGGTGCTCAGTGCTCGGGGTGCTGGGTGCTCAGTGCTCAGGGTCCTGGGTGCTCAGTACTCAGGGTGCTGGGTGCTCAGTACTCGGGGTGCTGGGTGCTCAGTACTCAGGGTGCTGGGTGCTCAGTACTCGGGTGCTGGTTGCTCAGTGCTCAGGGTGCTGGGTGCTCAGTGCTCAGGGTGCTGGGTGCTCAGTGCTCGGGGTGCTGGGTGCTCAGTACTCAGGGTACTGGGTGCTCAGTGCTCAGGGTGCTGGGTGCTCAGTGCTCGGGGTGCTGGGTGCTCAGTGCTCAGGGTGCTCAGTGCTCAGTACTCGGGGTGCTTGGTGCTCAGTACTCAGGGTGCTCAGTGCTCAGTACTCCGGGTGCTGGGTGCTCAGTGCTCAGGGTGCTCAGTGCTCAGTGCTCGCGGTGCTGGGTGCTCAGTGCTCGGGGCGCTGGGTGCTCAGTGCTCAGGGTGCTGGGTGCTCAGTACTCGGGGTGCTGGGTGCTCAGTACTCAGGGTGCTGGCTGCTCAGTGCTCAGTGTGCTGGGAGCTCAGTAGTCTGGGTGTTGGGTGCTCAGTACTCAGGGTGCTGGGTGCTCCGTGCTCAGGGTGCTCTGTGCTCAGTGCTCAGGGTTCTGGGTGCTCAGTGCTTAGGGTGCTGGGTGCTCAGTACTCAGGGTGCTGGGTGCTTAGTGCTCGAGGTGCTCGGTGATCAGTACTCAAGGTGCTGGGTGCTCAGTGCTCAGGGTGCTGGGTGCTCAGTACTCGGGGTTCTCCGTGCTCATGGTGCTGGGTGCTCAGTGCTCAGGGTGCTTGGTGCTCAGTGCTCGGGGTGCTGGGTGCTGAGTGCTCAGGGTGCTGGGTGCTCAGTGCTCGGGGTGCTCTGTGCTCAGTGCTCAGGGTGCTGCGTGCTCAGTACTCAGGGTGCTGGGTGCTTAGTACTCAGGGTGCTCAGTGCTCAGTACACAGGGTGCTGGGTGCTCAGTGCTCGGGGTGCTGGGTGCTCAGTGCTCAGTACTCAGGGTGCTGGGTGCTCAGTGCTCAGGGTGCTGGGTGCTCAGTACTCAGCGTGCTGGGTGCTCAGTACTCAGGGTGCTGGGTGCTCAGTGCTCAGGGTGCTGGGTGCTCAGTGCTCAGGGTGCTGGGTGCTCAGTGATCGGGGTGCTGGGTGCTCAGTACTCAGGGTGCTCAGTGCTCGGTTAGCTCGGTGCTCAGTACTCAGGGTGCTGGGTGCTCAGTACTCAGTGCTCGGGGTCCTGGGTGCTCCATGCTCGGGGTGCTGGGTGCTCAGTGCTCTGGGTGCTGGGTGCTCAGTACTCAGGGTGCTGGGTGCTCAGTACTCAGGGTGCTGGGTGCTCAGTGCTCAGGGTGCTGTGTGCTCAGTACTCAGGGTGCTGGGTGCTCAGTACTCAGGGTGCTCGGTGCTCAGTACTCAGGGTGCTGGGTCCTCAGTGCTCAGGGTGCTGGGTACTCAGTACTCAGGGTGCTGGGTGCTCAGTACTCAGGGTGCTGGGTGCTCAGTGCTCAGGGTGCTGGGTGCTCAGTGCTCAGGGTGCTGGGTGCTCAGTACTCAGGGTGCTGGGTGCTCAGTGCTCAGGGTGATCGGTGCTCAGTACTCAGGGTGCTCAGTACTCAGGGTGCTGGGTGCTCAGTGCTCAGGGTGCTGGGTGCTCAGTACTCAGGGTGCTGGGTGCTCAGTGCTCGGGGTGCTGGGTGCTCAGTGCTCAGGGTGATCGGTGCTCAGTACTCAGGGTGCTAGGTGCTCAGTGCTCAGGGTGCTGGGTGCTCAGTCCTCAGGGTGCTCAGTGCTCAGGGTGCTGGGTGCTCAGTACTCATGGTGCTGGGTGCTCAGTGCTCGGGGTGCTGGGTGCTCAGTATTCAGGGTGCTAGCTGCTCAGTACTCAGGGTGCTCAGTGCTTAGTACTCAGCGTGCTGGGTGCTGAGTGCTCAGGGTCCTCGGTGCTCAGTACTCAGGGTGTTCAGTGCTCAGTACTCAGCGTGCTTTGTGCTCAGTGCTCAGGGTGCTGGGCGCTCAGTACTCAGGGTGCTGGGTGCTCAGTGCTCGGGGTGCTCGGTGATCAGTACTCAGGGTGCTGGGTGCTCAGTGCTCAGGGTGCTGAGTACTCAGTACTCAGGGTGCTGGGTGCTCAGTGCTCAGGGTGCTGGGTGCTCATTGCTCAGTGTGCTGGGTGCTCAGTGCTCGGGGTTCTGGGTGCTCAGTGCTCGGGGTGCTGGGTGCTCAGTGCTCAGGGTGCTGGTTGCTCAGTACTCAGGGTGCTGGGTGCTCATTACTCAGGGTGCTGGGTGCTCAGTGCTCAGGGTGCTGGGTGCTCAGTCCTCAGGGTGCTGGGTGCTCAGTACTCAGGGTGTTCGGTGCTTAGTACTCAGGGTGCTCAGTGCTCAGTACTCAGGGTGCTGGTTGCACAGTGCTCGGGGTGCTCGGTGCTCAGTACTCAGGGTGCTGGGTGCTCAGTACTCAGGGTGCTGGGTGCTCCGTACTCAGGGTGCTGGGTGCTCAGTACTCAGTGTGCTCGGTGCTCAGTACTCAGGGTGCTGGGTGCTCAGTGCTCAGGGTGCTTTGTACTCAGTACTCAGGGTTCTGGGTGCTCAGTACTCAGGGTGCTGGGTGCTCAGTGCTCAGGGTGATCTGTTCTCAGTACTCAGGGTGCTGGGTGCTCAGTGCTCGGGGTGCTGGGTGCTCAGTACTCGGGGTGCTCAGTACTCAGGGTACTGGGTGCTCAGTACTCAGGGTGCTGGGTGCTCAGTGCTCGGGGTGCTCGGTGCTCAGTACTCGGGGTGCTGGGTGCTCAGTACTCGGGGTGCTGGTTGCTCAGTGCTCAGGGTGCTGGGTGCTCAGTGCTCGGGGTGCTGGGTGCTCAGTGCTGAGGGTGCTGGCTGCTCAGTGCTCAGGGTGCTGGGTGCTCAGTACTCAGGGTGCTAGGTGCTCAGAACTCAGGGTGCTCAGTGCTCAGTACTCAGCGTGCTGGGTGCTCAGTGCTCAGGGTCCTCGGTGCTCAGTACTCAGGGTGCTCGGTGCTCAGTACTCAGCGTGCTTTGTGCTCAGTGCTCAGGGTGCTGGGTGCTCAGTACTCAGGCTGCTGGGTGCTCAGTACTCAGGGTGCTGGGTGCTCAGTACTCAGGGTGCTGGGTGCTCAGTGCTCGGGGTGCTCGGTGATCAGTACTCAGGGTGCTGGGTGCTCAGTGCTCAGGGTGCTGAGTACTCAGTACTCAGGGTGCAGGGTGCTCAGTGCTCAGGGTGCTGGGTGCTCAGTGCTCAGGGTGCTGGGTGGTCAGTGCTCAGTGCTCAAGGTGCTGGGTGCTCAGTGCTCAGTGCTCAGGGTGCTGGGTGCTCAGTACTCAGGGTGCTGGGTGCTCAGTACTCAGGGTGCTGGGTGCTCAGTTCTCAGGGTGCTGGGTGATCAGTACTCTGCGTGTTGGGTGCGCAGTACTCAGGGTGCTCAGTGCTCAGTACTCGGGGTGCTGGGTGCTCAGTGCTCAGTGTGCTCAGTGCTCAGTGCTCAGGGTGCTGGGTGCTCAGTGCTCGGGGCGCTGGGTGCTCAGTGCTCGGGGTGCTGGGTGCTCAGTACTCAGGGTGCTGTGTGCTCAGTGCTCAGTACTCAGCGTGCTGGGTGCTCAGTGCTCAGAGTGTTGGGTGCTCAGTACTCAGGGTGCTTGGTGCTCAGTGCTCAGTGCTCAGGGTGCTCAGTGCTCAGGGTGCTCAGTGCTCAGGGTGCTGGGTGCTCAGGGTGCTGGGTGCTCAGTGCTCGGGGTGCTGGGTGCTCAGTTCTCAGTGCTCAGGGTGCTGGGTGCTCAGTGCTCAGTGCTCAGGGTGCTGGGTGTTCAGTACTCAGGATGCTCGGTGCTCAGTGCTCAGGGTGCTAGGTGCTCAGTACTCAGGGTGCTGGGTGCTCAGTACTCAGGGTGCTGGGTGCTCAGTGCTCAGGGTGCTGAATGCTCAGTACTCAGCGTGCTGGGTGCTCAGTACTCAGGGTGCTGGGTGTTCAGTGCTCAGGGTGCTGGGTGCTCAGTGCTCAGGGTCCTGGGTGCTCAGTGCTCGAGGAGCTCGGTGCTCAGTACTCAGGGTGCTGGGTGCTCAGTACTCAGTGCTCGGGGTACTGGGTGCGCCGTGCTCGGGGTGATCTGTTCTCAGTACTCACTGTGCTGGGTGCTCAGTGCTCGGGGTGCTGGGTGCTCAGTACTCGGGGTGCTCAGTACTCAGGGTACTGGGTGCTCAGTACTCAGGGTGCTGGGTGCTCAGAGCTCGGGGTGCTCAGTGCTCAGTACTCGGGGTGCTGGGTGCTCAGTGCTCAGGGTGCTGGGTGCTCAGTGCTCGGGGTGCTGGGTGCTCAGTGCTGAGGGTGCTGGCTGCTCAGTGCTCAGGGTGCTGGGTGCTCAGTACTCAGGGTGCTAGGTGCTCAGTACTCAGGGTGCTCAGTGCTTAGTACTCAGCGTGCTGGGTGCTGAGTGCTCAGGGTCCTCGGTGCTAAGTACTCAGGGTGTTCAGTGCTCAGTACTCAGCGTGCTTTGTGCTCAGTGCTCAGGGTGCTGTGTGCTCAGTACTCAGGGTGCTGGGTGCTCAGTGCTCGGGGTGCTCGGTGAACAGTACTCAGGGTGCTGGGTGCTCAGTGCTCAGGGTGCTGAGTACTCAGTACTCAGGGTGCTGGGTGCTCAGTGCTCAGGGTGCTGGGTGCTCAGTGCTCAGGGTGCTGGGTGCTCAGTGCTCGGGGTGCTGTGTGCTCAGTGCTCGGGGTGCTGGGTGCTCAGTGCTCAGGGTGCTGGGTGCTCAGTACTCAGGGTGCTGGGTGCTCATTACTCAGGGTGCTGGGTGCTCAGTCCTCAGGGTGCTGGGTGCTCAGTCCTCAGGGTGCTGGGTGCTCACTACTCAGGGTGTTCGGTGCTTAGTACTCAGGGTGCTCAGTGCTCAGTACTCAGGGTGCTGGTTGCTCAGTGCTCGGGTGCTCGGTGCTCAGTACTCAGGGTGCTGGGTGCTCAGTACTCAGGGTGCTGGGTGCTCCGTACTCAGGGTGCTGGGTGCTCAGTACTCAGGGTGCTGGGTGCTCAGTACTCAGGATGCTGGGTGCTCAGTGCTCAGGGTGCTGGGTGCTCAGTGCTCAGGGTGCTGGGTGCTCAGTACTCATGGTGCTGGGTGATCAGTGCTCAGGGTGATCAGTGCTCAGTACTCAGGGTGCTCAGTACTCAGGGTGCTGTGTGCTCAGTGCTCAGGGTACTGGGTGCTCAGTGCTCAGTACTCAGGGTTCTGGGTGCTCAGTGCTCAGGGTGCTGGGTGCTCAGTGCTCAGGGTGCTGTGTGCTCAGTACTCAGGGTGCTGGGTGCTCAGTGCTCAGGGTGATCAGTGCTCAGTACTCAGGGTGCTCAGTACTCAGGGTGCTGTGTGCTCAGTGCTCAGGGTGCTGGGTGCTCAGTACTCAGGGTGCTCAGTGCTCAGGGTGCTGGGTGCTCAGGGTGCTGGGTGCTCAGTGCTCGGGGCGCTGGGTGCTCAGTGCTCAGTGCTCAGGGTGCTGGGTGCTCAGTGCTCAGGGTGCTGTGTGCTCAGTGCTCAGTACCCAGCGTGCTGGGTGCTCATTGCTCAGAGTGTTGTGTGCTCAGTACTCAGGGTGCTGGGTGCTCAGTGCTCAGTGCTCAGGGTGCTCAGTGCTCAGGGTGCTCAGTGCTCAGGGTGCTGGGTGCTCAGGGTGCTGGGTGCTCAGTGCTCGGGGTGCTGGGTGCTCAGTGCTCAGTGCTCAGGGTGCTGGGTTCTCAGTGCTCAGTGCTCAGGGTGCTGGGTGTTCAGTACTCAGGGTGCTCGGTGCTCAGTGCTCAGGGTGCTAGGTGCTCAGTACTCAGGGTGCTGGGTGCTCAGTGCTCGGGGTGCTGGGTGCTCAGTGCTCAGGGTGATCAGTGCTCAGTACTCAGGGTGCTGGGTGCTCAGTACTCAGGGTGCTGGGTGCTCAGTGCTCAGGGTGCTGGGTGCTCAGTACTCAGGGTGCTGGGTGCTCAGTACTCAGGGTGCTCCGTGCTCAGTACTCAGGGTGCTGGGTGCTCAGTGCTCAGGGTGCTTTGTACTCAGTACTCAGGGTTCTGGGTGCTCAGTACTCAGGGTGCTGGGTGCTCAATCCTCAGGGTGCTGGGTGCTCAGTGCTCAGGGTGCTGGGTGCTCAGTACTCAGGGTGCTGGGTGCTCAGTGCTCAGGGTGATCGGTGCTCAGTACTCAGGGTGCTCAGTACTCAGGGTGCTGGGTGCTCAGTACTCAGGGTGCTGGGTGCTCAGTGCTCAGGGTGCTGGGTGCTCAGTGCTCTGGGTGCTGGGTGCTCAGTGCTCAGGGTGCTGGGTGCTCAGTGCTCAGGGTGCTGGGTGCTCAGTTCTCAGGGTGCTGGGTGCTCAGTGCTCAGGGTGCTGGGTGCTCAGTGCTCGGGGAGCTCGGTGCTCAGTACTCAGGGTGCTGGGTGCTCAGTACTCAGTGCTCGGGGTCCTGGGTGCTCCGTGCTCGGGGTGCTGGGTGCTCAGTACTCAGGGTGCTGGGTGCTCATTCTCGGGGTGCTGGGTGCTCAGTGCTCGGTGTGCTGGGTGCTCAGTGCTCAGGGTGCTGGGGGCTCAGTACTCAGGGTGCTGGGTGCTCAGTACTCAGGGTGCTCGGTTCTCAGTACTCAGGGTGCTGGGTGCTGATTCTCGGTGTGCTGGGTGCTCAGTGCTCTGGTTGCTGGGTGCTCAGTACTCAGGGTGCTGGTGGCTCTGTACTCAGGGTGATCTGTTCTCAGTACTCAGGGTGCTGGGTGCTCAGTGCTCGGGGTGCTGGGTGCTCAGTACTCGGGGTGCTCAGTACTCAGGGTACTGGGTGCTCAGTACTCAGGGTGCTGGGTGCTCAGTGCTCGGGGTGCTCGGTGCTCAGTACTCGGGGTGCTGGGTGCTCAGTACTCGGGGTGCTGGGTGCTCAGTGCTCAGGGTGCTGGGTGCTCAGTGCTCGGGGTGCTGGGTGCTCAGTGCTGAGGGTGCTGGCTGCTCAGTGCTCAGGGTGCTGGGTGCTCAGTACTCAGGGTGCTAGGTGCTCAGTACTCAGGGTGCTCAGTGCTCAGTACTCAGCGTGCTGGGTGCTCAGTGCTCAGGGTCCTCGGTGCTCAGTACTCAGGGTGCTCAGTGCTCAGTACTCAGCGTGCTTTGTGCTCAGTGCTCAGGGTGCTGGGTGCTCAGTACTCAGGGTGCTGGGTGCTCAGTACTCAGGGTGCTGGGTGCTCAGTACTCAGGGTGCTGGGTGCTCAGTGCTCGGGGTGCTCGGTGATCAGTACTCAGGGTGCTGGGTGCTCAGTGCTCAGGGTGCTGAGTACTCAGTACTCAGGGTGCTGGGTGCTCAGTGCTCAGGGTGCTGGGTGCTCAGTGCTCAGGGTGCTGGGTGGTCAGTGCTCAGTGCTCAAGGTGCTGGGTGCTCAGTGCTCAGTGCTCAGGGTGCTGGGTGCTCAGTACTCAGGGTGCTGGGTGCTCAGTACTCAGGGTGCTGGGTGCTCAGTTCTCAGGGTGCTGGGTGATCAGTACTCTGGGTGTTGGGTGCGCAGTACTCAGGGTGCTCAGTGCTCAGTACTCGGGGTGCTGGGTGCTCAGTGCTCAGTGTGCTCAGTGCTCAGTGCTCAGGGTGCTGGGTGCTCAGTGCTCGGGGCGCTGGGTGCTCAGTGCTCGGGGTGCTGGGTGCTCAGTACTCAGGGTGCTGTGTGCTCAGTGCTCAGTACTCAGCGTGCTGGGTGCTCAGTGCTCAGAGTGTTGGGTGCTCAGTACTCAGGGTGCTGGGTGCTCAGTACTCAGGGTGCTCAGTGCTTAGTACTCAGCGTGCTGGGTGCTGAGTGCTCAGGGTCCTCGGTGCTCAGTACTCAGGGTATTCAGTGCTCAGTACTCAGCGTGCTTTGTGCTCAGTGCTCAGGGTGCTGGGTGCTCAGTACTCAGGGTCCTGGGTGCTCAGTGCTCGGGGTGCTCGGTGATCAGTACTCAGGGTGCTGGGTGCTCAGTGCTCAGGGTGCTGAGTACTCAGTACTCAGGGTGCTGGGTGCTCAGTGCTCAGGGTGCTGGGTGCTCAGTGCTCAGGGTGCTGGGTGCTCAGTGCTCGGGGTGCTGGGTGCTCAGTGCTCGGGGTGCTGGGTGCTCAGTGCTCAGGGTGCTGGGTGCTCAGTACTCAGGGTGCTGGGTGCTCATTACTCAGGGTGCTGGGTGCTCAGTGCTCAGGGTGCTGGGTGCTCAGTCCTCAGGGTGCTGGGTGCTCAGTACTCAGGGTGTTCGGTGCTTAGTACTCAGGGTGCTCAGTGCTCAGTACTCAGGGTGCTGGTTGCTCAGTGCTCGGGGTGCTCGGTGCTCAGTACTCAGGGTGCTGGGTGCTCAGTACTCAGGGTGCTGGGTGCTCCGTACTCAGGGTGCTGGGTGCTCAGTACTCAGGGTGCTTGGTGCTCAGTGCTCAGTGCTCAGGGTGCTCAGTGCTCAGGGTGCTCAGTGCTCAGGGTGCTGGGTGCTCAGGGTGCTGGGTGCTCAGTGCTCGGGGTGCTGGGTGCTCAGTTCTCAGTGCTCAGGGTGCTGGGTGCTCAGTGCTCAGTGCTCAGGGTGCTGGGTGTTCAGTACTCAGGATGCTCGGTGCTCAGTGCTCAGGGTGCTAGGTGCTCAGTACTCAGGGTGCTGGGTGCTCAGTACTCAGGGTGCTGGGTGCTCAGTGCTCAGGGTGCTGAATGCTCAGTACTCAGCGTGCTGGGTGCTCAGTACTCAGGGTGCTGGGTGTTCAGTGCTCAGGGTGCTGGGTGCTCAGTGCTCAGGGTCCTGGGTGCTCAGTGCTCGAGGAGCTCGGTGCTCAGTACTCAGGGTGCTGGGTGCTCAGTACTCAGTGCTCGGGGTACTGGGTGCGCCGTGCTCGGGGTGATCTGTTCTCAGTACTCACTGTGCTGGGTGCTCAGTGCTCGGGGTGCTGGGTGCTCAGTACTCGGGGTGCTCAGTACTCAGGGTACTGGGTGCTCAGTACTCAGGGTGCTGGGTGCTCAGAGCTCGGGGTGCTCAGTGCTCAGTACTCGGGGTGCTGGGTGCTCAGTGCTCAGGGTGCTGGGTGCTCAGTGCTCGGGGTGCTGGGTGCTCAGTGCTGAGGGTGCTGGCTGCTCAGTGCTCAGGGTGCTGGGTGCTCAGTACTCAGGGTGCTAGGTGCTCAGTACTCAGGGTGCTCAGTGCTTAGTACTCAGCGTGCTGGGTGCTGAGTGCTCAGGGTCCTCGGTGCTAAGTACTCAGGGTGTTCAGTGCTCAGTACTCAGCGTGCTTTGTGCTCAGTGCTCAGGGTGCTGTGTGCTCAGTACTCAGGGTGCTGGGTGCTCAGTGCTCGGGGTGCTCGGTGAACAGTACTCAGGGTGCTGGGTGCTCAGTGCTCAGGGTGCTGAGTACTCAGTACTCAGGGTGCTGGGTGCTCAGTGCTCAGGGTGCTGGGTGCTCAGTGCTCAGGGTGCTGGGTGCTCAGTGCTCGGGGTGCTGTGTGCTCAGTGCTCGGGGTGCTGGGTGCTCAGTGCTCAGGGTGCTGGGTGCTCAGTACTCAGGGTGCTGGGTGCTCATTACTCAGGGTGCTGGGTGCTCAGTCCTCAGGGTGCTGGGTGCTCAGTCCTCAGGGTGCTGGGTGCTCACTACTCAGGGTGTTCGGTGCTTAGTACTCAGGGTGCTCAGTGCTCAGTACTCAGGGTGCTGGTTGCTCAGTGCTCGGGTGCTCGGTGCTCAGTACTCAGGGTGCTGGGTGCTCAGTACTCAGGGTGCTGGGTGCTCCGTACTCAGGGTGCTGGGTGCTCAGTACTCAGGGTGCTGGGTGCTCAGTACTCAGGATGCTGGGTGCTCAGTGCTCAGGGTGCTGGGTGCTCAGTGCTCAGGGTGCTGGGTGCTCAGTACTCATGGTGCTGGGTGATCAGTGCTCAGGGTGATCAGTGCTCAGTACTCAGGGTGCTCAGTACTCAGGGTGCTGTGTGCTCAGTGCTCAGGGTACTGGGTGCTCAGTGCTCAGTACTCAGGGTTCTGGGTGCTCAGTGCTCAGGGTGCTGGGTGCTCAGTGCTCAGGGTGCTGTGTGCTCAGTACTCAGGGTGCTGGGTGCTCAGTGCTCAGGGTGATCAGTGCTCAGTACTCAGGGTGCTCAGTACTCAGGGTGCTGTGTGCTCAGTGCTCAGGGTGCTGGGTGCTCAGTACTCAGGGTGCTCAGTGCTCAGGGTGCTGGGTGCTCAGGGTGCTGGGTGCTCAGTGCTCGGGGCGCTGGGTGCTCAGTGCTCAGTGCTCAGGGTGCTGGGTGCTCAGTGCTCAGGGTGCTGTGTGCTCAGTGCTCAGTACCCAGCGTGCTGGGTGCTCATTGCTCAGAGTGTTGTGTGCTCAGTACTCAGGGTGCTGGGTGCTCAGTGCTCAGTGCTCAGGGTGCTCAGTGCTCAGGGTGCTCAGTGCTCAGGGTGCTGGGTGCTCAGGGTGCTGGGTGCTCAGTGCTCGGGGTGCTGGGTGCTCAGTGCTCAGTGCTCAGGGTGCTGGGTTCTCAGTGCTCAGTGCTCAGGGTGCTGGGTGTTCAGTACTCAGGGTGCTCGGTGCTCAGTGCTCAGGGTGCTAGGTGCTCAGTACTCAGGGTGCTGGGTGCTCAGTGCTCGGGGTGCTGGGTGCTCAGTGCTCAGGGTGATCAGTGCTCAGTACTCAGGGTGCTGGGTGCTCAGTACTCAGGGTGCTGGGTGCTCAGTGCTCAGGGTGCTGGGTGCTCAGTACTCAGGGTGCTGGGTGCTCAGTACTCAGGGTGCTCCGTGCTCAGTACTCAGGGTGCTGGGTGCTCAGTGCTCAGGGTGCTTTGTACTCAGTACTCAGGGTTCTGGGTGCTCAGTACTCAGGGTGCTGGGTGCTCAATCCTCAGGGTGCTGGGTGCTCAGTGCTCAGGGTGCTGGGTGCTCAGTACTCAGGGTGCTGGGTGCTCAGTGCTCAGGGTGATCGGTGCTCAGTACTCAGGGTGCTCAGTACTCAGGGTGCTGGGTGCTCAGTACTCAGGGTGCTGGGTGCTCAGTGCTCAGGGTGCTGGGTGCTCAGTGCTCTGGGTGCTGGGTGCTCAGTGCTCAGGGTGCTGGGTGCTCAGTGCTCAGGGTGCTGGGTGCTCAGTTCTCAGGGTGCTGGGTGCTCAGTGCTCAGGGTGCTGGGTGCTCAGTGCTCGGGGAGCTCGGTGCTCAGTACTCAGGGTGCTGGGTGCTCAGTACTCAGTGCTCGGGGTCCTGGGTGCTCCGTGCTCGGGGTGCTGGGTGCTCAGTACTCAGGGTGCTGGGTGCTCATTCTCGGGGTGCTGGGTGCTCAGTGCTCGGTGTGCTGGGTGCTCAGTGCTCAGGGTGCTGGGGGCTCAGTACTCAGGGTGCTGGGTGCTCAGTACTCAGGGTGCTCGGTTCTCAGTACTCAGGGTGCTGGGTGCTGATTCTCGGTGTGCTGGGTGCTCAGTGCTCTGGTTGCTGGGTGCTCAGTACTCAGGGTGCTGGTGGCTCTGTACTCAGGGTGATCTGTTCTCAGTACTCAGGGTGCTGGGTGCTCAGTGCTCGGGGTGCTGGGTGCTCAGTACTCGGGGTGCTCAGTACTCAGGGTACTGGGTGCTCAGTACTCAGGGTGCTGGGTGCTCAGTGCTCGGGGTGCTCGGTGCTCAGTACTCGGGGTGCTGGGTGCTCAGTACTCGGGGTGCTGGGTGCTCAGTGCTCAGGGTGCTGGGTGCTCAGTGCTCGGGGTGCTGGGTGCTCAGTGCTGAGGGTGCTGGCTGCTCAGTGCTCAGGGTGCTGGGTGCTCAGTACTCAGGGTGCTAGGTGCTCAGTACTCAGGGTGCTCAGTGCTCAGTACTCAGCGTGCTGGGTGCTCAGTGCTCAGGGTCCTCGGTGCTCAGTACTCAGGGTGCTCAGTGCTCAGTACTCAGCGTGCTTTGTGCTCAGTGCTCAGGGTGCTGGGTGCTCAGTACTCAGGGTGCTGGGTGCTCAGTACTCAGGGTGCTGGGTGCTCAGTACTCAGGGTGCTGGGTGCTCAGTGCTCGGGGTGCTCGGTGATCAGTACTCAGGGTGCTGGGTGCTCAGTGCTCAGGGTGCTGAGTACTCAGTACTCAGGGTGCTGGGTGCTCAGTGCTCAGGGTGCTGGGTGCTCAGTGCTCAGGGTGCTGGGTGGTCAGTGCTCAGTGCTCAAGGTGCTGGGTGCTCAGTGCTCAGTGCTCAGGGTGCTGGGTGCTCAGTACTCAGGGTGCTGGGTGCTCAGTACTCAGGGTGCTGGGTGCTCAGTTCTCAGGGTGCTGGGTGATCAGTACTCTGGGTGTTGGGTGCGCAGTACTCAGGGTGCTCAGTGCTCAGTACTCGGGGTGCTGGGTGCTCAGTGCTCAGTGTGCTCAGTGCTCAGTGCTCAGGGTGCTGGGTGCTCAGTGCTCGGGGCGCTGGGTGCTCAGTGCTCGGGGTGCTGGGTGCTCAGTACTCAGGGTGCTGTGTGCTCAGTGCTCAGTACTCAGCGTGCTGGGTGCTCAGTGCTCAGAGTGTTGGGTGCTCAGTACTCAGGGTGCTGGGTGCTCAGTACTCAGGGTGCTCAGTGCTTAGTACTCAGCGTGCTGGGTGCTGAGTGCTCAGGGTCCTCGGTGCTCAGTACTCAGGGTATTCAGTGCTCAGTACTCAGCGTGCTTTGTGCTCAGTGCTCAGGGTGCTGGGTGCTCAGTACTCAGGGTCCTGGGTGCTCAGTGCTCGGGGTGCTCGGTGATCAGTACTCAGGGTGCTGGGTGCTCAGTGCTCAGGGTGCTGAGTACTCAGTACTCAGGGTGCTGGGTGCTCAGTGCTCAGGGTGCTGGGTGCTCAGTGCTCAGGGTGCTGGGTGCTCAGTGCTCGGGGTGCTGGGTGCTCAGTGCTCGGGGTGCTGGGTGCTCAGTGCTCAGGGTGCTGGGTGCTCAGTACTCAGGGTGCTGGGTGCTCATTACTCAGGGTGCTGGGTGCTCAGTGCTCAGGGTGCTGGGTGCTCAGTCCTCAGGGTGCTGGGTGCTCAGTACTCAGGGTGTTCGGTGCTTAGTACTCAGGGTGCTCAGTGCTCAGTACTCAGGGTGCTGGTTGCTCAGTGCTCGGGGTGCTCGGTGCTCAGTACTCAGGGTGCTGGGTGCTCAGTACTCAGGGTGCTGGGTGCTCCGTACTCAGGGTGCTGGGTGCTCAGTACTCAGGGTGCTGGGTGCTCAGTACTCAGGGTGCTGGGTGCTCAGTGCTCAGGGTGCTGGGTGCTCAGTACTCAGGGTGCTGGGTGCTCAGTACTCAGGGTGCTCGGTGCTCAGTACTCAGGGTGCTGGGTGCTCAGTGCTCAGGGTGCTTTGTACTCAGTACTCAGGGTTCTGGGTGCTCAGTACTCAGGGTGCTGGGTGCTCAGTGCTCAGGGTGATCTGTTCTCAGTACTCAGGGTGCTGGGTGCTCAGTGCTCGGGGTGCTGGGTGCTCAGTACTCGGGGTGCTCAGTACTCAGGGTACTGGGTGCTCAGTACTCAGGGTGCTGGGTGCTCAGTGCTCGGGGTGCTCGGTGCTCAGTACTCGGGGTGCTGGGTGCTCAGTACTCGGGATGCTGGTTGCTAAGTGCTCAGGGTGCTGGGTGCTCAGTGCTCGGGGTGCTGGGTGCTCAGTGCTGAGGGTGCTGGCTGCTCAGTGCTCAGGGTGCTGGGTGCTCAGTACTCAGGGTGCTAGGTGCTCAGAACTCAGTGTGCTCAGTGCTCAGTACTCAGCGTGCTGGGTGCTCAGTGCTCAGGGTCCTCGGTGCTCAGTACTCAGGGTGCTCAGTGCTCAGTACTCAGCGTGCTTTGTGCTCAGTGCTCAGGGTGCTGGGTGCTCAGTACTCAGGGTGCTGGGTGCTCAGTACTCAGGGTGCTGGGTGCTCAGTACTCAGGGTCCTCGGTGCTCAGTACTCAGGGTGCTCAGTGCTCAGTACTCGGGGTGCTGGGTGCTCAGTGCTCAGTGTGCTCAGTGCTCAGTGCTCAGGGTGCTGGGTGCTCAGTGCTCGGGGCGCTGGGTGCTCAGTGCTCGGGGTGCTGGGTGCTCAGTACTCAGGGTGCTGTGTGCTCAGTGCTCAGTACTCAGCGTGCTGTGTACTCAGTGCTCAGAGTGTTGGGTGCTCAGTACTCAGGGTGCTTGGTGCTCAGTGCTCAGTGCTCAGGGTGCTCAGTGCTCAGGGTGCTCAGTGCTCAGGGTGCTGGGTGCTCAGGGTGCTGGGTGCTCAGTGCTCGGGGTGCTGGGTGCTCAGTTCTCAGTGCTCAGGGTGCTGGGTGCTCAGTGCTCAGTGCTCAGGGTGCTGGGTGTTCAGTACTCAGGGTGCTCGGTGCTCAGTGCTCAGGGTGCTAGGTGCTCAGTACTCAGGGTGCTGGGTGCTCAGTGCTCGGGGTGCTGGGTGCTCAGTACTCAGGGTGCTGGGTGCTCAGTACTCAGGGTGCTGGGTGCTCAGTGCTCAGGGTGCTGGGTGCTCATTACTCAGTGTGCTCGATGGTCAGTACTCAGGGTGCTCGGTGCTCAGTACTCAGGGTGCTGGGTGCTCAGTACTCAGGGTGCTGGGTGCTCAGTACTCAGGGTGCTGGGTGCTCAGTGCTCAGGGTGCTGGGTGCTCAGTGCTCTGGTTGCTGGGTGCTCAGTGCTCAGGGTGCTGGGTGCTCAGTGCTCAGGGTGCTGGGTGCTCAGTGATCGGGGTGATGGGTGCTGAGTGCTCAGGGTGCTGAGTGCTCAGTGCTCGGGGTGCTCGGTGCTCAGTGCTCAGGGTCCTGGGTGCTCAGTACTCAGGGTGCTAGGTGCTTAGTAATCAGGGTGCTCAGTGCTCAGTACACAGGGTGCTGGGTGCTCAGTGCTCGGGGTGCTGGGTGCTCAGTGCTCAGTACTCAGGGTGCTGGGTGCTAAGTGCTCAGGGTGCTGAGTGCTCAGTACTCAGCGTGCTGGGTGCTCAGTACTCAGGGTGCTGGGTGTTCAGTGCTCAGGGTGCTGGGTGCTCAGTGCTCAGGTTGCTGGGTGCTCAGTGCTCGGGGAGCTCGGTGCTCAGTACTCAGGGTGCTGGGTGCTCAGTACTCAGTGCTCGGGGTACTGGGTGCTCCGTGCTCGGGGTGATCTGTTCTCAGTACTCAGGGTGCTGGGTGCTCAGTGCTCGGGGTGCTGGGAGCTCAGTACTCGGGGTGCTCAGTACTCAGGGTACTGGGTGCTCAGTACTCAGGGTGCTGGGTGCTCAGAGCTCGGGGTGCTCGGTGCTCAGTACTCGGGGTGCTGGGTGCTCAGTGCTCAGGGTGCTGGGTGCTCAGTGCTCGGGGTGCTGGGTGCTCAGTGCTGAGGGTGCTGGCTGCTCAGTGCTCAGGGTGCTGGGTGCTCAGTACTCAGGGTGCTAGGTGCTCAGTACTCAGGGTGCTCAGTGCTTAGTACTCAGCGTGCTGGGTGCTGAGTGCTCAGGGTCCTCGGTGCTCAGTACTCAGGGTGTTCAGTGCTCAGTACTCAGCGTGCTTTGTGCTCAGTGCTCAGGGTGCTGGGTGCTCAGTACTCAGGGTGCTGGGTGCTCAGTGCTCGGGGTGCTCGGTGATCAGTACTCAGGGTGCTGGGTGGTCAGTGCTCAGGGTGCTGAGTACTCAGTACTCAGGGTGCTGGGTGCTCAGTGCTCAGGGTGCTGGGTGCTCAGTGCTCAGGGTACTGGGTGCTCAGTGCTCAGGGTGCTGGGTGCTCAGTGCTCGGGGTGCTGGGTGCTCAGTGCTCAGGGTGCTGGGTGCTCAGTACTCAGGGTGCTGGGTGCTCATTACTCAGGGTGCTGGGTGCTCAGTGCTCAGGGTGCTGGGTGCTCAGTCCTCAGGGTGCTGGGTGCTCAGTACTCAGGGTGTTCGGTGCTTAGTACTCAGGGTGCTCAGTGCTCAGTACTCAGGGTGCTGGTTGCTCAGTGCTCAGGGTGCTCGGTGCTCAGTACTCAGGCTGCTGGGTGCTCAGTACTCAGGGTGCTGGGTGCTCCGTACTCAGGGTGCTGGGTGCTCAGTACTCAGGGTGCTGGGTGCTCAGTACTCAGGGTGCTGGGTGCTCAGTGCTCAGGGTGCTGGGTGCTCAGTACTCAGGGTGCTGGGTGCTCAGTACTCATCGTGCTCGGTGCTCAGTACTCAGGGTGCTGGGTGCTCAGTGCTCAGGGTGCTTTGTACTCAGTACTCAGGGTTCTGGGTGCTCAGTACTCAGGGTGCTGGGTGCTCAGTGCTCAGGGTGCTGGGTGATCAGTGCTCAGGGTGCTGTGTGCTCAGTACTCAGGGTGCTGGGTGCTCAGTGCTCAGGGTGATCAGTGCTCAGTACTCAGGGTGCTCAGTACTCAGGGTGCTGTGTGCTCAGTGCTCAGGGTGCTGGGTGCTCAGTACTCAGGGTGCTCAGTGCTCAGGGTGCTGGGTGCTCAGGGTGCTGGGTGCTCAGTGCTCGGGGTGCTGGGTGCTC
Source organism: Microtus oregoni (assembly GCF_018167655.1). Classification (NCBI taxonomy): domain Eukaryota; kingdom Metazoa; phylum Chordata; class Mammalia; order Rodentia; family Cricetidae; genus Microtus; species Microtus oregoni. The sequence continues at coordinate 281,579 of NW_024544032.1, read as the reverse complement.
AGTGCTCAGTGCTCAGGGTGCTGGGTGCTCAGTGCTCAGGGTGCTGTGTGCTCAGTGCTCAGTACTCAGCGTGCTGGGTGCTCATTGCTCAGAGTGTTGGGTGCTCAGTACTCAGGGTGCTGGGTGCTCAGTGCTCAGTGCTCAGGGTGCTCAGTGCTCAGGGTGCTCAGTGCTCAGGGTGCTGGGTGCTCAGGGTGCTGGGTGCTCAGTGCTCGGGGTGCTGGGTGCTCAGTGCTCAGTGCTCAGGGTGCTGGGTGCTCAGTGCTCAGTGCTCAGGGTGCTGGGTGTTCAGTACTCTGGGTGCTCGGTGCTCAGTGCTCAGGGTGCTAGGTGCTCAGTACTCAGGGTGCTGGGTGCTCAGTGCTCGGGGTGCTGGGTGCTCAGTGCTCAGGGTGATCAGTGCTCAGTACTCAGGGTGCTGGGTGCTCAGTACTCAGGGTGCTGGGTGCTCAGTGCTCAGGGTGCTGGGTGCTCAGTACTCAGGGTGCTGGGTGCTCAGTACTCAGGGTGCTCCGTGCTCAGTACTCAGTGTGCTGGGTGCTCAGTGCTCAGGGTGCTTTGTACTCAGTACTCAGGGTTCTGGGTGCTCAGTACTCAGGGTGCTGTGTGCTCAATGCTCAGGGTGCTGGGTGCTCAGTGCTCAGGGTGCTGGGTGCTCAGTACTCAGGGTGCTGGGTGCTCAGTGCTCAGGGTGATCGGTGCTCAGTACTCAGGGTGCTCAGTACTCAGGGTGCTGGGTGCTCAGTACTCAGGGTGCTGGGTGCTCAGTGTTCAGGGTGCTGGGTGCTCAGTCCTCAGGGTGCTTGGTGCTCAGTACTTAGTGTGCTCGGTGCTCAGTACTCAGGGTGCTGGGTGCTCAGTGCTCAGGGTGCTTTGTACTCAGTACTCAGGGTTCTGGGTGCTCAGTACTCAGGGTGCTGGGTGCTCAGTGCTCAGGGTGCTGGGTGCTCATTCTCGGGGTGCTGGGTGCTCAGTGCTCGGTGTGCTGGGTGCTCAGTGCTCAGGGTGCTGGGGGCTCAGTACTCAGGGTGCTGGGTGCTCAATACTCAGGGTGCTCGGTTCTCAGTACTCAGGGTGCTGGGTGCTCATTCTCGGGGTGCTGGGTGCTCAGTGCTCGGGTTTCTGGGTGCTCAGTACTCAGGGTGCTGGGGGCTCAGTACTCAGGGTGCTGGGTGCTCAGTACTCAGGGTGATCTGTTCTCAGTACTCAGGGTGCTGGGTGCTCAGTGCTCGGGGTGCTGGCTGCTCAGTACTCGGGGTGCTCAGTACTCAGGGTACTTGGTGCTCAGTACTCAGGGTGCTGGGTGCTCAGTACTCAGGGTGCTGGGTGCTCAGTGCTCAGGGTGCTGTGTGCTCAGTGCTCGGGGTGCTGGGTGCTCAGTGCTGAGCGTGCTGGCTGCTCAGTGCTCAGGGTGCTGTGTGCTCAGTATTCAGGGTGCTAGGTGCTCAGTACTCAGGGTGCTCAGTGCTCAGTACTCAGCGTGCTGGGTGCTCAGTGCTCAGGGTCCTCGGTGCTCAGTACTCAGGGTGCTCAGTGCTCAGTACTCAGCGTGCTTTGTGCTCAGTGCTCAGGGTGCTGGGTGCTCAGTACTCAGGGTGCTGGGTGCTCAGTACTCAGGGTGCTGGGTGCTCAGTGCTCGGGGTGCTCGGTGATCAGTACTCAGGGTGCTGGGTGCTCAGTGCTCAGGGTGCTGAGTACTCAGTACTCAGGGTGCTGGGTGCTCAGTGCTCAGGGTGCTGGGTGCTCAGTGCTCAGGGTGCTGGGTGCTCAGTGCTCGGGGTGCTGGGTGCTCAGTGCTCGGGGTGCTGGGTGCTCAGTGCTCGGGGTGCTGGGTGCTCAGTGCTCAGGGTGCTGGGTGCTCAGTACTCAGGGTGCTGGGGGCTCAGTACTCAGGGTGCTGGGTGCTCAGTGTTCAGGGTGCTGGGTGCTCAGTCCTCAGGGTGCTGGGTGCTCAGTACTCAGGGTGTTCGGTGCTCAGTACTCAGGGTGCTCAGTGCTCAGTACTCAGGGTGCTGGTTGCTCAGTGCTCGGGGTGCTCGGTGCTCAGTACTCAGGGTGCTCAGTGCTCAGTACTCAGGGTGCTGGTTGCTCAGTGCTCGGGGTGCTCGGTGCTCAGTACTCAGGGTGCTGGGTGCTCAGTACTCAGGGTGCTGGGTGCTCAGTACTCAGGGTGCTGTGTGCTCAGTACTCAGGGTGCTGGGTGCTCAGTACTCAGGGTGCTGTGTGCTCAGTGCTCAGGGTGCTGTGTGCTCAGTACTCAGGGTGCTTGGTGCTCAGTACTTAGTGTGCTCGGTGCTCAGTACTCAGGGTGCTGGGTGCTCAGTGCTCAGGGTGCTTTGTACTCAGTACTCAGGGTTCTGGGTGCTCAGTACTCAGGGTGCTGGTTGCTCAGTGCTCAGGGTGCTGGGTGCTCAGTGCTCAGGGTGCTGGGTGCTCAGTACTCAGGGTGCTGGGTGCTCAGTGCTCAGGGTGATCGGTGCTCAGTACTCAGGGTGCTCAGTACTCAGGGTGCTGGGTGCTCAGTGCTCAGGGTGCTGGGTGCTCAGTACTCAGGGTGCTGGGTGCTCAGTGCTCGGTGTGCTGGGTGCTCAGTGCTCAGGGTGCTCAGTGCTCAGGGTGCTGGGTGCTCAGTGCTCGGTGTGCTCGGTGCTCAGGGTGCTGGGTGCTCAGTCCTCAGGGTGCTCAGTGCTCAGGGTGCTGGGTGCTCAGTGCTCGGGGTGCTCGGTGCTCAGTACTCAGGGTGCTGGGTGCTCAGTACTCATGGTGCTGGGTGCTCAGTACTCAGGGGGCTGGGTGCTCAGTGCTCAGGGTGCTGGGTGCTCAGTGCTCAGGGCGCTGGGTGCTCAGTGCTCGGGGTGCTGGGTGCTCAGTGCTCGGGGTGCTGGGTGGTCAGTGCTCAGTGCTCAGGGTGCTGGGTGCTCAGTGCTCAGTGCTCAGGGTGCTGGGTGCTCAGTACTCAGGTTGCTGGGTGCTCAGTACTCAGGGTGCTGGGTGCTCAGTGATCAGGGTGCTGGGTGCTCAGTACTCTGGGTGTTGGGTGCTCAGTACTCAGGGTGCTGGGTGCTCAGTGCTCGGGGTGCTCGGTGCTCAGTACTCAAGGTGCTGGGTGCTCAGTGCTCAGGGTGCGGGGTGCTCAGTCCTCGGGGTGCTCCGTGCTCAGTGCTCAGGGGGCTGGGTACTCAGTACTCAGGGTGCTCGGTGCTCAGTACTCAGGGTTCTCAGTGCTCAAGGTGCTGGGTGCTCAGTACTCAGGGTTCTCAGTGCTCAGTGTGCTCAGTGCTCAGTGCTCGGGGTGCTGGGTGCTCAGTGCTCGGGGCGCTGGGTGCTCAGTGCTCGGGGTGCTGGGTGCTCAGTGCTCAGAGTGTTGGGTGCTCAGTACTCAGGGTGCTGGGTGCTCAGTGCTCAGTGCTCAGGGTGCTCAGTGCTCAGGGTGCTCAGTGCTCAGGGTGCTGGGTGCTCAGGGTGCTGGGTGCTCAGTGCTCGGGGTGCTGGGTGCTCAGTGCTCAGTGCTCAGGGTGCTGGGTGCTCAGTGCTGAGTCCTCAGGGTGCTGGGTGTTCAGTACTCAGGGTGCTCGGTGCTCAGTGCTCAGGGTGCTGGGTGCTCAGTACTCAGGGTGCTGGGTGCTCAGTGCTCGGGGTGCTGGGTGCTCAGTGCTCAGGGTGATCAGTGCTCAGTACTCAGGGTGCTGGGTTCTCAGTGCTCTGGGTGCTGGGTGCTCAGTCCTCAGGGTGCTCAGTACTCAGGATGCTCTGTGCTCAGTGCTCAGTACTCAGGGTGCTCAGTACTCAGGGTGCTGGGTGCTCAGTGCTCGGGGTGCTGGGTGCTCAGTACTCAGGGTGCTGGGTGCTCAGTATTCGGGGTGCTGGGTGCTTAGTACTCAGGGTGCTGGGTGCTCAGTGCTCGGGGTGCTGGGTGCTCACTGCTCAGAGTGATCGGTGCTCAGTGCTCAGGGTGCTGGGTGCTCAGTCCTCCGGGTGCTCAGTGCTCAGGGTGCTGGGTGCTCATTGCTCGGTGTGCTCGGTGCTCAGTACTCAGGGTGCTGACTGCTCAGTACTCAGGGTGCTGGGTGCTCAGTACTCAGGTTGCTGGTTGCTCAGTACTCGGGGTGCTGGGTGCTCAGTACTCAGGGTGCTGGGTGCTCAGTGCTCGGGGTGCTGGGTGCTCACTGCTCAGAGTGATCGGTGCTCAGTGCTCAGGGTGCTGGGTGCTCAGTCCTCCGGGTGCTCAGTGCTCAGGGTGCTGGGTGCTCATTGCTCGGTGTGCTCGGTGCTCAGTACTCAGGGTGCTGACTGCTCAGTACTCAGGGTGCTGGGTGCTCAGTACTCAGGTTGCTGGTTGCTCAGTACTCAGGGTGCTGGGTGCTCAGTGCTCAGGGTGCTGGGTGCTCAGTGCTCGGGGTGCTGGGTGCTCAGGGCTGTGGTGCTGGGTGCTCAGTGCTCAGGGTGCTGGGTGCTCAGTGCTCAGTGCTCAGGGTGCTGGTTGCTCAGTACTCAGGGTGCTGGGTGCTCTGTACTCAGGGTGCTGGGTGCTCAGTGCTCAGGGTGCTCTGTGCTCAGTACTCAGGGTGCTGGGTGCTCAGTGCTTGGGGTGCTGCGTGCTCAGTGCTCAGGGAGCTGGGTGCTCAGTGCTCAGGGTGCTGGGTGCTCAGTACTCAGGGTGCTGGGTGCTCAGTGCTCGTTGTGCTCGGTGCTCAGTACTCAAGGTGCTGGGTGCTCAGTGCTCAGGGTGCTGGGTGCTCAGTCCTCGGGGTGCTCCGTGCTCAGTGATCAGGGTGCTGGGTGCTCAGTACTCAGGGTGCTCGGTGCTCAGTACTCAGGGTTTTCAGTGCTCAGTACTCAGGGTGCTGGGTGCTCAGTGCTCAGGGTGCTGGGTACTCAGTACTCAGGGTGCTCAGTGCTCAGTACTCGGGGTGCTTGGTGCTCAGTACTCAGGGTGCTCAGTGCTCAGTACTCCGGGTGCTGGGTGCTCAGTGCTCAGGGTGCTCAGTGCTCAGTGCTCGCGGTGCTGGGTGCTCAGTGCTCGGGGCGCTGGGTGCTCAGTGCTCAGGGTGCTGGGTGCTCAGTAGTCGGGGTGCTGGGTGCTCAGTGCTCAGGGTGCTCAGTGCTCAGTACTCAGTGCTCAGGGTCCTCAGTGCTCAGTGCTCAGGGTGCTGGGTGTTCAGTACTCAGGGTGCTGGGTGCTCAGTACTCAGGGTGCTGGCTGCTCAGTGCTCAGTGTGCTGGGAGCTCAGTAGTCTGGGTGTTGGGTGCTCAGTACTCAGGGTGCTGGGTGCTCCGTGCTCAGGGTGCTCTGTGCTCAGTGCTCAGGGTTCTGGGTGCTCAGTGCTCAGGGTGCTGGGTGCTCAGTACTCAGGGTGCTTTGTGCTTAGTGCTCGAGGTGCTCGGTGCTCAGTACTCAAGGTGCTGGGTGCTCAGTGCTCAGGGTGCTGGGTGCTCAGTACTCGGGGTTCTCCGTGCTCATGGTGCTGGGTGCTCAGTGCTCAGCGTGCTGGGTGCTCAGTACTCAGGGTGCTGGGTGCTCAGTGCTCAGTACACAGGGTGCTGGGTGCTCAGTGCTCGGGGTGCTGGGTGCTCAGTGCTCAGTACTCAGGGTGCTGGGTGCTCAGTGCTCAGGGTGCTGGGTGCTCAGTACTCAGCGTGCTGGGTGCTCAGTACTCAGGGTGCTGGGTGCTCAGTGCTCAGGGTGCTGGGTGCTCAGTGCTCAGGGTGCTGGGTGCTCAGTGATCGGGGTGCTGGGTGCTCAGTACTCAGGGTGCTCAGTGCTCGGTTAGCTCGGTGCTCAGTACTCAGGGTGCTGGGTGCTCAGTACTCAGTGCTCGGTGTCCTGGGTGCTCCATGCTCGGGGTGCTGGGTGCTCAGTGCTCTGGGTGCTGGGTGCTCAGTACTCAGGGTGTTGGGTGCTCAGTACTCAGGGTGCTGGGTGCTCAGTGCTCAGGGTGCTGTGTGCTCAGTACTCAGGGTGCTGGGTGCTCAGTACTCAGGGTGCTGGGTGCTCAGTGCTCAGGGTGCTGGGTGCTCAGTACTCAGGGTGCTGGGTGCTCAGTGCTCGGTGTGCTGGGTGCTCAGTGCTCAGGGTGCTCAGTGCTCAGGGTGCTGGGTGCTCAGTGCTCGGTGTGCTCGGTGCTCAGGGTGCTGGGTGCTCAGTCCTCAGGGTGCTCAGTGCTCAGGGTGCTGGGTGCTCAGTGCTCGGGGTGCTCGGTGCTCAGTACTCAGGGTGCTGGGTGCTCAGTACTCATGGTGCTGGGTGCTCAGTACTCAGGGGGCTGGGTGCTCAGTGCTCAGGGTGCTGGGTGCTCAGTGCTCAGGGCGCTGGGTGCTCAGTGCTGGGGGGGGCTGGGTGCTCAGTGCTCGGGGTGCTGGGTGGTCAGTGCTCAGTGCTCAGGGTGCTGGGTGCTCAGTGCTCAGTGCTCAGGGTGCTGGGTGCTCAGTACTCAGGGTGCTGGGTGCTCAGTACTCAGGGTGCTGGGTGCTCAGTGATCAGGGTGCTGGGTGCTCAGTACTCTGGGTGTTGGGTGCTCAGTACTCAGGGTGCTGGGTGCTCAGTGCTCGGGGTGCTCGGTGCTCAGTACTCAAGGTGCTGGGTGCTCAGTGCTCAGGGTGCGGGGTGCTCAGTCCTCGGGGTGCTCCGTGCTCAGTGCTCAGGGGGCTGGGTACTCAGTACTCAGGGTGCTCGGTGCTCAGTACTCAGTGTTCTCAGTGCTCAGGGTGCTGGGTGCTCAGTACTCAGGGTTCTCAGTGCTCAGTGTGCTCAGTGCTCAGTGCTCGGGGTGCTGGGTGCTCAGTGCTCGGGGCGCTGGGTGCTCAGTGCTCGGGGTGCTGGGTGCTCAGTACTCAGGGTGCTGTGTGCTCAGTGCTCAGTACTCAGCGTGCTGGGTGCTCAGTGCTCAGAGTGTTGGGTGCTCAGTACTCAGGGTGCTGGGTGCTCAGTGCTCAGTGCTCAGGGTGCTCAGTGCTCAGGGTGCTCAGTGCTCAGGGTGCTGGGTGCTCAGGGTGCTGGGTGCTCAGTGCTCGGGGTGCTGGGTGCTCAGTGCTCAGTGCTCAGGGTGCTGGGTGCTCAGTGCTGAGTGCTCAGGGTGCTGGGTGTTCAGTACTCAGGGTGCTCGGTGCTCAGTGCTCAGGGTGCTGGGTGCTCAGTACTCAGGGTGCTGTGTGCTCAGTGCTCGGGGTGCTGGGTGCTCAGTGCTCAGGGTGATCAGTGCTCAGTACTCAGGGTGCTGGGTTCTCAGTGCTCTGGGTGCTGGGTGCTCAGTCCTCAGGGTGCTCAGTACTCAGGATGCTCTGTGCTCAGTGCTCAGTACTCAGGGTGCTCAGTACTCAGGGTGCTGGGTGCTCAGTGCTCGGGGTGCTGGGTGCTCAGTACTCAGGGTGCTGGGTGCTCAGTACTCGGGGTGCTGGGTGCTCAGTACTCAGGGTACTGGGTGCTCAGTGCTCGGGGTGCTGGGTGCTCACTGCTCAGAGTGATCGGTGCTCAGTGCTCAGGGTGCTGGGTGCTCAGTCCTCCGGGTGCTCAGTGCTCAGGGTGCTGGGTGCTCATTGCTCGGTGTGCTCGGTGCTCAGTACTCAGGGTGCTGACTGCTCAGTACTCAGGGTGCTGGGTGCTCAGTACTCAGGTTGCTGGTTGCTCAGTACTCATGGTGCTGGGTGCTCAGTGCTCAGGGTGCTGGGTGCTCAGTGCTCGGGGTGCTGGGTGCTCAGGGCTGTGGTGCTGGGTGCTCAGTGCTCAGGGTGCTGGGTGCTCAGTGCTCAGTGCTCAGGGTGCTGGTTGCTCAGTACTCAGGGTGCTGGGTGCTCTGTACTCAGGGTGCTGGGTGCTCAGTGCTCAGGGTGCTCTGTGCTCAGTACTCAGGGTGCTGGGTGCTCAGTGCTTGGGGTGCTGCGTGCTCAGTGCTCAGGGAGCTGGGTGCTCAGTGCTCAGGGTGCTGGGTGCTCAGTACTCAGGGTGCTGGGTGCTCAGTGCTCGTTGTGCTCGGTGCTCAGTACTCAAGGTGCTGGGTGCTCAGTGCTCAGGGTGCTGGGTGCTCAGTCCTCGGGGTGCTCCGTGCTCAGTGATCAGGGTGCTGGGTGCTCAGTACTCAGGGTGCTCGGTGCTCAGTACTCAGGGTGCTCAGTGCTCAGTACTCGGGGTGCTTGGTGCTCAGTACTCAGGGTGCTCAGTGCTCAGTACTCCGGGTGCTGGGTGCTCAGTGCTCAGGGTGCTCAGTGCTCAGTGCTCGCGGTGCTGGGTGCTCAGTGCTCGGGGCGCTGGGTGCTCAGTGCTCAGGGTGCTGGGTGCTCAGTACTCGGGGTGCTGGGTGCTCAGTACTCAGGGTGCTGGCTGCTCAGTGCTCAGTGTGCTGGGAGCTCAGTAGTCTGGGTGTTGGGTGCTCAGTACTCAGGGTGCTGGGTGCTCCGTGCTCAGGGTGCTCTGTGCTCAGTGCTCAGGGTTCTGGGTGCTCAGTGCTTAGGGTGCTGGGTGCTCAGTACTCAGGGTGCTGGGTGCTTAGTGCTCGAGGTGCTCGGTGATCAGTACTCAAGGTGCTGGGTGCTCAGTGCTCAGGGTGCTGGGTGCTCAGTACTCGGGGTTCTCCGTGCTCATGGTGCTGGGTGCTCAGTGCTCAGGGTGCTTGGTGCTCAGTGCTCGGGGTGCTGGGTGCTGAGTGCTCAGGGTGCTGGGTGCTCAGTGCTCGGGGTGCTCTGTGCTCAGTGCTCAGGGTGCTGCGTGCTCAGTACTCAGGGTGCTGGGTGCTTAGTACTCAGGGTGCTCAGTGCTCAGTACACAGGGTGCTGGGTGCTCAGTGCTCGGGGTGCTGGGTGCTCAGTGCTCAGTACTCAGGGTGCTGGGTGCTCAGTGCTCAGGGTGCTGGGTGCTCAGTACTCAGCGTGCTGGGTGCTCAGTACTCAGGGTGCTGGGTGCTCAGTGCTCAGGGTGCTGGGTGCTCAGTGCTCAGGGTGCTGGGTGCTCAGTGATCGGGGTGCTGGGTGCTCAGTACTCAGGGTGCTCAGTGCTCGGTTAGCTCGGTGCTCAGTACTCAGGGTGCTGGGTGCTCAGTACTCAGTGCTCGGGGTCCTGGGTGCTCCATGCTCGGGGTGCTGGGTGCTCAGTGCTCTGGGTGCTGGGTGCTCAGTACTCAGGGTGCTGGGTGCTCAGTACTCAGGGTGCTGGGTGCTCAGTGCTCAGGGTGCTGTGTGCTCAGTACTCAGGGTGCTGGGTGCTCAGTACTCAGGGTGCTCGGTGCTCAGTACTCAGGGTGCTGGGTCCTCAGTGCTCAGGGTGCTGGGTACTCAGTACTCAGGGTGCTGGGTGCTCAGTACTCAGGGTGCTGGGTGCTCAGTGCTCAGGGTGCTGGGTGCTCAGTGCTCAGGGTGCTGGGTGCTCAGTACTCAGGGTGCTGGGTGCTCAGTGCTCAGGGTGATCGGTGCTCAGTACTCAGGGTGCTCAGTACTCAGGGTGCTGGGTGCTCAGTGCTCAGGGTGCTGGGTGCTCAGTACTCAGGGTGCTGGGTGCTCAGTGCTCGGGGTGCTGGGTGCTCAGTGCTCAGGGTGATCGGTGCTCAGTACTCAGGGTGCTAGGTGCTCAGTGCTCAGGGTGCTGGGTGCTCAGTCCTCAGGGTGCTCAGTGCTCAGGGTGCTGGGTGCTCAGTACTCATGGTGCTGGGTGCTCAGTACTCAGGGGGCTGGGTGCTCAGTGCTCAGTGTGCTGGGTGCTCAGTGCTCAGGGCGCTGGGTGCTCAGTGCTCGGGGTGCTGGGTGCTCAGTGCTCGGGGTGCTGGGTGGTCAGTGCTCAGTGCTCAAGGTGCTGGGTGCTCAGTGCTCAGTGCTCAGGGTGCTGGGTGCTCAGTACTCAGGGTGCTGGGTGCTCAGTACTCAGGGTGCTGGGTGCTCAGTTCTCAGGGTGCTGGGTGATCAGTACTCGGGGTGTTGGGTGCTCAGTACTCAGGGTGCTCAGTGCTCAGTACTCGGGGTGCTGGGTGCTCAGTGCTCAGTGTGCTCAGTGCTCAGTGCTCAGGGTGCTGGGTTCTCAACGCTCGGGGCGCTGGGTGCTCAGTGCTCGGGGTGCTGGGTGCTCTGTACTCAGGGTGCTGTGTGCTCAGTGCTCAGAACTCAGCGTGCTGGGTGCTCAGTGCTCAGACTGTTGGGTGCTCAGTACTCAGGGTGCTGGGTGCTCAGGGTGCTGGGTGCTCAGTGCTCGGGGTGCTGGGTGCTCAGTTCTCAGTGCTCAGGGTGCTGTGTGCTCAGTGCTCAGTGCTCAGGGTGCTGGGTGTTCAGTACTCAGGGTGCTCGGTGCTCAGTGCTCAGGGTGCTAGGTGCTCAGTACTCAGGGTTCTGGGTGCTCAGTGCTCGGGGTGCTGGGTGCTCAGTACTCAGGGTGCTGGGTGCACAGTGCTAGGGGTGCTGGGTGCTCAGTGCTCGGGGTCTGGATGCTCAGTACTCAGGGTGCTGCATGCTCAGAACTCAGGGCGCTGGGTGCTCAGTGCTCAGGGTGCTGGGTGCTCAGAGCTCTAGGTGCTGGGTGCTCAGTTCTCAGGGTGCTGGGTGCTCAGTGCTCAGGGTGCTGGGTGCTCAGTGCTCGGGGTGCTGGGTGCTGAGTGCTCAGGGTGCTGGGTGCTCAGTGCTCGGGGTGCTCAGTGCTCAGGGTCCTGGGTGCTCAGTACTCAGTGTGCTGGGTGCTTAGTACTCAGGGTGCACAGTGCTCAGTACACAGGGTGCTGGGTGCTCAGTGCTCGGGGTGCTGGGTGCTCAGTGCTCAGTACTCAGGGTGCTGGGTGCTCAGTGCTCGCGGTGCTGGGTGCTCAGTACTCAGCGTGCTGGGTGCTAAGTACTCAGGGTGCTGGGTGCTCAGTGTTCAGGGTGCTGGGTGCTCAGTGCTCAGGGTGCTGGGTGCTCAGTGATCGGGGTGCTGGGTGCTCAGTACTCAGGGTGCTCAGTGCTCGGGGAGCTCGGTGCTCAGTACTCAGGGTGCTGGGTGCTCAGTACTCAGTGCTCGGGGTCCTGGGTGCTCCGTGCTCGGGGAGCTGGGTGCTCAGTACTGGGGGTGCTCGGTGCTCAGTACTCAGGGTGCTGGGTGCTTAGTACTCCGGGTGCTGGGTGCTCAGTACTCAGGGTGCTCGGTGCTCAGTACTCAGGGTGCTGTGTGCTCAGTGCTCAGGGTGCTGGGTGCTAAGTACTCAGGGTGCTGGGTGCTCAGAGCTCAGGGTGCTGGTTGCTCAGTACTCAGAGTGCTCAGTGCTCAGGGTGCTGGGTGCTCAGTACTCAGGGTGCTGGGTGCTCAGTGCTCAGGGTGCTGGTTGCTCAGTACTCAGAGTGCTCAGTACTCAGGGTGCTGGGTGCTCAGTACTCAGGGTGCTCAGTACTCAGGGTGCTGGGAGCTCAGTGCTCGGGGTGCTGGGTGCTCAGTGCTCAGGGTGCTCAGTACTCAGGGTGCTGGGTGCTCAGTGCTTGGGGTGCTGGGTGCTCAGTGCTCAGGGTGCTGGGTGCTCAGTGCTCAGGGTGCAGGGTGCTAAGTACTCAGGGTGCTCGGTGCTCAGTACTCAGGGTGCTGGGTGCTCAGTGCTCAGGTTGCTGGGTGCTAAGTACTCAGTGTGCTGGGTGTTCAGTACTCAGGGTGCTGGGTGCTCAGTGCTCAGGGTGCTGGGTGCTCAGTACTCAGGGTGCTGGGTGCTCAGTGCTCAGGGTGCTGGGTGCTCAGTACTCAGGGTGCTCAGTACTCAGGGTGCTGGGTGGTCAGTACTCAGGGTGCTCAGTACTCAGGGTGCAGGGTGCTCAGTGCTCGGGTTGCTGGGTGCTCAGTACTCAGGGTGCTCAGTACCCGGGGTGCTGGGTGCTCAGTGCTCGGGGTGCAGGGTGCTCAGTACTCAGGGTGCTTGTTGCTCAGTGCTCAGGGTGCTGGGTGCTCAGTACTCAGGGTGCTGGGTGCTCAGTGCTCAGGGTGCTCGGTGCTCAGTACTCAGGGTGCTCAGTGCTCAGGGTGCTGGGTGCTCAGTGCTCGGGGTGCTCATTGCTCAGTACTCAGGGTGCTGAGTGCTCAGTACTCAGGGTTCTGGGTGCTCAGTACTCAGGTTGCTGGGTGCTCAGTGCTCGGGGTGCTGGGTGCTCAGTGCTCAGGGTCCTGGGTGCTCAGTACTCAGGGTGCTGGGTGCTCAGTACTCGGGGTGCTGGGTGCTCAGTACTCAGGGTGCTGGGTGCTCAGTACTCGGGTGCTGGTTGCTCAGTGCTCAGGGTGCTGGGTGCTCAGTGCTCAGGGTGCTGGGTGCTCAGTGCTCGGGGTGCTGGGTGCTCAGTACTCAGGGTACTGGGTGCTCAGTGCTCAGGGTGCTGGGTGCTCAGTGCTCGGGGTGCTGGGTGCTCAGTGCTCAGGGTGCTCAGTGCTCAGTACTCGGGGTGCTTGGTGCTCAGTACTCAGGGTGCTCAGTGCTCAGTACTCCGGGTGCTGGGTGCTCAGTGCTCAGGGTGCTCAGTGCTCAGTGCTCGCGGTGCTGGGTGCTCAGTGCTCGGGGCGCTGGGTGCTCAGTGCTCAGGGTGCTGGGTGCTCAGTACTCGGGGTGCTGGGTGCTCAGTACTCAGGGTGCTGGCTGCTCAGTGCTCAGTGTGCTGGGAGCTCAGTAGTCTGGGTGTTGGGTGCTCAGTACTCAGGGTGCTGGGTGCTCCGTGCTCAGGGTGCTCTGTGCTCAGTGCTCAGGGTTCTGGGTGCTCAGTGCTTAGGGTGCTGGGTGCTCAGTACTCAGGGTGCTGGGTGCTTAGTGCTCGAGGTGCTCGGTGATCAGTACTCAAGGTGCTGGGTGCTCAGTGCTCAGGGTGCTGGGTGCTCAGTACTCGGGGTTCTCCGTGCTCATGGTGCTGGGTGCTCAGTGCTCAGGGTGCTTGGTGCTCAGTGCTCGGGGTGCTGGGTGCTGAGTGCTCAGGGTGCTGGGTGCTCAGTGCTCGGGGTGCTCTGTGCTCAGTGCTCAGGGTGCTGCGTGCTCAGTACTCAGGGTGCTGGGTGCTTAGTACTCAGGGTGCTCAGTGCTCAGTACACAGGGTGCTGGGTGCTCAGTGCTCGGGGTGCTGGGTGCTCAGTGCTCAGTACTCAGGGTGCTGGGTGCTCAGTGCTCAGGGTGCTGGGTGCTCAGTACTCAGCGTGCTGGGTGCTCAGTACTCAGGGTGCTGGGTGCTCAGTGCTCAGGGTGCTGGGTGCTCAGTGCTCAGGGTGCTGGGTGCTCAGTGATCGGGGTGCTGGGTGCTCAGTACTCAGGGTGCTCAGTGCTCGGTTAGCTCGGTGCTCAGTACTCAGGGTGCTGGGTGCTCAGTACTCAGTGCTCGGGGTCCTGGGTGCTCCATGCTCGGGGTGCTGGGTGCTCAGTGCTCTGGGTGCTGGGTGCTCAGTACTCAGGGTGCTGGGTGCTCAGTACTCAGGGTGCTGGGTGCTCAGTGCTCAGGGTGCTGTGTGCTCAGTACTCAGGGTGCTGGGTGCTCAGTACTCAGGGTGCTCGGTGCTCAGTACTCAGGGTGCTGGGTCCTCAGTGCTCAGGGTGCTGGGTACTCAGTACTCAGGGTGCTGGGTGCTCAGTACTCAGGGTGCTGGGTGCTCAGTGCTCAGGGTGCTGGGTGCTCAGTGCTCAGGGTGCTGGGTGCTCAGTACTCAGGGTGCTGGGTGCTCAGTGCTCAGGGTGATCGGTGCTCAGTACTCAGGGTGCTCAGTACTCAGGGTGCTGGGTGCTCAGTGCTCAGGGTGCTGGGTGCTCAGTACTCAGGGTGCTGGGTGCTCAGTGCTCGGGGTGCTGGGTGCTCAGTGCTCAGGGTGATCGGTGCTCAGTACTCAGGGTGCTAGGTGCTCAGTGCTCAGGGTGCTGGGTGCTCAGTCCTCAGGGTGCTCAGTGCTCAGGGTGCTGGGTGCTCAGTACTCATGGTGCTGGGTGCTCAGTACTCAGGGGGCTGGGTGCTCAGTGCTCAGTGTGCTGGGTGCTCAGTGCTCAGGGCGCTGGGTGCTCAGTGCTCGGGGTGCTGGGTGCTCAGTGCTCGGGGTGCTGGGTGGTCAGTGCTCAGTGCTCAAGGTGCTGGGTGCTCAGTGCTCAGTGCTCAGGGTGCTGGGTGCTCAGTACTCAGGGTGCTGGGTGCTCAGTACTCAGGGTGCTGGGTGCTCAGTTCTCAGGGTGCTGGGTGATCAGTACTCGGGGTGTTGGGTGCTCAGTACTCAGGGTGCTCAGTGCTCAGTACTCGGGGTGCTGGGTGCTCAGTGCTCAGTGTGCTCAGTGCTCAGTGCTCAGGGTGCTGGGTTCTCAACGCTCGGGGCGCTGGGTGCTCAGTGCTCGGGGTGCTGGGTGCTCTGTACTCAGGGTGCTGTGTGCTCAGTGCTCAGTACTCAGCGTGCTGGGTGCTCAGTGCTCAGAGTGTTGGGTGCTCAGTACTCAGGGTGCTGGGTGCTCAGTGCTCAGTGCTGAGGGTGCTCAGTGCTGAGGGTGCTCAGTGCTCAGGGTGCTGGGTGCTCAGGGTGCTGGGTGCTCAGTGCTCGGGGTGCTGGGTGCTCAGTTCTCAGTGCTCAGGGTGCTGTGTGCTCAGTGCTCAGTGCTCAGGGTGCTGGGTGTTCAGTACTCAGGGTGCTCGGTGCTCAGTGCTCAGGGTGCTAGGTGCTCAGTACTCAGGGTTCTGGGTGCTCAGTGCTCGGGGTGCTGGGTGCTCAGTACTCAGGGTGCTGGGTGCACAGTGCTAGGGGTGCTGGGTGCTCAGTGCTCGGGGTCTGGATGCTCAGTACTCAGGGTGCTGCATGCTCAGAACTCAGGGCGCTGGGTGCTCAGTGCTCAGGGTGCTGGGTGCTCAGAGCTCTAGGTGCTGGGTGCTCAGTTCTCAGGGTGCTGGGTGCTCAGTGCTCAGGGTGCTGGGTGCTCAGTGCTCGGGGTGCTGGGTGCTGAGTGCTCAGGGTGCTGGGTGCTCAGTGCTCGGGGTGCTCAGTGCTCAGGGTCCTGGGTGCTCAGTACTCAGTGTGCTGGGTGCTTAGTACTCAGGGTGCACAGTGCTCAGTACACAGGGTGCTGGGTGCTCAGTGCTCGGGGTGCTGGGTGCTCAGTGCTCAGTACTCAGGGTGCTGGGTGCTCAGTGCTCGCGGTGCTGGGTGCTCAGTGCTCAGTACTCAGCGTGCTGGGTGCTAAGTACTCAGGGTGCTGGGTGCTCAGTGTTCAGGGTGCTGGGTGCTCAGTGCTCAGGGTGCTGGGTGCTCAGTGATCGGGGTGCTGGGTGCTCAGTACTCAGGGTGCTCAGTGCTCGGGGAGCTCGGTGCTCAGTACTCAGGGTGCTGGGTGCTCAGTACTCAGTGCTCGGGGTCCTGGGTGCTCCGTGCTCGGGGAGCTGGGTGCTCAGTACTGGGGGTGCTCGGTGCTCAGTACTCAGGGTGCTGGGTGCTTAGTACTCCGGGTGCTGGGTGCTCAGTACTCAGGGTGCTCGGTGCTCAGTACTCAGGGTGCTGTGTGCTCAGTGCTCAGGGTGCTGGGTGCTAAGTACTCAGGGTGCTGGGTGCTCAGAGCTCAGGGTGCTGGTTGCTCAGTACTCAGAGTGCTCAGTACTCAGGGTGCTGGGTGCTCAGTGCTCAGGGTGCTGGGTGCTCAGTACTCAGGGTGCTGGGTGCTCAGTGCTCAGGGTGCTGGTTGCTCAGTACTCAGAGTGCTCAGTACTCAGGGTGCTGGGTGCTCAGTACTCAGGGTGCTCAGTACTCAGGGTGCTGGGAGCTCAGTGCTCGGGGTGCTGGGTGCTCAGTGCTCAGGGTGCTCAGTACTCAGGGTGCTGGGTGCTCAGTGCTTGGGGTGCTGGGTGCTCAGTGCTCAGGGTGCTGGGTGCTCAGTGCTCAGGGTGCAGGGTGCTAAGTACTCAGGGTGCTCGGTGCTCAGTACTCAGGGTGCTGGGTGCTCAGTGCTCAGGTTGCTGGGTGCTAAGTACTCAGTGTGCTGGGTGTTCAGTACTCAGGGTGCTGGGTGCTCAGTGCTCAGGGTGCTGGGTGCTCAGTACTCAGGGTGCTGGGTGCTCAGTGCTCAGGGTGCTGGGTGCTCAGTACTCAGGGTGCTCAGTACTCAGGGTGCTGGGTGGTCAGTACTCAGGGTGCTCAGTACTCAGGGTGCAGGGTGCTCAGTGCTCGGGTTGCTGGGTGCTCAGTACTCAGGGTGCTCAGTACCCGGGGTGCTGGGTGCTCAGTGCTCGGGGTGCAGGGTGCTCAGTACTCAGGGTGCTTGTTGCTCAGTGCTCAGGGTGCTGGGTGCTCAGTACTCAGGGTGCTGGGTGCTCAGTGCTCAGGGTGCTCGGTGCTCAGTACTCAGGGTGCTCAGTGCTCAGGGTGCTGGGTGCTCAGTGCTCGGGGTGCTCATTGCTCAGTACTCAGGGTGCTGAGTGCTCAGTACTCAGGGTTCTGGGTGCTCAGTACTCAGGTTGCTGGGTGCTCAGTGCTCGGGGTGCTGGGTGCTCAGTGCTCAGGGTCCTGGGTGCTCAGTACTCAGGGTGCTGGGTGCTCAGTACTCGGGGTGCTGGGTGCTCAGTACTCAGGGTGCTGGGTGCTCAGTACTCGGGTGCTGGTTGCTCAGTGCTCAGGGTGCTGGGTGCTCAGTGCTCAGGGTGCTGGGTGCTCAGTGCTCGGGGTGCTGGGTGCTCAGTACTCAGGGTACTGGGTGCTCAGTGCTCAGGGTGCTGGGTGCTCAGTGCTCGGGGTGCTGGGTGCTCAGTGCTCAGGGTGCTGGGTGCTCAGTACTCAGGGTGCTGGGAGCTCAGTGCTCAGGGTGATCGGTGCTCAGTACTCAGGGTGCTCAGTACTCAGGGTGCTGGTTGCTCAGTGCTCGGGGTGCTGGGTGCTCAGTACTCAGGGTGTTGGGTGCTCAGTGCTCTGGGTGCTGGGTGCTAAGTGCTCAGGGTGATCGGTGCTCAGTACTCAGGGTGCTGGGTGCTCAGGGCTCAGGGTGCTGGGTGATCAGTCCTCAGGGTGCTCAGTGCTCAGGGTGCTGGGTGCTCAGTGCTCGGGGTGCTCAGTACTCAGTACTCAGGGTGCTGAGTGCTCAGTACTCAGGGTGCTGGGTGGTCAGTGCTCGGGGTGCTGGGTACTCAGTGCTCAGGGTGCTGGGTGATCAGTGCTCAGGGTGCTGGGTGCTCAGTGCTCAGGGTGCTGGGTGCTCAGTGCTCGCGGTGCTGGGTGCACAGTGCTCAGGGTGCTGGGTGCTCAGTGCTCAGTGCTCTGGGTGCTGGTTGCTCAGTGCTCAGTGCTAAGGGTGCTGGTTGCTCAGTACTCAGGGTGCTGGGTGCTCAGTACTCAGTGTGCTGGGTGCTCAGTGCTCCGGGTGCTGGGTGCTCAGTACTCAGGGTGCTGGGTGATCAGTGCTCGGGGTGCTGGGTGCTCAGTGCTCAGGGTGCTGGGTGCTCAGTGCTCAGGGTGCTGGGAGCTCAGTACTCAGGGTGCTGGGTGCTAAGTACTCAGGGTGCTGGGTGCTCAGTGTTCAGGGTGCTGGGTGCTCAGTGCTCAGGGTGCTGGGTGCTCAGTGATCGGGGTGCTGGGTGCTCAGTACTCAGGGTGCTCAGTGCTCGGGGAGCTCGGTGCTCAGTACTCAGGGTGCTGGGTGCTCAGTACTCAGTGCTCGGGGTCCTGGGTGCTCCGTGCTCGGGGTGCTGGGTGCTCAGTACTGGGGGTGCTCGGTGCTCAGTACTCAGGGTGCTGGGTGCTTAGTACTCCGGGTGCTGGGTGCTCAGTACTCAGGGTGCTCGGTGCTCAGTACTCAGGGTGCTGTGTGCTCAGTGCTCAGGGTGCTGGGTGCTAAGTACTCAGGGTGCTGGGTGCTCAGAGCTCAGGGTGCTGGTTGCTCAGTACTCAGAGTGCTCAGTACTCAGGGTGCTGGGTGCTCAGTGCTCAGGGTGCTGGGTGCTCAGTACTCAGGGTGCTGGGTGCTCAGTGCTCAGGGTGCTGGTTGCTCAGTACTCAGAGTGCTCAGTACTCAGGGTGCTGGGTGCTCAGTACTCAGGGTGCTCAGTACTCAGGGTGCTGGGAGCTCAGTGCTCGGGGTGCTGGGTGCTCAGTGCTCAGGGTGCTCAGTACTCAGGGTGCTGGGTGCTCAGTGCTTGGGGTGCTGGGTGCTCAGTGCTCAGGGTGCTGGGTGCTCAGTGCTCAGGGTGCAGGGTGCTAAGTACTCAGGGTGCTCGGTGCTCAGTACTCAGGGTGCTGGGTGCTCAGTGCTCAGGTTGCTGGGTGCTAAGTACTCAGTGTGCTGGGTGCTCAGTACTCAGGGTGCTGGGTGCTCAGTGCTCAGGGTGCTGGGTGCTCAGTACTCAGGGTGCTGGGTGCTCAGTGCTCAGGGTGCTGGGTGCTCAGTACTCAGGGTGCTCAGTACTCAGGGTGCTGGGTGGTCAGTACTCAGGGTGCTCAGTACTCAGGGTGCAGGGTGCTCAGTGCTCGGGTTGCTGGGTGCTCAGTACTCAGGGTGCTCAGTACTCGGGGTGCTGGGTGCTCAGTGCTCGGGGTGCAGGGTGCTCAGTACTCAGGGTGCTTGTTGCTCAGTGCTCAGGGTGCTGGGTGCTCAGTACTCAGGGTGCTGGGTGCTCAGTGCTCAGGGTGCTGGGTGCTCAGTACTCAGGGTGCTCAGTGCTCAGGGTGCTGGGTGCTCAGTGCTCGGGGTGCTCATTGCTCAGTACTCAGGGTGCTGAGTGCTCAGTACTCAGGGTTCTGGGTGCTCAGTACTCAGGTTGCTGGGTGCTCAGTGCTCGGGGTGCTGGGTGCTCAGTGCTCAGGGTCCTGGGTGCTCAGTACTCAGGGTGCTGGGTGCTCAGTACTCGGGGTGCTGGGTGCTCAGTACTCAGGGTGCTGGGTGCTCAGTACTCAGGGTGCTGGGTGCTCAGTACTCGGGTGCTGGTTGCTCAGTGCTCAGGGTGCTGGGTGCTCAGTGCTCAGGGTGCTGGGTGCTCAGTGCTCGGGGTGCTGGGTGCTCAGTACTCAGGGTACTGGGTGCTCAGTGCTCAGGGTGCTGGGTGCTCAGTGCTCGGGGTGCTGGGTGCTCAGTGCTCAGGGTGCTGGGTGCTCAGTACTCAGGGTGCTGGGAGCTCAGTGCTCAGGGTGATCGGTGCTCAGTACTCAGGGTGCTCAGTACTCAGGGTGCTGGTTGCTCAGTGCTCGGGGTGCTGGGTGCTCAGTACTCAGGGTGTTGGGTGCTCAGTGCTCTGGGTGCTGGGTGCTAAGTGCTCAGGGTGATCGGTGCTCAGTACTCAGGGTGCTGGGTGCTCAGGGCTCAGGGTGCTGGGTGATCAGTCCTCAGGGTGCTCAGTGCTCAGGGTGCTGGGTGCTCAGTGCTCGGGGTGCTCAGTACTCAGTACTCAGGGTGCTGAGTGCTCAGTACTCAGGGTGCTGGGTGGTCAGTGCTCGGGGTGCTGGGTACTCAGTGCTCAGGGTGCTGGGTGATCAGTGCTCAGGGTGCTGGGTGCTCAGTGCTCAGGGTGCTGGGTGCTCAGTACTCGGGTGCTGGGTGCTCAGTGCTCAGGGTGCTGGGTGCTCATTGCTCAGTGTGCTGGGTGCTCAGTGCTCGGGGTGCTGGGTGCTCAGTGCTCAGTACTCAGGGTGCTGGGTGCTCAGTGCTTAGGGTGCTGGGTGCTCAGTGCTCAGGGTGCTGGGTGCTCAGTGCTCGGGGTGCTGGGTGCTCAGTGCTCAGTACTCAGGGTGCTGGGTGCTCAGTGCTCGGGGTGCTGGGTGCCCAGTGCTCAGTACTCAGGGTGCTGGGTGCTCAGTGCTCGGGGTGCTGGGTGCTCAGTGCTCGGGGTGCTGGGTGCTCAGTACTCGGGGTGCTGGGTGCTCAGCACTCAGGGTGTTGGGTGCTCAGTACTCCGGGTGCTGGGTGCTCAGTTCTCGGGGTGCTCGGTGCTCAGTACTCAGTGATCAGGGTGCTGAGTGCTCAGTGCTCAGGGTGCTGGGTGTTCAGTACTCAGGGAGCTGGGTGCTCAGTACTCAGGGTGCTGGGTGCTCAGTGCTCAGGCTGCTGGGTGCTCAGTACTCGGGGTGCTCGGTGCCCAGTGCTCAGGGTGCTGGGTGCTCAGTACTCAGGGTGCTGGGTACTCAGTGCTCAGGGTGCTCGGTGCTCATTACTCGGGGTGCTGGGTGCTCATTCTCGGGGTGTTGGGTGCTCAGTGCTCGGGGTGCTGGGTGCTCAGTACTCAGGGTGCTGGGTCCTCAGTGCTCAGGGTGCTGGGTGCTCAGTACTCAGGGTGCTGGGTGCTCAGTGCTCAGGGTGCTGGGTGCTCAGTACTCAGGGTGCTGGGTGCTCAGTGCTCAGGGTGCTGGGTGCTCAGTACTCAGGGTGCTGGGAGCTCAGTGCTCAGGGTGATCGGTGCTCAGTACTCAGGGTGCTCAGTGCTCAGGGTGCTTGGTGCTCAGTGCTCAGGGTGCTGGGTGCTCAGTCCTCAGGGTGCTTAGTGCTCAGGGTGCTGGGTGCTCAGTGCTCGGGGTGCTCGGTGCTCAGTACTCAGGGTGCTGAGTGCTCAGTACTCAGGGTGCTGGGTGCTCAGTACTCAGGGTGCTGGGTGCTCAGTGCTCAGGTTGCTGGGTGATCAGTGCTCAGGGTGCTGTGTGCTCAGTGCTCAGCGTGCTGGGTGCTCAGTGCTCGGGGTGCTGGGTGCTCAGTACTCAGGGTGCTGTGTGCTCAGTGCTCGGGGTGCTGGGTGCTCAGTACTCAGAGTGCTGGGTGCTCAGTGCTCAGGGTGCTGGGTGCTCAGTGCTCAGGGTGCTCGGTGCTTAGTACTCAGGTTGCTCGGTGCTCGGGGTGCTGGGTGCTCAGTGCTCGGGGTGCTGGGTGCTCAGTACTCAGGGTGCTGTGTGCTCAGTGCTCGGGGTGCTGGGTGCTCAGTACTCAGAGTGCTGGGTGCTCAGTGCTCAGGGTGCTGGGTGCTCAGTGCTCAGGGTGCTCGGTGCTTAGTACTCAGGGTGCTCGGTGCTCGGGGTGCTGGGTGCTCAGTGCTCGGGGTGCTGGGTGCTCAGTACTCAGGGTGCTGTGTGCTCAGTGCTCGGGGTGCTGGGTGCTCAGTACTCAGAGTGCTGGGTGCTCAGTGCTCAGGGTGCTGGGTGCTCAGTGCTCAGGGTGCTCGGTGCTTAGTACTCAGGGTGCTCGGTGCTCGGGGTGCTGGGTGTTCAGTGCTCAGGGTGCTGGGTGCTCAGTGCTCAGGGTGCTGGGTGCTCAGTGCTCAGGGTGCTGGGTGCACAGTACTCAGGGTGCTGGGTGCTCAGTGCTCGGGGTGCTGGGTGCTCAGTACTCAGGGTGCTGGGTGCTCAGTACTCGGGTGCTGGGTGCTCAGTACTCAGGGTGCTGGGTGCTCAGTGCTCGGGGTGCTGGGTGCTCAGTGCTCAGTACTCAGGGTGCTGGGTGCTCAGTGCTCGGGGTGCTGGGTGCTCAGTGCTCAGGGTGCTGGGTGCTCAGTGCTCGGGGTGCTGGGTGCTCAGTACTCAGGGTGCTGGGTGCTCAGTACTCGGGTGCTGGGTGCTCAGTGCTCAGGGTGCTGGGTGCTCAGTGCTCGGGGTGCTGGGTGCTCAGTGCTCAGGGTGCTGGGTGCTCAGTGCTCAGGGCGCTGGGTGCTCAGTGCTCAGTCCTCAGGGTGATGGGTGCACAGTGCTCAGGGTGCTGGGTGCTCAGTGCTCAGGGTGCTGGGTACTCAGTGCTCGGGGTGCTGGGTGCTCAGTACTCAGAGTGTTGGGTGCTCAGTACACATGGGGCTGGGTTCTCAGTGCTCGGGTTGCTGGGTGCTCAGTGCTCCGGGTGCTGGGTGCTCAGTGCTCGGGGTGCTGTGTGTTCAGTGCTCACGGTGCTGGGTGTTCAGTACTCAGGGTGCTGGGTGCTCAGTACTCAGGGTTCTCATTGCTCAGGTTGCTGGGTGCTCAGTACTCAGGGTGCTGGGTGCTCAGTACTCAGGGTGCTCAGTGCTCAGTACTCAGGGTGCTCAGTGCTCAGTACTCAGGGTGCTCGGTGCTCAGGGTGCTGGGTGCTCATTGCTCCGGGTGCTGGGTGCTCATTGCTCGCGGTGCTGCATGCTCAGTGCTCGGGGTGCTCGGTGCTCAGTACTCAGGGTGCTGGGTACTCAGTGCTCAGGGTGCTCGGTGCTCAGTACTCGGGGTGCTGGGTGCTCATTCTCGGGTTGCTTGGTGCTCAGTGCTCGGGGTGCTGGGTGCTCAGTACTCAGGGTGATGGGTGGTCAGTGCTCAGGGTGCTGGGTGCTCAGTACTCAGGGTGCTGGGTGCTCAGTGCTCAGGGTGCTGGGTGCTCAGTACTCAGGGTGCTGGGTGCTCAGTGCTCAGGTTGCTGAGTGCTCAGTACTCAGGGTGCTGGGAGCTCAGTGCTCAGGGTGATCGGTGCTCAGTACTCAGGGTGCTCAGTACTCAGGGTGCTGGGTGCTCAGTGCTCGGGGTGCTGGGTGCTCAGTATTCAGGGTGCTGGGTGCTCAGTGCTTTGGGTTCTGGGTGCTCAGTGCTCAGGGTGATCGGTGCTCAGTACTCAGGGTGCTGGGTGCTCAGTGCTCAGGGTGCTGGGTGCTCAGTCCTCAGGGTGCTTAGTGCTCAGGGTGCTGGGTGCTCAGTGCTCGGGGTGCTCGGTGCTCAGTACTCAGGGTGCTGAGTGCTCAGTACTCAGGGTGCTGGGTGCTCAGTACTCAGGGTGCTGGGTGCTCAGTGCTCAGGTTGCTGGGTGATCAGTGCTCAGGGTGCTGGGTGCTCAGTGCTCAGCGTGCTGGGTGCTCAGTGCTCGGGGTGCTGGGTGCTCAGTACTCAGGTTGCTGGGTGCTCAGTGCTTGGTGTGCTCGGTGCTCAGTACGTTGGGTGCTCACTACTCAGGGTGCTGGGTGCTCAGTGCTCGGGGTGATCCGTGCTCAGTACTCAGGTTGCTGGGTGCTCAGTTCTCGGGGTGCTCAGTGCTCAGTACGTTGGGTGCTCACTACTCAGGGTGCTGGGTGCTCAGTGCTCAGGGTGCTGGGTGCTCAGTGCTCAGGGTGCTTGGTGCTCAGTGCTCAGGGTGCTGGGTGCTCAGTACTCAGGTTGCTGGTTGCTCAGTACTCAGGGTGCTCAGTGCTCAGTACTCAGGGTGCTCAGTGCTCAGTACTCAGGGTGCTCAGTTCTCAGGGTGCTGGGTTCTCAATCCTCAGGGTGCTTTGTGCTCAGTGCTCAGGGTGCTCAGTGCTCAGTGCTCAGGGTGCTGGGTGCTCAGTACTCAGGGTGCTGTGTGCTCAGTGCTCGGGGTGCTGGGTGCTCAGTACTCAGAGTGCTGGGTGCTCAGTGCTCAGGGTGCTGGGTGCTCAGTGCTCGGGGTGCTGGGTGCTCAGTGCTCAGTACTCAGGGTGCTGGGTGCTCAGTGCTCGGGGTGCTGGGTGCTCAGTGCTCAGGGTGCTGGGTGCTCAGTGCTCAGGGCGCTGGGTGCTCAGTGCTCAGTCCTCAGGGTGATGGGTGCACAGTTCTCAGGGTGCTGGGTGCTCAGTGCTCAGG
The DNA here is from genome assembly GCF_018167655.1 of Microtus oregoni. NCBI lineage: Eukaryota > Metazoa > Chordata > Mammalia > Rodentia > Cricetidae > Microtus > Microtus oregoni. Next base: position 258,169 of record NW_024544032.1, on the reverse strand, counting down.
GTGCTGGGTACTCAGTGCTCGGGGTGCTGGGTGCTCAGTACTCAGGGTGTTGGGTGCTCAGTACACATGGTGCTGGGTTCTCAGTGCTCGGGTTGCTGGGTGCTCAGTGCTCGGGGTGCTGGGTGCTCAGTGCTCGGGGTGCTGTGTGTTCAGTGCTCACGGTGCTGGGTGTTCAGTACTCAGGGTGCTGGGTGCTCAGTACTCAGGGTTCTCATTGCTCAGGGTGCTGGGTGCTCAGTACTCAGGGTGCTGGGTGCTCAGTACTCAGGGTGCTCAGTGCTCAGTACTCAGGGTGCTCAGTGCTCAGTACTCAGGGTGCTCGGTGCTCAGGGTGCTGGGTGCTCATTGCTCCGGGTGCTGGGTGCTCATTGCTCGCGGTGCTGCATGCTCAGTGCTCGGGGTGCTCGGTGCTCAGTACTCAGGGTGCTGGGTACTCAGTGCTCAGGGTGCTCGGTGCTCAGTACTCGGGGTGGTGGGTGCTCATTCTCGGGTTGCTTGGTGCTCAGTGCTCGGGGTGCTGGGTGCTCAGTACTCAGGGTGATGGGTGGTCAGTGCTCAGGGTGCTGGGTGCTCAGTACTCAGGGTGCTGGGTGCTCAGTGCTCAGGGTGCTGGGTGCTCAGTACTCAGGGTGCTGGGTGCTCAGTGCTCAGGTTGCTGAGTGCTCAGTACTCAGGGTGCTGGGAGCTCAGTGCTCAGGGTGATCGGTGCTCAGTACTCAGGGTGCTCAGTACTCAGGGTGCTGGGTGCTCAGTGCTCGGGGTGCTGGGTGCTCAGTATTCAGGGTGCTGGGTGCTCAGTGCTTTGGGTTCTGGGTGCTTAGTGCTCAGGGTGCTGGGTGCTCAGTGCTCGGGGTGCTCGGTGCTCAGTACTCAGGGTGCTGAGTGCTCAGTACTCAGGGTGCTGGGTGCTCAGTACTCAGGGTGCTGGGTGCTCAGTGCTCAGGTTGCTGGGTGATCAGTGCTCAGGGTGCTGGGTGCTCAGTGCTCAGCGTGCTGGGTGCTCAGTGCTCGGGGTGCTGGGTGCTCAGTACTCAGGTTGCTGGGTGCTCAGTGCTTGGTGTGCTCGGTGCTCAGTACGTTGGGTGCTCACTACTCAGGGTGCTGGGTGCTCAGTGCTCAGGGTGATCCGTGCTCAGTACTCAGGTTGCTGGGTGCTCAGTTCTCGGGGTGCTCCGTGCTCAGTACGTTGGGTGCTCACTACTCAGGGTGCTGGGTGCTCAGTGCTCAGGTTGCTGGGTGCTCAGTGCTCAGGGTGCTTGGTGCTCAGTGCTCAGGGTGCTGGGTGCTCAGTACTCAGGGTGCTGGTTGCTCAGTACTCAGGGTGCTCAGTGCTCAGTACTCAGGGTGCTCAGTGCTCAGTACTCAGGGTGCTCAGTTCTCAGGGTGCTGGGTGCTCAATCCTCAGGGTGCTTTGTGCTCAGTGCTCAGGGTGCTCAGTGCTCAGTGCTCAGGGTGCTGGGTGCTCAGTACTCAGGGTGCTGTGTGCTCAGTGCTCGGGGTGCTGGGTGCTCAGTACTCAGAGTGCTGGGTGCTCAGTGCTCAGGGTGCTGGGTGCTCAGTGCTCAGGGTGCTCGGTGCTTAGTACTCAGGGTGCTCGGTGCTCGGGGTGCTGGGTGCTCAGTGCACGGGGTGCTGGGTGCTCAGTGCTCGGGGTGCTGGGTGCTCAGTGCTCAGGGTGCTGTGTGCTCAGTACTCAAGGTGCTGGCTGCTCAGTACTCAGGGTGCTGGGTGCTCAGTACTCAGGGAGCTCAGTGCTTGGGGTGCTGGGTGCTCAGTACTCAGGGTGCTCAGTGCTTGGGGTGTTGGGTGCTCAGTACTCAGGTTGCTGGGTGCTCAGTGATCAGGGTGTTGGGTGCTCAGTACTCAGGGTGCTGGGTGCTCAGTACTCAGGTTGCTGGGTGCTCAGTGCTCGGGGTGCTGGGTGCTCAGTGCTCGGGGTGCTGGGTGCTCAGTGCTCGGGGTGCTGGGTGCTCAGTGCTCGGGGTGCTGGGTGCTCAGTGCTCGGGGTGCTGGGTGCTCAGTGCTCGGGGTGCTGGGTGCTCAGTGCTCGGGGTGCTGGGTTCTCAGTGCTCGGGGTGCTCGGTGCTCAGTTCTCGGGGTGCTGGGTGCTCAGTACTCGTGGTGCTCAGTGCTCAGTACTCAGGGTGCTGGGTGCTCAGTGCTCAGGGCGCTGGGTGCTCAGTGCTAGGGGTGCTGGCTGCTCGGTGCTCAGGTTGCTGGGTGGTCAGTACTCGGGGCGCTGGGTGCTCAGTACTCAGGGTGCGGGGTGCTCATTGCTTGGGGTGCTGGTTGCTCAGTGCTCGGGGTGCTGGGTGCTCAGTGCTCAGGGTGCTTGGTGCTCAGTGCTCAGGGTGCTGGGTGCTCAGTACTCAGGGTGCTGGGTGCTCAGTACTCGGGTGCTGGGTGCTCTGTGCTCAGGGTGCTGGGTGCTCAGTGCTCAGGGTGCTGGGTGCTCAGTGCTCGGGGTGCTGGGTGCTCAGTGCTCAGTACTCAGGGTGCTGGGTGCTCAGTGCTCAGTACTCAGGGTGCTGGGTGCTCAGTGCTTAGGGTGCTGGGTGCTCAGTGCTCAGGGTGCTGGGTGCTCAGTGCTCGGGGTGCTGGGTGCTCAGTGCTCAGTACTCAGGGTGCTGGGTGCTCAGTGCTCGGGGTGCTGGGTGCCCAGTGCTCAGTACTCAGGGTGCTGGGTGCTCAGTGCTCGGGGTGCTGGGTGCTCAGTGCTCGGGGTGCTGGGTGCTCAGTACTCGGGGTGCTGGGTGCTCAGCACTCAGGGTGTTGGGTGCTCAGTGCTCCGGGTGCTGGGTGCTCAGTTCTCGGGGTGCTCGGTGCTCAGTACTCAGTGATCAGGGTGCTGAGTGCTCAGTGCTCAGGCTGCTGGGTGCTCAGTACTCGGGGTGCTCGGTGCCCAGTGCTCAGGGTGCTGGGTGCTCAGTACTCAGGGTGCTGGGTACTCAGTGCTCAGGGTGCTCGGTGCTCAGTACTCGGGGTGCTGGGTGCTCATTCTCGGGGTGTTGGGTGCTCAGTGCTCGGGGTGCTGGGTGCTCAGTACTCAGGGTGCTGGGTCCTCAGTGCTCAGGGTGCTGGGTGCTCAGTACTCAGGGTGCTGGGTGCTCAGTGCTCAGGGTGCTGGGTGCTCAGTACTCAGGGTGCTGGGTGCTCAGTGCTCAGGGTGCTGGGTGCTCAGTACTCAGGGTGCTGGGAGCTCAGTGCTCAGGGTGATCGGTGCTCAGTACTCAGGGTGCTCAGTGCTCAGGGTGCTGTTTGCTCAGTGCTCAGGGTGCTGGGTGCTCAGTCCTCAGGGTGCTTAGTGCTCAGGGTGCTGGGTGCTCAGTGCTCGGGGTGCTCGGTGCTCAGTACTCAGGGTGCTGAGTGCTCAGTACTCAGGGTGCTGGGTGCTCAGTACTCAGGGTGCTGGGTGCTCAGTGCTCAGGTTGCTGGGTGATCAGTGCTCAGGGTGCTGTGTGCTCAGTGCTCAGCGTGCTGGGTGCTCAGTGCTCGGGGTGCTGGGTGCTCAGTACTCAGGGTGCTGTGTGCTCAGTGCTCGGGGTGCTGGGTGCTCAGTACTCAGAGTGCTGGGTGCTCAGTGCTCAGGGTGCTGGGTGCTCAGTGCTCAGGGTGCTCGGTGCTTAGTACTCAGGTTGCTCGGTGCTCGGGGTGCTGGGTGCTCAGTGCTCGGGGTGCTGGGTGCTCAGTACTCAGGGTGCTGTGTGCTCAGTGCTCGGGGTGCTGGGTGCTCAGTACTCAGAGTGCTGGGTGCTCAGTGCTCAGGGTGCTGGGTGCTCAGTGCTCAGGGTGCTCGGTGCTTAGTACTCAGGGTGCTCGGTGCTCGGGGTGCTGGGTGCTCAGTGCTCGGGGTGCTGGGTGCTCAGTACTCAGGGTGCTGTGTGCTCAGTGCTCGGGGTGCTGGGTGCTCAGTAATCAGAGTGCTGGGTGCTCAGTGCTCAGGGTGCTGGGTGCTCAGTGCTCAGGGTGCTCGGTGCTTAGTACTCAGGGTGCTCGGTGCTCGGGGTGCTGGGTGTTCAGTGCTCAGGGTGCTGGGTGCTCAGTGCTCAGGGTGCTGGGTGCTCAGTGCTCAGGGTGCTGGGTGCACAGTACTCAGGGTGCTGGGTGCTCAGTGCTCGGGGTGCTGGGTGCTCAGTACTCAGGGTGCTGGGTGCTCAGTACTCGGGTGCTGGGTGCTCAGTACTCAGGGTGCTGGGTGCTCAGTGCTCGGGGTGCTGGGTGCTCAGTGCTCAGTACTCAGGGTGCTGGGTGCTCAGTGCTCGGGGTGCTGGGTGCTCAGTGCTCAGGGTGCTGGGTGCTCAGTGCTCGGGGTGCTGGGTGCTCAGTACTCAGGGTGCTGGGTGCTCAGTACTCGGGTGCTGGGTGCTCAGTGCTCAGGGTGCTGGGTGCTCAGTGCTCGGGGTGCTGGGTGCTCAGTGCTCAGGGTGCTGGGTGCTCAGTGCTCAGGGCGCTGGGTGCTCAGTGCTCAGTCCTCAGGGTGATGGGTGCACAGTGCTCAGGGTGCTGGGTGCTCAGTGCTCAGGGTGCTGGGTACTCAGTGCTCGGGGTGCTGGGTGCTCAGTACTCAGAGTGTTGGGTGCTCAGTACACATGGGGCTGGGTTCTCAGTGCTCGGGTTGCTGGGTGCTCAGTGCTCCGGGTGCTGGGTGCTCAGTGCTCGGGGTGCTGTGTGTTCAGTGCTCACGGTGCTGGGTGTTCAGTACTCAGGGTGCTGGGTGCTCAGTACTCAGGGTTCTCATTGCTCAGGTTGCTGGGTGCTCAGTACTCAGGGTGCTGGGTGCTCAGTACTCAGGGTGCTCAGTGCTCAGTACTCAGGGTGCTCAGTGCTCAGTACTCAGGGTGCTCGGTGCTCAGGGTGCTGGGTGCTCAGTGCTCGGGGTGCTGGGTGCTCAGTATTCAGGGTGCTGGGTGCTCATTGCTCGCGGTGCTGCATGCTCAGTGCTCGGGGTGCTCGGTGCTCAGTACTCAGGGTGCTGGGTACTCAGTGCTCAGGGTGCTCGGTGCTCAGTACTCGGGGTGCTGGGTGCTCATTCTCGGGTTGCTTGGTGCTCAGTGCTCGGGGTGCTGGGTGCTCAGTACTCAGGGTGATGGGTGGTCAGTGCTCAGGGTGCTGGGTGCTCAGTACTCAGGGTGCTGGGTGCTCAGTGCTCAGGGTGCTGGGTGCTCAGTACTCAGGGTGCTGGGTGCTCAGTGCTCAGGTTGCTGAGTGCTCAGTACTCAGGGTGCTGGGAGCTCAGTGCTCAGGGTGATCGGTGCTCAGTACTCAGGGTGCTCAGTACTCAGGGTGCTGGGTGCTCAGTGCTCGGGGTGCTGGGTGCTCAGTATTCAGGGTGCTGGGTGCTCAGTGCTTTGGGTTCTGTGTGCTCAGTGCTCAGGGTGATCGGTGCTCAGTACTCAGGGTGCTGGGTGCTCAGTGCTCAGGGTGCTGGGTGCTCAGTCCTCAGGGTGCTTAGTGCTCAGGGTGCTGGGTGCTCAGTGCTCGGGGTGCTCGGTGCTCAGTACTCAGGGTGCTGAGTGCTCAGTACTCAGGGTGCTGGGTGCTCAGTACTCAGGGTGCTGGGTGCTCAGTGCTCAGGTTGCTGGGTGATCAGTGCTCAGGGTGCTGGGTGCTCAGTGCTCAGCGTGCTGGGTGCTCAGTGCTCGGGGTGCTGGGTGCTCAGTACTCAGGTTGCTGGGTGCTCAGTGCTTGGTGTGCTCGGTGCTCAGTACGTTGGGTGCTCACTACTCAGGGTGCTGGGTGCTCAGTGCTCGGGGTGATCCGTGCTCAGTACTCAGGTTGCTGGGTGCTCAGTTCTCGGGGTGCTCAGTGCTCAGTACGTTGGGTGCTCACTACTCAGGGTGCTGGGTGCTCAGTGCTCAGGGTGCTGGGTGCTCAGTACTCAGGGTGCTTGGTGCTCAGTGCTCAGGGTGCTGGGTGCTCAGTACTCAGGGTGCTGGTTGCTCAGTACTCAGGGTGCTCAGTGCTCAGTACTCAGGGTGCTCAGTGCTCAGTACTCAGGGTGCTCAGTTCTCAGGGTGCTGGGTGCTCAATCCTCAGGGTGCTTTGTGCTCAGTGCTCAGGGTGCTCAGTGCTCAGTGCTCAGGGTGCTGGGTGCTCAGTACTCAGGGTGCTGTGTGCTCAGTGCTCGGGGTGCTGGGTGCTCAGTACTCAGAGTGCTGGGTGCTCAGTGCTCAGGGTGCTGGGTGCTCAGTGCTCGGGGTGCTGGGTGCTCAGTGCTCAGTACTCAGGGTGCTGGGTGCTCAGTGCTCGGGGTGCTGGGTGCTCAGTGCTCAGGGTGCTGGGTGCTCAGTGCTCAGGGCGCTGGGTGCTCAGTGCTCAGTCCTCAGGGTGATGGGTGCACAGTTCTCAGGGTGCTGGGTGCTCAGTGCTCAGGGTGCTGGGTACTCAGTGCTCGGGGTGCTGGGTGCTCAGTACTCAGGGTGTTGGGTGCTCAGTACACATGGTGCTGGGTTCTCAGTGCTCGGGTTGCTGGGTGCTCAGTGCTCGGGGTGCTGGGTGCTCAGTGCTCGGGGTGCTGTGTGTTCAGTGCTCACGGTGCTGGGTGTTCAGTACTCAGGGTGCTGGGTGCTCAGTACTCAGGGTTCTCATTGCTCAGGGTGCTGGGTGCTCAGTACTCAGGGTGCTGGGTGCTCAGTACTCAGGGTGCTCAGTGCTCAGTACTCAGGGTGCTCAGTGCTCAGTACTCAGGGTGCTCGGTGCTCAGGGTGCTGGGTGCTCATTGCTCCGGGTGCTGGGTGCTCATTGCTCGCGGTGCTGCATGCTCAGTGCTCGGGGTGCTCGGTGCTCAGTACTCAGGGTGCTGGGTACTCAGTACTCAGGGTGCTCGGTGCTCAGTACTCGGGGTGGTGGGTGCTCATTCTCGGGTTGCTTGGTGCTCAGTGCTCGGGGTGCTGGGTGCTCAGTACTCAGGGTGATGGGTGGTCAGTGCTCAGGGTGCTGGGTGCTCAGTACTCAGGGTGCTGGGTGCTCAGTGCTCAGGGTGCTGGGTGCTCAGTACTCAGGGTGCTGGGTGCTCAGTGCTCAGGTTGCTGAGTGCTCAGTACTCAGGGTGCTGGGAGCTCAGTGCTCAGGGTGATCGGTGCTCAGTACTCAGGGTGCTCAGTACTCAGGGTGCTGGGTGCTCAGTGCTCGGGGTGCTGGGTGCTCAGTATTCAGGGTGCTGGGTGCTCAGTGCTTTGGGTTCTGGGTGCTTAGTGCTCAGGGTGCTGGGTGCTCAGTGCTCGGGGTGCTCGGTGCTCAGTACTCAGGGTGCTGAGTGCTCAGTACTCAGGGTGCTGGGTGCTCAGTACTCAGGGTGCTGGGTGCTCAGTGCTCAGGTTGCTGGGTGATCAGTGCTCAGGGTGCTGGGTGCTCAGTGCTCAGCGTGCTGGGTGCTCAGTGCTCGGGGTGCTGGGTGCTCAGTACTCAGGTTGCTGGGTGCTCAGTGCTTGGTGTGCTCGGTGCTCAGTACGTTGGGTGCTCACTACTCAGGGTGCTGGGTGCTCAGTGCTCAGGGTGATCCGTGCTCAGTACTCAGGTTGCTGGGTGCTCAGTTCTCGGGGTGCTCAGTGCTCAGTACGTTGGGTGCTCACTACTCAGGGTGCTGGGTGCTCAGTGCTCAGGTTGCTGGGTGCTCAGTGCTCAGGGTGCTTGGTGCTCAGTGCTCAGGGTGCTTGGTGCTCAGTACTCAGGGTGCTGGTTGCTCAGTACTCAGGGTGCTCAGTGCTCAGTACTCAGGGTGCTCAGTGCTCAGTACTCAGGGTGCTCAGTTCTCAGGGTGCTGGGTGCTCAATCCTCAGGGTGCTTTGTGCTCAGTGCTCAGGGTGCTCAGTGCTCAGTGCTCAGGGTGCTGGGTGCTCAGTACTCAGGGTGCTGTGTGCTCAGTGCTCGGGGTGCTGGGTGCTCAGTACTCAGAGTGCTGGGTGCTCAGTGCTCAGGGTGCTGGGTGCTCAGTGCTCAGGGTGCTCGGTGCTTAGTACTCAGGGTGCTCGGTGCTCGGGGTGCTGGGTGCTCAGTGCACGGGGTGCTGGGTGCTCAGTGCTCGGGGTGCTGGGTGCTCAGTGCTCAGGGTGCTGTGTGCTCAGTACTCAAGGTGCTGGCTGCTCAGTACTCAGGGTGCTGGGTGCTCAGTACTCAGGGAGCTCAGTGCTTGGGGTGCTGGGTGCTCAGTACTCAGGGTGCTCAGTGCTTGGGGTGTTGGGTGCTCAGTACTCAGGTTGCTGGGTGCTCAGTGATCAGGGTGTTGGGTGCTCAGTACTCAGGGTGCTGGGTGCTCAGTACTCAGGGTGCTGGGTGCTCAGTGCTCGGGGTGCTGGGTGCTCAGTGCTCGGGGTGCTGGGTGCTCAGTGCTCGGGGTGCTGGGTGCTCAGTGCTCGGGGTGCTGGGTGCTCAGTGCTCGGGGTGCTGGGTGCTCAGTGCTCGGGGTGCTGGGTGCTCAGTGCTCGGGGTGCTGGGTTCTCAGTGCTCGGGGTGCTCGGTGCTCAGTTCTCGGGGTGCTGGGTGCTCAGTACTCGTGGTGCTCAGTGCTCAGTACTCAGGGTGCTGGGTGCTCAGTGCTCAGGGCGCTGGGTGCTCAGTGCTAGGGGTGCTGGCTGCTCGGTGCTCAGGTTGCTGGGTGGTCAGTACTCGGGGCGCTGGGTGCTCAGTACTCAGGGTGCGGGGTGCTCATTGCTTGGGGTGCTGGTTGCTCAGTGCTCGGGGTGCTGGGTGCTCAGTGCTCAGGGTGCTTGGTGCTCAGTGCTCAGGGTGCTGGGTGCTCAGTACTCAGGGTGCTGGGTGCTCAGTACTCGGGTGCTGGGTGCTCTGTGCTCAGGGTGCTGGGTGCTCAGTGCTCAGGGTGCTGGGTGCTCAGTGCTCGGGGTGCTGGGTGCTCAGTGCTCAGTACTCAGGGTGCTGGGTGCTCAGTGCTCAGTACTCAGGGTGCTGGGTGCTCAGTGCTTAGGGTGCTGGGTGCTCAGTGCTCAGGGTGCTGGGTGCTCAGTGCTCGGGGTGCTGGGTGCTCAGTGCTCAGTACTCAGGGTGCTGGGTGCTCAGTGCTCGGGGTGCTGGGTGCCCAGTGCTCAGTACTCAGGGTGCTGGGTGCTCAGTGCTCGGGGTGCTGGGTGCTCAGTGCTCGGGGTGCTGGGTGCTCAGTACTCGGAGTGCTGGGTGCTCAGCACTCAGGGTGTTGGGTGCTCAGTGCTCCGGGTGCTGGGTGCTCAGTTCTCGGGGTGCTCGGTGCTCAGTACTCAGTGATCAGGGTGCTGAGTGCTCAGTGCTCAGGGTGCTGGGTGTTCAGTACTCAGGGAGCTGGGTGCTCAGTACTCAGGGTGCTGGGTGCTCAGTGCTCAGGCTGCTGGGTGCTCAGTACTCGGGGTGCTCGGTGCCCAGTGCTCAGGGTGCTGGGTGCTCAGTACTCAGGGTGCTGGGTACTCAGTGCTCAGGGTGCTCGGTGCTCAGTACTCGGGGTGCTGGGTGCTCATTCTCGGGGTGTTGGGTGCTCAGTGCTCGGGGTGCTGGGTGCTCAGTACTCAGGGTGCTGGGTCCTCAGTGCTCAGGGTGCTGGGTGCTCAGTACTCAGGGTGCTGGGTGCTCAGTGCTCAGGGTGCTGGGTGCTCAGTACTCAGGGTGCTGGGTGCTCAGTGCTCAGGGTGCTGGTTTCTCAGTACTCAGGGTGCTGGGAGCTCAGTGCTCAGGGTGATCGGTGCTCAGTACTCAGGGTGCTCAGTGCTCAGGGTGCTGTTTGCTCAGTGCTCAGGGTGCTGGGTGCTCAGTCCTCAGGGTGCTTAGTGCTCAGGGTGCTGGGTGCTCAGTGCTCGGGGTGCTCGGTGCTCAGTACTCAGGGTGCTGAGTGCTCAGTACTCAGGGTGCTGGGTGCTCAGTACTCAGGGTGCTGGGTGCTCAGTGCTCAGGTTGCTGGGTGATCAGTGCTCAGGGTGCTGTGTGCTCAGTGCTCAGCGTGCTGGGTGCTCAGTGCTCGGGGTGCTGGGTGCTCAGTACTCAGGGTGCTGTGTGCTCAGTGCTCGGGGTGCTGGGTGCTCAGTACTCAGAGTGCTGGGTGCTCAGTGCTCAGGGTGCTGGGTGCTCAGTGCTCAGGGTGCTCGGTGCTTAGTACTCAGGGTGCTCGGTGCTCGGGGTGCTGGGTGCTCAGTGCTCGGGGTGCTGGGTGCTCAGTACTCAGGGTGCTGTGTGCTCAGTGCTCGGGGTGCTGGGTGCTCAGTACTCAGAGTGCTGGGTGCTCAGTGCTCAGGGTGCTGGGTGCTCAGTGCTCAGGGTGCTCGGTGCTTAGTACTCAGGGTGCTCGCTGCTCGGGGTGCTGGGTGCTCAGTGCTCGGGGTGCTGGGTGCTCAGTACTCAGGGTGCTGTGTGCTCAGTGCTCGGGGTGCTGGGTGCTCAGTACTCAGAGTGCTGGGTGCTCAGTGCTCAGGGTGCTGGGTGCTCAGTGCTCAGGGTGCTGGGTGCTCAGTGCTCAGGGTGCTCGGTGCTTAGTACTCAGGGTGCTCGGTGCTCGGGGTGCTGGGTGTTCAGTGCTCAGGTTGCTGGGTGCTCAGTGCTCAGGGTGCTGGGTGCACAGTACTCAGGGTGCTGGGTGCTCAGTGCTCGGGGTGCTGGGTGCTCAGTACTCAGGGTGCTGGGTGCTCAGTACTCGGGTGCTGGGTGCTCAGTGCTCAGGGTGCTGGGTGCTCAGTGCTCGGGGTGCTGTGTGCTCAGTGCTCAGTACTCAGGGTGCTGGGTGCTCAGTGCTCGGGGTGCTGGGTGCTCAGTGCTCAGGGTGCTGGGTGCTCAGTGCTCAGGGCGCTGGGTGCTCAGTGCTCAGTCCTCAGGGTGATGGGTGCACAGTGCTCAGGGTGCTGGGTGCTCAGTGCTCAGGGTGCTGGGTACTCAGTGCTCGGGGTGCTGGGTGCTCAGTACTCAGGGTGCTGGGTGCTCAGTACACATGGTGCTGGGTTCTCAGTGCTCGGGTTGCTGGGTGCTCAGTGCTCGGGGTGCTGGGTGCTCAGTGCTCGGGGTGCTGTGTGTTCAGTGCGCACGGTGCTGGGTGTTCAGTACTCAGGGTGCTGGGTGCTCAGTACTCAGGGTTCTCATTGCTCAGGGTGCTGGGTGCTCAGTACTCAGGGTGCTGTGTGCTCAGTACTCAGGGTGCTCAGTGCTCAGTACTCAGGGTGCTCAGTGCTCAGTACTCAGGGTGCTCGGTGCTCAGGGTGCTGGGTGCTCATTGCTCCGGGTGCTGGGTGCTCATTGCTCGCGGTGCTGCATGCTCAGTGCTCGGGGTGCTCGGTGCTCAGTACTCAGGGTGCTGGGTACTCAGTGCTCAGGGTGCTCGGTGCTCAGTACTCGGGGTGCTGGGTGCTCATTCTCGGGGTGCTTGGTGCTCAGTGCTCGGGGTGCTGGGTGCTCAGTACTCAGGGTGCTGGGTGCTCAGTGCTCGGGGTGCTGGGTGCTCAGTGCTTTGGGTTCTGGGTGCTCAGTGCTCAGGGTGATCGGTGCTCAGTACTCAGGGTGCTGGGTGCTCAGTGCTCAGGGTGCTGGGTGCTCAGTCCTCAGGGTGCTTAGTGCTCAGGGTGCTGGGTGCTCAGTGCTCGGGGTGCTCGGTGCTCATTACTCAGGGTGCTGAGTGCTCAGTACTCAGGGTGCTGGGTGCTCAGTACTCAGGGTGCTGGGTGCTCAGTGCTCAGGTTGCTGGGTGATCAGTGCTCAGGGTGCTGGGTGCTCAGTGCTCAGCGTGCTGGGTGCTCAGTGCTCGGGGTGCTGGGTGCTCAGTACTCAGGTTGCTGGGTGCTCAGTGCTTGGTGTGCTCGGTGCTCAGTACGTTGGGTGCTCACTACTCAGGGTGCTGGGTGCTCAGTGCTCGGGGTGATCCGTGCTCAGTACTCAGGTTGCTGGGTGCTCAGTTCTCGGGGTGCTCAGTGCTCAGTACGTTGGGTGCTCACTACTCAGGGTGCTGGGTGCTCAGTGCTCAGGGTGCTGGGTGCTCAGTGCTCAGGTTGCTTGGTGCTCAGTGCTCAGGGTGCTGGGTGCTCAGTACTCAGGGTGCTGGTTGCTCAGTACTCAGGGTGCTCAGTGCTCAGTACTCAGGGTGCTCAGTGCTCAGTACTCAGGGTGCTCAGTTCTCAGGGTGCTGGGTGCTCAGTCCTCAGGGTGCTGGGTGCTCAGTGCTCAGGGTGCTCAGTGCTCAGTGCTCAGGGTGCTGGGTGCTCAGTACTCAGGGTGCTGTGTGCTCAGTGCTCGGGGTGCTGGGTGCTCAGTACTCAGAGTGCTGGGTGCTCAGTGCTCAGGGTGCTGGGTGTTCAGTGCTCAGGGTGCTCGGTGCTTAGTACTCAGGGTGCTCGGTGCTCGGGGTGCTGGGTGCTCAGTGCACGGGGTGCTGGGTGCTCAGTGCTCGGGGTGCTGGCTGCTCAGTGCTCAGGGTGCTGGGTGCTCAGTACTCAAGGTGCTGGCTGCTCAGTACTCAGGGTGCTGGGTGCTCAGTACTCAGGGAGCTCAGTGCTTGGGGTGCTGGGTGCTCAGTACTCAGGGTGCTCAGTGCTTGGGGTGTTGGGTGCTCAGTACTCAGGTTGCTGGGTGCTCAGTGATCAGGGTGTTGGGTGCTCAGTACTCAGGGTGCTGGGTGCTCAGTACTCAGGGTTCTGGGTGCTCAGTGCTCGGGGTGCTGGGTGCTCAGTGCTCGGGGTGCTGGGTGCTCAGTGCTCGGGGTGCTGGGTGCTCAGTGCTCGGGGTGCTGGGTGCTCAGTGCTCGGGGTGCTGGGTGCTCAGTGCTCGGGGTGCTGGGTGCTCAGTGCTCGGGGTGCTGGGTTCTCAGTGCTCGGGGTGCTCGGTGCTCAGTGCTCGGTGTGCTGGGTGCTCAGTACTCGTGGTGCTCAGTGCTCAGTACTCAGGGTGCTGGGTGCTCAGTGCTCAGGGCGCTGGGTGCTCAGTGCTAGGGGTGCTGGATGCTCGGTGCTCAGGTTGCTGGGTGGTCAGTACTCGGGGCGCTGGGTGCTCAGTACTCAGGGTGCGGGGTGCTCATTGCTTGGGGTGCTGGTTGCTCAGTGCTCGGGGTGCTGGGTGCTCAGTGCTCAGGGTGCTTGGTGCTCAGTGCTCAGGGTGCTGGGTGCTCAGTACTCAGGGTGCTGGGTGCTCAGTCCTCGGGTGCTGGGTGCTCAGTGCTCAGGGTGCTGGGTGCTCAGTGCTCAGGGTGCTGGGTGCTCAGTGCTCGGGGTGCTGGGTGCTCAGTGCTCAGTACTCAGTTTGCTGGGTGCTCAGTGCTCAGTACTCAGGGTGCTGGGTGCTCAGTGCTTAGGGTGCTGGGTGCTCAGTGCTCAGGGTGCTGGGTGCTCAGTGCTCGGGGTGCTGGGTGCTCAGTGCTCAGTACTCAGGGTGCTGGGTGCTCAGTGCTCGGGGTGCTGGGTGCCCAGTGCTCAGTACTCAGGGTGCTGGGTGCTCAGTGCTCGGGGTGCTGGGTGCTCAGTGCTCGGGGTGCTGGGTGCTCAGTACTCGGGGTGCTGGGTGCTCAGTACTCAGGGTGTTGGGTGCTCAGTACTCCGGGTGCTGGGTGCTCAGTTCTCGGGGTGCTCGGTGCTCAGTACTCAGTGATCAGGGTGCTGAGTGCTCAGTGCTCAGGGTGCTGGGTGTTCAGTACTCAGGGAGCTGGGTGCTCAGTACTCAGGGTGCTGGGTGCTCAGTGCTCAGGCTGCTGGGTGCTCAGTACTCGGGGTGCTCGGTGCCCAGTGCTCAGGGTGCTGGGTGCTCAGTACTCAGGGTGCTGGGTACTCAGTGCTCAGGGTGCTCGGTGCTCAGTACTCGGGGTGCTACGTGCTCATTCTCGGGGTGCTGGGTGCTCAGTGCTCAGGGTGCTGGGTGCTCAGTACTCAGGGTGCTGGGTGCTCAGTGCTCAGGGTGCTGGGTGCTCAGTACTCAGGGTGCTGGGTGCTCAGTGCTCAGGGTGCTGGGTGCTCAGTACTCAGGGTGCTGGGTGCTCAGTGCTCAGGGTGCTGGGTGCTCAGTACTCAGGGTGCTGGGAGCTCAGTGCTCAGGGTGATCGGTGCTCAGTACTCAGGGTGCTCAGTGCTCAGGGTGCTTGGTGCTCAGTGCTCAGGGTGCTGGGTGCTCAGTACTCAGGGTTCTCATTGCTCAGGGTGCTGGGTGCTCAGTACTCAGGGTGCTGGGTGCTCAGTACTCAGGGTGCTCAGTGCTCAGTACTCAGGGTGCTCAGTGCTCAGTACTCAGGGTGCTCGGTGATCAGGGTGCTGGGTGCTCATTGCTCCGGGTGCTGGGTGCTCATTGCTCGCGGTGCTGCATGCTCAGTGCTCGGGGTGCTCGGTGCTCAGTACTCAGGGTGCTGGGTACTCAGTGCTCAGGGTGCTCGGTGCTCAGTACTCGGGGTGCTGGGTGCTCATTCTCGGGGTGCTTGGTGCTCAGTGCTCGGGGTGCTGGGTGCTCAGTACTCAGGGTGCTGGGTGCTCAGTGCTCAGGGTGCTGGGTGCTCAGTACTCAGGGTGCTGGGTGCTCAGTGCTAAGGGTGCTGGGTGCTCAGTACTCAGGGTGCTGGGTGCTCAGTGCTCAGGGTGCTGGGTGCTCAGTACTCAGGGTGCTGGGAGCTCAGTGCTCAGGGTGATCGGTGCTCAGTACTCAGGGTGCTCAGTACACAGGGTGCTGGGTGCTCAGTGCTCGGGGTGCTGGGTGCTCAGTATTCAGGGTGCTGTATGCTCAGTGCTTTGGGTTCTGGGTGCTCAGTGCTCAGGGTGATCGGTGCTCAGTACTCAGGGTGCTGGGTGATCAGTGCTCAGGGTGCTGGGTGCTCAGTCCTCAGGGTGTTTAGTGCTTAGGGTGCTGGGTGCTCAGTGCTCGGGGTGCTCGGTGCTCAGTACTCAGGGTGCTGAGTGCTCAGTACTCAGGGTGCTGAGTGCTCAGTACTCAGGGTGCTGGGTGCTCAGTGCTCAGGTTGCTGGGTGATCAGTGCTCAGGGTGCTGGGTGCTCAGTGCTCAGCGTGCTGGGTGCTCAGTGCTCGGGGTGCTGGGTGCTCAGTACTCAGGTTGCTGGGTGCTCAGTGCTTGGTGTGCTCGGTGCTCAGTACGTTGGGAGCTCACTACTCAGGGTGTTGGGTGCTCAGTGCTCGGGGTGATCCGTGCTCAGTACTCAGGTTGCTGGGTGCTCAGTTCTCGGGGTGCTCAGTGCTCAGTACGTTGGGTGCTCACTACTCAGGGTGCTGGGTGCTCAGTGCTCAGGGTGCTGGGTGCTCAGTGCTCAGGGTGCTTGGTGCTCAGTGCTCAGGGTGCTGGGTGCTCAGTACTCAGGGTGCTGGTTGCTCAGTACTCAGGGTGCTCAGTGCTCAGTACTCAGGGTGCTCAGTGCTCAGTATTCAGGGTGCTCAGTTCTCAGGGTGCTGGGTGCTCAGTCCTCAGGGTGCTGGGTGCTCAGTGCTCAGGGTGCTCAGTGCTCAGTGCTCGGGGTGCTGGGTGCTCAGTACTCAGAGTGCTGGGTGCTCAGTGCTCAGGGTGCTGGGTGCTCAGTGCTCAGGGTGCTCGGTGCTTAGTACTCAGGGTGCTCGGTGCTCGGGGTGCTGGGTGCTCAGTGCACGGGGTGCTGGGTGCTCAGTGCTCGGGGTGCTGGGTGCTCAGTGCTCAGGGTGCTGGGTGCTCAGTACTCAAGGTGCTGGCTGCTCAGTACTCAGGGTGCTGGGTGCTCAGTACTCAGGGAGGTCAGTGCTTGGGGTGCTGGGTGCTCAGTACTCAGGGTGCTCAGTGCTTGGGGTGATGGGTGCTCAGTACTCAGGTTGCTGGGTGCTCAGTGTTCAGGGTGTTGGGTGCTCAGTACTCAGGGTGCTGGGTGCTCAGTACTCAGGGTGCTGGGTGCTCAGTGCTCGGGGTGCTGGGTGCTCAGTGCTCGGGGTGCTGGGTGCTCAGTGCTCGGGGTGCTGGGTGCTCAGTGCTCGGGGTGCTGGGTGCTCAGTGCTCAGGGTGCTGGGTGCTCAGTGCTCGGGGTGCTGGGTGCTCAGTGCTCGGGGTGCTGGGTTCTCAGTGCTCGGGGTGCTCGGTGCTCAGTGCTCGGGGTGCTGGGTGCTCAGTACTCGTGGTGCTCAGTGCTCAGTACTCAGGGTGCTGGGTGCTCAGTGCTCAGGGCGCTGGGTGCTCAGTGCTCGGGGTGCTGGCTGCTCGGTGCTCAGGTTGCTGGGTGGTCAGTACTCGGGGTGCTGGGTGCTCAGTACTCAGGGTGCGGGGTGCTCATTGCTTGGGGTGCTGGTTGCTCAGTGCTCGGGGTGCTGGGTGCTCAGTGCTCAGGGTGCTGGGTGCTCAGTGCTCAGGGTGCTGGGTGCTCAGTACTCAGGGTGCTGGGTGCTCAGTACTCGGGTGCTGGGTGCTCAGTGCTCAGGGTACTGGGTGCTCAGTTCTCAGGGTGCTGGGTGCTCAGTGCTCAGGGTGCTGGGTGCTCAGTGCTCGGGGTGCTGGGTGCTCAGTGCTCAGTACTCAGGGTGCTGGGTGCTCAGTGCTCGGGGTGCTGGGTGCTCAGTGCTCAGTACTCAGGGTGCTGGGTGCTCAGTGCTCGGGGTGCTGGGTACTCAGTGCTCGGGGTGCTGGGTGCTCAGTACTCGCGGTGCTGGGTGCTCAGTACTCAGGGTGTTGGGTGCTCAGTACTCCGGGTGCTGGGTGCTCAGTTCTCGGGGTGCTCGGTGCTCAGTACTCAGTGATCAGGGTGCTGAGTGCTCAGTGCTCAGGGTGCTGGGTGTTCAGTACTCAGGGAGCTGGGTGCTCAGTACTCAGGGTGCTGGGTGCTCAGTGCTCAGGCTGCTGGGTGCTCAGTACTCGGGGTGCTCGGTGCCCAGTGCTCAGGGTGCTGGGTGCTCAGTACTCAGGGTGCTGGGTACTCAGTGCTCAGGGTGCTCGGTGCTCGGTACTCGGGGTGCTGGGTGCTCATTCTCGGGGTGCTGGGTGCTCAGTACTCAGGGTGCTGGGTGCTCAGTGCTCAGGGTGCTGGGTGCTCAGTACTCATGGTGCTGGGTGCTCAGTGCTCAGGGTGCTGGGTGCTCAGTACTCAGGGTGCTGGGAGCTCAGTGCTCAGGGTGATCGGTGCTCAGTACTCAGGGTGCTCAGTGTTCAGGGTGCTTGGTGCTCAGTGCTCAGGGTGCTGGGTGCTCAGTACTCAGGGTTCTCATTGCTCAGGGGGCTGGGTGCTCAGTACTCAGGGTGCTGGGTGCTCAGTACTCAGGGTGCTCAGTGCTCAGTACTCAGGGTGCTCAGTGCTCAGTACTCAGGGTGCTCGGTGATCAGGGTGCTGGGTGCTCATTGCTCCGGGTGCTGGGTGCTCATTGCTCGCGGTGCTGCATGCTCAGTGCTCGGGGTGCTCGGTGCTCAGTACTCAGGGTGCTGGGTACTTAGTGCTCAGGGTGCTCGGTGCTCAGTACTCAGGGTGCTGGGTGCTCATTCTCGGGGTGCTTGGTGCTCAGTGCTCGGGGTGCTGGGTGCACAGTACTCAGGGTGCTGGGTGCTCAGTGCTCAGGGTGCTGGGTGCTCAGTACTCAGGGTGCTGGGTGCTCAGTGCTAAGGGTGCTGGGTGCTCAGTACGCAGGGTGCTGGGTGCTCAGTGCTCAGGGTGCTGGGTGCTCAGTACTCAGGGTGCTGGGAGCTCAGTGCTCAGGGTGATCGGTGCTCAGTACTCAGGGTGCTCAGTACACAGGGTGCTGGGTGCTCAGTGCTCGGGGTGCTGGGTGCTCAGTATTCAGGGTGCTGGGTGCTCAGTGCTTTGGGTTCTGGGTGCTCAGTGCTCAGGGTGATCGGTGCTCAGTACTCAGGGTGCTGGGTGCTCAGTGCTCAGGGTGCTGGGTGCTCAGTCCTCAGGGTGCTTAGTGCTCAGGGTGCTGGGTGCTCAGTGCTCGGGGTGCTCGGTGCTCAGTATTCAGGGTGCTGAGTGCTCAGTACTCAGGGTGCTGAGTGCTCAGTACTCAGGGTGCTGGGTGCTCAGTGCTCAGGTTGCTGGGTGATCAGTGCTCAGGGTGCTGGGTGCTCAGTTCTCAGCGTGCTGGGTGCTCAGTGCTCGGGGTGCTGGGTGCTCAGTACTCAGGTTGCTGGGTGCTCAGTGCTTGGTGTGCTCGGTGCTCAGTACGTTGGGTGCTCACTACTCAGGGTGCTGGGTGCTCAGTGCTCGGGGTGATCCGTGCTCAGTACTCAGGTTGCTGGGTGCTCAGTTCTCGGGGTGCTCAGTGCTCAGTACGTTGGGTGCTCACTACTCAGGGTGCTGGGTGCTCAGTGCTCAGGGTGCTGGGTGCTCAGTGCTCAGGGTGCTTGGTGCTCAGTGCTCAGGGTGCTGGGTGCTCAGTACTCAGGGTGCTGGTTGCTCAGTACTCAGGGTGCTCAGTGCTCAGTACTCAGGGTGCTCAGTGCTCAGTACTCAGGGTGCTCAGTTCTCAGGGTGCTGGGTGCTCAGTCCTCAGGGTGCTGGGTGCTCAGTGCTCAGGGTGCTCAGTGCTCAGTGCTCAGGGTGCTGGGTGCTCAGTACTCAGGGTGCTGTGTGCTCAGTGCTCGGGGTGCTGGGTGCTCAGTACCCAGAGTGCTGGGTGCTCAGTGCTCAGGGTGCTGGGTGCTCAGTGCTCAGGGTGCTCGGTGCTTAGTACTCAGGGTGCTCGGTGCTCGGGGTGCTGGGTGCTCAGTGCACGGGGTGCTGGGTGCTCAGTGCTCGGGGTGCTGGGTGCTCAGTGCTCAGGGTGCTGGGTGCTCAGTACTCAAGGTGCTGGCTGCTCAGTACTCAGGGTGCTGGGTGCTCAGTACTCAGGGAGCTCAGTGCTTGGGGTGCTGGGTGCTCAGTACTCAGGGTGCTCAGTGCTTGGGGTGTTGGGTGCTCAGTACTCAGGTTGCTGGGTGCTCAGTGTTCAGGGTGTTGGGTGCTCAGTACTCAGGGTGCTGGGTGCTCAGTACTCAGGGTGCTGGGTGCTCAGTGCTCGGGGTGCTGGGTGCTCAGTGCTCGGGGTGCTGGGTGCTCAGTGCTCGGGGTGCTGGGTGCTCAGTGCTCGGGGTGCTGGGTGCTCAGTGCTCAGGGTGCTGGGTGCTCAGTGCTCGGGGTGCTGGGTGCTCAGTGCTCGGGGTGCTGGGTTCTCAGTGCTCGGGGTGCTCGGTGCTCAGTGCTCGGGGTGCTGGGTGCTCAGTACTCGTGGTGCTCAGTGCTCAGTACTCAGGGTGCTGGGTGCTCAGTGCTCAGGGCGCTGGGTGCTCAGTGCTCGGGGTGCTGGCTGCTCGGTGCTCAGGTTGCTGGGTGGTCAGTACTCGGGGTGCTGGGTGCTCAGTACTCAGGGTGCGGGGTGCTCATTGCTTGGGGTGCTGGTTGCTCAGTGCTCGGGGTGCTGGGTGCTCAGTGCTCAGGGTGCTTGGTGCTCAGTGCTCAGGGTGCTGGGTGCTCAGTACTCAGGGTGCTGGGTGCTCAGTACTCGGGTGCTGGGTGCTCAGTGCTCAGGGTACTGGGTGCTCAGTGCTCAGGGTGCTGGGTGCTCAGTGCTCAGGGTGCTGGGTGCTCAGTGCTCGGGGTGCTGGGTGCTCAGTGCTCAGTACTCAGGGTGCTGGGTGCTCAGTGCTCGGGGTGCTGGGTGCTCAGTGCTCAGTACTCAGGGTGCTGGGTGCTCAGTGCTCGGGGTGCTGGGTACTCAGTGCTCGGGGTGCTGGGTGCTCAGTACTCGCGGTGCTGGGTGCTCAGTACTCAGGGTGTTGGGTGCTCAGTACTCCGGGTGCTGGGTGCTCAGTTCTCGGGGTGCTCGGTGCTCAGTACTCAGTGATCAGGGTGCTGAGTGCTCAGTGCTCAGGGTGCTGGGTGTTCAGTACTCAGGGAGCTGGGTGCTCAGTACTCAGGGTGCTGGGTGCTCAGTGCTCAGGCTGCTGGGTGCTCAGTACTCGGGGTGCTCGGTGCCCAGTGCTCAGGGTGCTGGGTGCTCAGTACTCAGGGTGCTGGGTACTCAGTGCTCAGGGTGCTCGGTGCTCAGTACTCGGGGTGCTGGGTGCTCATTCTCGGGGTGCTGGGTGCTCAGTGCTCGGGGTGCTGGGTGCTCAGTACTCAGGGTGCTGGGTGCTCAGTGCTCAGGGTGCTGGGTGCTCAGTACTCTGGGTGCTGGGTGCTCAGTGCTCAGGGTGCTGGGTGCTCAGTACTCAGGGTGCTGGGTGCTCAGTGCTCAGGGTGCTGGGTGCTCAGTACTCAGGGTGCTGGGAGCTCAGTGCTCAGGGTGATCGGTGCTCAGTACTCAGGGTGCTCAGTACTCAGGGTGCTGGGTGCTCAGTGCTCGGGGTGCTGGGTGCTCAGTATTCAGGGTGCTGGGTGCTCAGTGCTTTGGGTTCTGGTTGCTCAGTGCTCAGGGTGATCGGTGCTCAGTACTCAGGGTGCTGGGTGCTCAGTGCTCAGGGTGCTGGGTGCTCAGTCCTCAGGGTGCTTAGTGCTCAGGGTGCTGGGTGCTCAGTGCTCGGGGTGCTCGGTGCTCAGTACTCAGGGTGCTGAGTGCTCAGTACTCAGGGTGCTGGGTGCTCAGTAATCAGGGTGCTGGGTGCTCAGTGCTCAGGTTGCTGGGTGATCAGTGCTCAGGGTGCTGGGTGCTCAGTGCTCAGCGTGCTGGGTGCTCAGTGCTCGGGGTGCTGGGTGCTCAGTACTCAGGTTGCTGGGTGCTCAGTGCTTGGAGTGCTCGGTGCTCAGTACGTTGGGTGCTCACTACTCAGGGTGCTGGGTGCTCAGTGCTCGGGGTAATCCGTGCTCAGTACTCAGGTTGCTGGGTGCTCAGTGCTCGGGGTGCTCAGTGCTCAGTACGTTGGGTGCTCACTACTCAGGGTGCTGGGTGCTCAGTGCTCAGGGTGCTGGGTGCTCAGTGCTCAGGGTGCTTGGTGCTCAGTGCTCAGGGTGCTGGGTGCTCAGTACTCAGGGTGCAGGTTGCTCAGTACTCAGGGTGCTCAGTGCTCAGTACTCAGGGTGCTCAGTGCTCAGTACTCAGGGTGCTCAGTTCTCATGGTGCTGGGTGCTCAGTCCTCAGGGTGCTGGGTGCTCTGTGCTCAGGGTGCTCAGTGCTCAGTGCTCAGGGTGCTGGGTGCTCAGTACTCAGGGTGCTGTGTGCTCAGTGCACGGGGTGCTGGGTGCTCAGTACTCAGAGTGCTGGGTGCTCAGTGCTCAGGGTGCTGGGTGCTCAGTGCTCAGGGTGCTCGGTGCTTAGTACTCAGGGTGCTCGGTGCTCGGGGTGCTGGGTGCTCAGTGCTCGGGGTGCTGGGTGCTCAGTACTCAGAGTGCTGGGTGCTCAGTGCTCAGGGTGCTGGGTGCTCAGTGCTCAGGGTGCTCGGTGCTTAGTACTCAGGGTGCTCGGTGCTCGGGGTGCTGGGTGCTCGGTGCTCAGGGTGCTGGGTGCTCAGTGCTCAGGGTGCTGGGTGCTCAGTACTCAAGGTGCTGGCTGCTCAGTACTCAGGGTGCTGGGTGCTCAGTACTCAGGGAGCTCAGTGCTTGGGGTGCTGGGTGCTCAGTACTCAGGGTGCTCAGTGCTTGGGGTGTTGGGTGCTCAGTACTCAGGTTGCTGGGTGCTCAGTGATCAGGATGTTGGGTGCTCAGTACTCAGGGTGCTGGGTGCTCAGTACTCAGGGTGCTGGGTGCTCAGTGCTCAGGGCGCTGTGTGCTCAGTGCTCGGGGTGCTGGCTGCTCGGTGCTCAGGTTGCTGGGTGGTCAGTACTCGGGGTGCTGGGTGCTCAGTACTCAGGGTGCGGGGTGCTCATTGCTTGGGGTGCTGGTTGCTCAGTGCTCGGGGTGCTGGGTGCTCAGTGCTCAGGGTGCTTGGTGCTCAGTGCTCAGGGTGCTGGGTGCTCAGTACTCAGGGTGCTGGGTGCTCAGTACTCGGGTGCTGGGTGCTCATTGCTCAGGGTGCTGGGTGCTCAGTGCTCAGGGTGCTGGGTGCTCAGTGCTCGGGGTGCTGGGTGCTCAGTGCTCAGTACTCAGGGTGCTGGGTGCTCAGTGCTCAGTACTCAGGGTGCTGGGTGCTCAGTGCTCAGGGTGCTGGGTGCTCAGTGCTCAGGGTGCTGGGTGCTCAGTGCTCGGGGTGCTGGGTGCTCAGTGCTCAGTACTCACGGTGCTGGGTGCTCAGTGCTCGGGGTGCTGGGTGCTCAGTGCTCAGTACTCAGGGTGCTGGGTGCTCAGTGCTCGGGGTGCTGGGTGCTCAGTGCTCGGGGTGCTGGGTGCTCAGTAATCGGGGTGCTGGGTGCTCAGTACTCAGGGTGTTGGGTGCTCAGTACTCCGGGTGCTGGGTGCTCAGTTCTCGGGGTGCTCGGTGCTCAGTACTCAGTGATCAGGGTGCTGAGTGCTCAGTGCTCAGGGTGCTGGGTGTTCAGTACTCAGGGAGCTGGGTGCTCAGTACTCAGGGTGCTGGGTGCTCAGTGCTCAGGCTGCTGGGTGCTCAGTACTCGGGGTGCTCGGTGCCCAGTGCTCAGGGTGCTGGGTGCTCAGTACTCAGGGTGCTGGGTACTCAGTGCTCAGGGTGCTCGGTGCTCAGTACTCGGGGTGCTGGGTGCTCATTCTCGGGGTGCTGGGTGCTCAGTGATCGGGGTGCTGGGTGCGCAGTACTCAGGGTGCTGGGTGCTCAGTGCTCAGGGTGCTGGGTGCTCAGTACTCAGGGTGCTGGGTGCTCAGTTCTCAGGGTGCTGGGTGCTCAGTACTCAGGGTGCTGGGTGCTCAGTGCTCAGGGTGCTGGGTGCTCAGTACTCAGGGTGCTGGGAGCTCAGTGCTCAGGGTGATCGGTGCTCAGTACTCAGGGTGCTCAGTACTCAGGGTGCTGGGTGCTCAGTGCTCGGGGTGCTGGGTGCTCAGTATTCAGGGTGCTGGGTGCTCAGTGCTTTGGGTTCTGGGTGCTCAGTGCTCAGGGTGATCGGTGCTCAGTACTCAGGGTGCTGGGTGCTCAGTGCTCAGGGTGCTGGGTGCTCAGTCCTCAGGGTGCTTAGTGCTCAGGGTGCTGGGTGCTCAGTGCTCGGGGTGCTCGGTGCTCAGTACTCAGGGTGCTGAGTGCTCAGTACTCAGGGTGCTGGGTGCTCAGTACTCAGGGTGCTGGGTGCTCAGTGCTCAGGTTGCTGGGTGATCAGTGTTCAGGGTGCTGGGTGCTCAGTGCTCAGCGTGCTGGGTGCTCAGTGCTCGGGGTGCTGGGTGCTCAGTACTCAGGTTGCTGGGTGCTCAGTGCTTGGTGTGCTCGGTGCTCAGTACGTTGGGTGCTCACTACTCAGGGTGCTGGGTGCTCAGTGCTCAGGGTGATCCGTGTTCAGTACTCAGGTTGCTGGGTGCTCAGTGCTCGGGGTGCTCAGTGCTCAGTACGTTGGGTGCTCACTACTCAGGTTGCTGGGTGCTCAGTGCTCAGGGTGCTGGGTGCTCAGTGCTCAGGGTGCTTGGTGCTCAGTGCTCAGGGTGCTGGGTGCTCAGTACTCAGGGTGCTGGTTGCTCAGTATTCAGGGTGCTCAGTGCTCAGTACTCAGAGTGCTCAGTGCTCAGTACTCAGGGTGCTCAGTTCTCAGGGTGCTGGGTGCTCAGTCCTCAGGGTGCTGGGTGCTCTGTGCTCAGGGTGCTCAGTGCTCAGTGCTCAGGGTGCTGGGTGCTCAGTACTCAGGGTGCTGTGTGCTCAGTGCTCGGGGTGCTGGGTGCTCAGTACTCAGAGTGCTGGGTGCTCAGTGCTCAGGGTGCTGGGTGCTCAGTGCTCAGGGTGCTCGGTGCTTAGTACTCAGGGTGCTCGGTGCTCGGGGTGCTGGGTGCTCAGTGCACGGGGTGCTGGGTGCTCATTGCTCGGGGTGCTGGGTGCTCAGTGCTCAGGGTGCTGGGTGCTCAGTACTCAGGGAGCTCAGTGCTTGGGGTGCTGGGTGCTCAGTACTCAGGGTGCTCAGTGCTTGGGGTGTTGGGTGCTCAGTACTCAGGTTGCTGGGTGCTCAGTGATCAGGATGTTGGGTGCTCAGTACTCAGGGTGCTGGGTACTCAGTGCTCAGGGTGCTCGGTGCTCAGTACTCGGGGTGCTGGGTGCTCATTCTCGGGGTGCTGGGTGCTCAGTGCTCGGGGTGCTGGGTGCTCAGTACTCAGGGTGCTGGGTGCTCAGTGCTCAGGGTGCTGGGTGCTCAGTACTCTGGGTGCTGGGTGCTCAGTGCTCAGGGTGCTGGGTGCTCAGTACTCAGGGTGCTGGGTGCTCAGTGCTCAGGGTGCTGGGTGCTCAGTACTCAGGGTGCTGGGAGCTCAGTGCTCAGGGTGATCGGTGCTCAGTACTCAGGGTGCTCAGTACTCAGGGTGCTGGGTGCTCAGTGCTCGGGGTGCTGGGTGCTCAGTATTCAGGGTGCTGGGTGCTCAGTGCTTTGGGTTCTGGTTGCTCAGTGCTCAGGGTGATCGGTGCTCAGTACTCAGGGTGCTGGGTGCTCAGTGCTCAGGGTGCTGGGTGCTCAGTCCTCAGGGTGCTTAGTGCTCAGGGTGCTGGGTGCTCAGTGCTCGGGGTGCTCGGTGCTCAGTACTCAGGGTGCTGAGTGCTCAGTACTCAGGGTGCTGGGTGCTCAGTAATCAGGGTGCTGGGTGCTCAGTGCTCAGGTTGCTGGGTGATCAGTGCTCAGGGTGCTGGGTGCTCAGTGCTCAGCGTGCTGGGTGCTCAGTGCTCGGGGTGCTGGGTGCTCAGTACTCAGGTTGCTGGGTGCTCAGTGCTTGGAGTGCTCGGTGCTCAGTACGTTGGGTGCTCACTACTCAGGGTGCTGGGTGCTCAGTGCTCGGGGTAATCCGTGCTCAGTACTCAGGTTGCTGGGTGCTCAGTGCTCGGGGTGCTCAGTGCTCAGTACGTTGGGTGCTCACTACTCAGGGTGCTGGGTGCTCAGTGCTCAGGGTGCTGGGTGCTCAGTGCTCAGGGTGCTTGGTGCTCAGTGCTCAGGGTGCTGGGTGCTCAGTACTCAGGGTGCAGGTTGCTCAGTACTCAGGGTGCTCAGTGCTCAGTACTCAGGGTGCTCAGTGCTCAGTACTCAGGGTGCTCAGTTCTCATGGTGCTGGGTGCTCAGTCCTCAGGGTGCTGGGTGCTCTGTGCTCAGGGTGCTCAGTGCTCAGTGCTCAGGGTGCTGGGTGCTCAGTACTCAGGGTGCTGTGTGCTCAGTGCACGGGGTGCTGGGTGCTCAGTACTCAGAGTGCTGGGTGCTCAGTGCTCAGGGTGCTGGGTGCTCAGTGCTCAGGGTGCTCGGTGCTTAGTACTCAGGGTGCTCGGTGCTCGGGGTGCTGGGTGCTCAGTGCACGGGGTGCTGGGTGCTCAGTACTCAGAGTGCTGGGTGCTCAGTGCTCAGGGTGCTGGGTGCTCAGTGCTCAGGGTGCTCGGTGCTTAGTACTCAGGGTGCTCGGTGCTCGGGGTGCTGGGTGCTCGGTGCTCAGGGTGCTGGGTGCTCAGTGCTCAGGGTGCTGGGTGCTCAGTACTCAAGGTGCTGGCTGCTCAGTACTCAGGGTGCTGGGTGCTCAGTACTCAGGGAGCTCAGTGCTTGGGGTGCTGGGTGCTCAGTACTCAGGGTGCTCAGTGCTTGGGGTGTTGGGTGCTCAGTACTCAGGTTGCTGGGTGCTCAGTGATCAGGATGTTGGGTGCTCAGTACTCAGGGTGCTGGGTGCTCAGTACTCAGGGTGCTGGGTGCTCAGTGCTCAGGGCGCTGTGTGCTCAGTGCTCGGGGTGCTGGCTGCTCGGTGCTCAGGTTGCTGGGTGGTCAGTACTCGGGGTGCTGGGTGCTCAGTACTCAGGGTGCGGGGTGCTCATTGCTTGGGGTGCTGGTTGCTCAGTGCTCGGGGTGCTGGGTGCTCAGTGCTCAGGGTGCTTGGTGCTCAGTGCTCAGGGTGCTGGGTGCTCAGTACTCAGGGTGCTGGGTGCTCAGTACTCGGGTGCTGGGTGCTCATTGCTCAGGGTGCTGGGTGCTCAGTGCTCAGGGTGCTGGGTGCTCAGTGCTCGGGGTGCTGGGTGCTCAGTGCTCAGTACTCAGGGTGCTGGGTGCTCAGTGCTCAGTACTCAGGGTGCTGGGTGCTCAGTGCTCAGGGTGCTGGGTGCTCAGTGCTCAGGGTGCTGGGTGCTCAGTGCTCGGGGTGCTGGGTGCTCAGTGCTCAGTACTCACGGTGCTGGGTGCTCAGTGCTCGGGGTGCTGGGTGCTCAGTGCTCAGTACTCAGGGTGCTGGGTGCTCAGTGCTCGGGGTGCTGGGTGCTCAGTGCTCGGGGTGCTGGGTGCTCAGTACTCGGGGTGCTGGGTGCTCAGTACTCAGGGTGTTGGGTGCTCAGTACTCCGGGTGCTGGGTGCTCAGTTCTCGGGGTGCTCGGTGCTCAGTACTCAGTGATCAGGGTGCTGAGTGCTCAGTGCTCAGGGTGCTGGGTGTTCAGTACTCAGGGAGCTGGGTGCTCAGTACTCAGGGTGCTGGGTGCTCAGTGCTCAGGCTGCTGGGTGCTCAGTACTCGGGGTGCTCGGTGCCCAGTGCTCAGGGTGCTGGGTGCTCAGTACTCAGGGTGCTGGGTACTCAGTGCTCAGGGTGCTCGGTGCTCAGTACTCGGGGTGCTGGGTGCTCATTCTCGGGGTGCTGGGTGCTCAGTGATCGGGGTGCTGGGTGCTCAGTACTCAGGGTGCTGGGTGCTCAGTGCTCAGGGTGCTGGGTGCTCAGTACTCAGGGTGCTGGGTGCTCAGTTCTCAGGGTGCTGGGTGCTCAGTACTCAGGGTGCTGGGTGCTCAGTGCTCAGGGTGCTGGGTGCTCAGTACTCAGGGTGCTGGGAGCTCAGTGCTCAGGGTGATCGGTGCTCAGTACTCAGGGTGCTCAGTACTCAGGGTGCTGGGTGCTCAGTGCTCGGGGTGCTGGGTGCTCAGTATTCAGGGTGCTGGGTGCTCAGTGCTTTGGGTTCTGGGTGCTCAGTGCTCAGGGTGATCGGTGCTCAGTACTCAGGGTGCTGGGTGCTCAGTGCTCAGGGTGCTGGGTGCTCAGTCCTCAGGGTGCTTAGTGCTCAGGGTGCTGGGTGCTCAGTGCTCGGGGTGCTCGGTGCTCAGTACTCAGGGTGCTGAGTGCTCAGTACTCAGGGTGCTGGGTGCTCAGTACTCAGGGTGCTGGGTGCTCAGTGCTCAGGTTGCTGGGTGATCAGTGCTCAGGGTGCTGGGTGCTCAGTGCTCAGCGTGCTGGGTGCTCAGTGCTCGGGGTGCTGGGTGCTCAGTACTCAGGTTGCTGGGTGCTCAGTGCTTGGTGTGCTCGGTGCTCAGTACGTTGGGTGCTCACTACTCAGGGTGCTGGGTGCTCAGTGCTCAGGGTGATCCGTGTTCAGTACTCAGGTTGCTGGGTGCTCAGTGCTCGGGGTGCTCAGTGCTCAGTACGTTGGGTGCTCACTACTCAGGTTGCTGGGTGCTCAGTGCTCAGGGTGCTGGGTGCTCAGTGCTCAGGGTGCTTGGTGCTCAGTGCTCAGGGTGCTGGGTGCTCAGTACTCAGGGTGCTGGTTGCTCAGTATTCAGGGTGCTCAGTGCTCAGTACTCAGAGTGCTCAGTGCTCAGTACTCAGGGTGCTCAGTTCTCAGGGTGCTGGGTGCTCAGTCCTCAGGGTGCTGGGTGCTCTGTGCTCAGGGTGCTCAGTGCTCAGTGCTCAGGGTGCTGGGTGCTCAGTACTCAGGGTGCTGTGTGCTCAGTGCTCGGGGTGCTGGGTGCTCAGTACTCAGAGTGCTGGGTGCTCAGTGCTCAGGGTGCTGGGTGCTCAGTGCTCAGGGTGCTCGGTGCTTAGTACTCAGGGTGCTCGGTGCTCGGGGTGCTGGGTGCTCAGTGCACGGGGTGCTGGGTGCTCATTGCTCGGGGTGCTGGGTGCTCAGTGCTCAGGGTGCTGGGTGCTCAGTACTCAGGGAGCTCAGTGCTTGGGGTGCTGGGTGCTCAGTACTCAGGGTGCTCAGTGCTTGGGGTGTTGGGTGCTCAGTACTCAGGTTGCTGGGTGCTCAGTGATCAGGATGTTGGGTGCTCAGTACTCAGGGTGCTGGGTGCTCAGTACTCAGGGTGCTGGGTGCTCAGTGCTCGGGGTGCTGGGTGCTCAGTGCTCGGGGTGCTGGGTGCTCAGTGCTCGGGGTGCTGGGTGCTCAGTGCTCGGGGTGCTGGGTGCTCAGTGCTCAGGGTGCTGGGTGCTCAGTGCTCGGGGTGCTGGGTGCTCAGTGCTCGGGGTGCTGGGTTCTCAGTTCTCGGGGTGCTCGGTGCTCAGTGCTCGGGGTGCTGTGTGTTCAGTACTCGTGGTGCTCAGTGCTCAGTACTCAGGGTGCTGGGTGCTCAGTGCTCAGGGCGCTGGGTGCTCAGTGCTCGGGGTGCTGGCTGCTCGGTGCTCAGGTTACTGGGTGGTCAGTACTCGGGGTGCTGGGTGCTCAGTACTCAGGGTGCGGGGTGCTCATTGCTTGGGGTGCTGGTTGCTCAGTGCTCGGGGCGCTGGGTGCTCAGTGCTCGGGGCGCTGGTTGCTCAGTGCTCGGGGCGCTGGGTGCTCAGTGCTCGGGGTGCTCGGTGCTCAGTGCTCAAGGTGCTGGGTGCTCAGTACTCAGGGTGCCCATTGCTCATGGTGCTGGGTGCTCAGTACTCAGGGTGCTGGGTGCTCATTGCTCAGGGAGCTCGGTGCTAGGGGTGCTGGGTGCTCAGTGCTCGGGGTGCTCGGAGCTCAGTACTCAGAGTGCTGGGTGCTCAGTGCTCGGGGTGCTCGGTGCTCAGTACTCAGGGTGCTGGGTGCTCAATGCTCGGGGTGCTGGGTGCTCAGTGCTCAGTACTCAGGGTGCTGGGTGCTCAGTACTCAGGGTGCTGGGTGCTCAGTGCTCAGGGCGCTGTGTGCTCAGTGCTCGGGGTGCTGGCTGCTCGGTGCTCAGGTTGCTGGGTGGTCAGTACTCGGGGTGCTGGGTGCTCAGTACTCAGGGTGCGGGGTGCTCATTGCTTGGGGTGCTGGTTGCTCAGTGCTCGGGGTGCTGGGTGCTCAGTGCTCAGGGTGCTTGGTGCTCAGTGCTCAGGGTGCTGGGTGCTCAGTACTCAGGGTGCTGGGTGCTCAGTACTCGGGTGCTGGGTGCTCATTGCTCAGGGTGCTGGGTGCTCAGTGCTCAGGGTGCTGGGTGCTCAGTGCTCGGGGTGCTGGGTGCTCAGTGCTCAGTACTCAGGGTGCTGGGTGCTCAGTGCTCAGTACTCAGGGTGCTGGGTGCTCAGTGCTCAGGGTGCTGGGTGCTCAGTGCTCAGGGTGCTGGGTGCTCAGTGCTCGGGGTGCTGGGTGCTCAGTGCTCAGTACTCACGGTGCTGGGTGCTCAGTGCTCGGGGTGCTGGGTGCTCAGTGCTCAGTACTCAGGGTGCTGGGTGCTCAGTGCTCGGGGTGCTGGGTGCTCAGTGCTCGGGGTGCTGGGTGCTCAGTACTCGGGGTGCTGGGTGCTCAGTACTCAGGGTGTTGGGTGCTCAGTACTCCGGGTGCTGGGTGCTCAGTTCTCGGGGTGCTCGGTGCTCAGTACTCAGTGATCAGGGTGCTGAGTGCTCAGTGCTCAGGGTGCTGGGTGTTCAGTACTCAGGGAGCTGGGTGCTCAGTACTCAGGGTGCTGGGTGCTCAGTGCTCAGGCTGCTGGGTGCTCAGTACTCGGGGTGCTCGGTGCCCAGTGCTCAGGGTGCTGGGTGCTCAGTACTCAGGGTGCTGGGTACTCAGTGCTCAGGGTGCTCGGTGCTCAGTACTCGGGGTGCTGGGTGCTCATTCTCGGGGTGCTGGGTGCTCAGTGATCGGGGTGCTGGGTGCTCAGTACTCAGGGTGCTGGGTGCTCAGTGCTCAGGGTGCTGGGTGCTCAGTACTCAGGGTGCTGGGTGCTCAGTTCTCAGGGTGCTGGGTGCTCAGTACTCAGGGTGCTGGGTGCTCAGTGCTCAGGGTGCTGGGTGCTCAGTACTCAGGGTGCTGGGAGCTCAGTGCTCAGGGTGATCGGTGCTCAGTACTCAGGGTGCTCAGTACTCAGGGTGCTGGGTGCTCAGTGCTCGGGGTGCTGGGTGCTCAGTATTCAGGGTGCTGGGTGCTCAGTATTCAGGGTGCTGGGTGCTCAGTGCTTTGGGTTCTGGGTGCTCAGTGCTCAGGGTGATCGGTGCTCAGTACTCAGGGTGCTGGGTGCTCAGTGCTCAGGGTGCTGGGTGCTCAGTCCTCAGGGTGCTTAGTGCTCAGGGTGCTGGGTGCTCAGTGCTCGGGGTGCTCGGTGCTCAGTACTCAGGGTGCTGAGTGCTCAGTACTCAGGGTGCTGGGTGCTCAGTACTCAGGGTGCTGGGTGCTCAGTGCTCAGGTTGCTGGGTGATCAGTGCTCAGGGTGCTGGGTGCTCAGTGCTCAGCGTGCTGGGTGCTCAGTGCTCGGGGTGCTGGGTGCTCAGTACTCAGGTTGCTGGGTGCTCAGTGCTTGGTGTGCTCGGTGCTCAGTACGTTGGGTGCTCACTACTCAGGGTGCTGGGTGCTCAGTGCTCAGGGTGATCCGTGTTCAGTACTCAGGTTGCTGGGTGCTCAGTGCTCGGGGTGCTCAGTGCTCAGTACGTTGGGTGCTCACTACTCAGGTTGCTGGGTGCTCAGTGCTCAGGGTGCTGGGTGCTCAGTGCTCAGGGTGCTTGGTGCTCAGTGCTCAGGGTGCTGGGTGCTCAGTACTCAGGGTGCTGGTTGCTCAGTATTCAGGGTGCTCAGTGCTCAGTACTCAGAGTGCTCAGTGCTCAGTACTCAGGGTGCTCAGTTCTCAGGGTGCTGGGTGCTCAGTCCTCAGGGTGCTGGGTGCTCTGTGCTCAGGGTGCTCAGTGCTCAGTGCTCAGGGTGCTGGGTGCTCAGTACTCAGGGTGCTGTGTGCTCAGTGCTCGGGGTGCTGGGTGCTCAGTACTCAGAGTGCTGGGTGCTCAGTGCTCAGGGTGCTGGGTGCTCAGTGCTCAGGGTGCTCGGTGCTTAGTACTCAGGGTGCTCGGTGCTCGGGGTGCTGGGTGCTCAGTGCACGGGGTGCTGGGTGCTCATTGCTCGGGGTGCTGGGTGCTCAGTGCTCAGGGTGCTGGGTGCTCAGTACTCAGGGAGCTCAGTGCTTGGGGTGCTGGGTGCTCAGTACTCAGGGTGCTCAGTGCTTGGGGTGTTGGGTGCTCAGTACTCAGGTTGCTGGGTGCTCAGTGATCAGGATGTTGGGTGCTCAGTACTCAGGGTGCTGGGTGCTCAGTACTCAGGGTGCTGGGTGCTCAGTGCTCGGGGTGCTGGGTGCTCAGTGCTCGGGGTGCTGGGTGCTCAGTGCTCGGGGTGCTGGGTGCTCAGTGCTCGGGGTGCTGGGTGCTCAGTGCTCAGGGTGCTGGGTGCTCAGTGCTCGGGGTGCTGGGTGCTCAGTGCTCGGGGTGCTGGGTTCTCAGTTCTCGGGGTGCTCGGTGCTCAGTGCTCGGGGTGCTGGGTGTTCAGTACTCGTGGTGCTCAGTGCTCAGTACTCAGGGTGCTGGGTGCTCAGTGCTCAGGGCGCTGGGTGCTCAGTGCTCGGGGTGCTGGCTGCTCGGTGCTCAGGTTACTGGGTGGTCAGTACTCGGGGTGCTGGGTGCTCAGTACTCAGGGTGCGGGGTGCTCATTGCTTGGGGTGCTGGTTGCTCAGTGCTCGGGGCGCTGGGTGCTCAGTGCTCGGGGCGCTGGTTGCTCAGTGCTCGGGGCGCTGGGTGCTCAGTGCTCGGGGTGCTCGGTGCTCAGTGCTCAAGGTGCTGGGTGCTCAGTACTCAGGGTGCCCATTGCTCATGGTGCTGGGTGCTCAGTACTCAGGGTGCTGGGTGCTCATTGCTCAGGGAGCTCGGTGCTAGGGGTGCTGGGTGCTCAGTGCTCGGGGTGCTCGGAGCTCAGTACTCAGAGTGCTGGGTGCTCAGTGCTCGGGGTGCTCGGTGCTCAGTACTCAGGGTGCTGGGTGCTCAATGCTCGGGGTGCTGGGTGCTCAGTGCTCAGTACTCAGGGTGCTGGGTGCTCAGTGCTCAGGGTGCTGTGTGCTCAGTGCTCAGGGTGCTGGGTGCTCAGTGCTCAGGGTGCTGGGTGCTCAGTGCTCGGGGTGCTCGGTGCTCAGTGCTCGGGGTGCTGGGTGCTCAGTACTCGTGGTGCTCAGTGCTCAGTACTCAGGGTGCTGGGTGCTCAGTGCTCAGGGCGCTGGGTGCTCAGTGCTCGGGGTGCTGGCTGCTCGGTGCTCAGGTTGCTGGGTGGTCAGTACTCCTGGTGCTGGGTGCTCAGTACTCAGGGTGCGGGGTGCTCATTGCTTGGGGTGCTGGTTGCTCAGTGCTCGGGGTGCTGGGTGCTCAGTGCTCGGGGCGCTTGGTGCTCAGTGCTCGGGGCGCTGTTTGCTCAGTGCTCGGGGCGCTGGGTGCTCAGTGCTCTGGGTGCTCGAAGCTCAGTACTCAGGGTGCTGGGTTCTCAGTGCTCGGGTTGCACGGTGCTCAGTACGTTGGGTGCTCACTACTCAGGGTGCTGAGTGCTCAGTGCTCAGGGTGCTCAGTGCTCAGTACTCAGGGTGCTCAGTGCTCAGTACTCAGGGTGCTCGGTGCTCAGGGTGCTGGGTGCTCAGTGCTCGGGGTGCTGGGTGCTCATTGCTCGCGGGGCTGCGTGCTCAGTGCTCAGGGTGCTCAGTGCTCAGTACTCGGGATGCTGGGTGCTCAGTGCTCAGGGTGCTCAATGCTCAGTACTCGGGGTGCTGTGTGCTCAGTGCTCAGGGTGCTCAGTGCTCAGTGCTCGGGGTGCTGGGTGCTCAGTGCTCGGGGCGCTGGGTGCTCAGTGCTCGGGGTGCTCGGTGCTCAGTACTCAGGGTGCTGGGTGCTCAGTGCTCAGGGTGCTGGGTGCTCAGTGCTCAGGGTGCTGGGTGCTCAGTGCTCAGGGTGCTGGGAGCTCAGTACTCAGGGTGCTCGGTGCTCGGGGTGCTGGGTGCTCAGTGCTCGGGGTGCTCGGTGCTCAGTACTCGGGGTGCTCAGTGCTCAGTACTCAGGGTGCTGGGTGCTCAGTGCTCAGGGTGCTGGGTGCTCAGTACTCAGGGTGCTGCGTGCTCGGTGCTCAGGACGCTGGGTGCTCAGTACTCAGGGTGCTGGGTGCTCAGTACTCAGGGTGCTCGGTGCTCAGTACTCAGGGTGCTGGGTGCTCAGTGCTCGGGGTGCTGGGTGCTCAGTACTCAGGGTGCTCAGTGCTCAGTACTCAGCGTGCTGGGTGCTCAGTGCTCAGGGTGCTCGGTGCTCAGTACTCAGGGTGCTCAGTGCTCAGTACTCAGCGTGCTGGGTGCTCAGTGCTCAGGGTGCTCGGTGCTCAGTACTCAGGGTGCTCAGTGCTCAGTACTCAGCGTGCTGGGTGCTCAGTGCTCAGGGTGCTCGGTGCTCAGTACTCAGGGTGCTCAGTGCTGAGTACTCAGCGTGCTGGGTGCTCATTGCTCGGGGTGCTGGGTGCTCAGTACTCAGGGTGCTGGGTGCTCAGTACTCGTTGTGCTGGGTGCTAAGTGCTCAGGGTGCTGGGTGCTCAGAACTCAGGGTGCTGGGTGCTCAGTATTCAGGGTGCTCAGTGCTTATTACTCAGCGTGCTGGGTGCTCAGTGCTCAGGCTGCTCGGTGCTCAGTGCTCGGGGTGCTGAGTGCTCAGTGCTCAGGGTGCTGGGTGCTCAGTATTCAGGGTGCTGGGTGCTCAGTACTCAGGGTGCTGGGTGCTCAGTACTCGGGTGCTGGGTGCTCAGTACTCAGGGTGCTGGGTGCTCAGTACTCGGGTGCTGGGTGCTCAGTGTTCAGGGTGCTGGGTGCTCAGTGCTCGGGGTGCTGGGTGCTCAGTGCTCAGTACTCAGGGTGCTGGGTGCTCAGTGCTCGGGGTGCTGGGTGCTCAGTGCTCAGGGTGATGGGTGCTCAGTGCTCGGGGTGCTGGGTGCTCAGTGCACAGTACTCAGGGTGCTGGGTGCTCAGTGCTCGGGGTGCTGGGTGCTCAGTGCTCAGGGTGCTGGGCGCTCAGTACTCAGGGTGCAGGGTGCTCAGTACTCAGGGTGCTGGGTGCTCAGTGCTCAGGGTGCTGGGTGCTCAGTGCTCGTGGTGCTGGGTGCTCAGTGCTCAGGGTGATCGGTGCTCAGTACTCAGGGTGCTGGGTGCTCAGTGCTCAGGGTGCTGGGTGCTCAGTCCTCAGGGTGCTTAGTGCTCAGGGTGCTGGGTGCTCAGTGCTCGGGGTGCTCGGTGCTCAGTATTCAGGGTGCTGAGTGCTCAGTACTCAGGGTGCTGAGTGCTCAGTACTCAGGGTGCTGGGTGCTCAGTGCTCAGGTTGCTGGGTGATCAGTGCTCAGGGTGCTGGGTGCTCAGTTCTCAGCGTGCTGGGTGCTCAGTGCTCGGGGTGCTGGGTGCTCAGTACTCAGGTTGCTGGGTGCTCAGTGCTTGGTGTGCTCGGTGCTCAGTACGTTGGGTGCTCACTACTCAGGGTGCTGGGTGCTCAGTGCTCGGGGTGATCCGTGCTCAGTACTCAGGTTGCTGGGTGCTCAGTTCTCGGGGTGCTCAGTGCTCAGTACGTTGGGTGCTCACTACTCAGGGTGCTGGGTGCTCAGTGCTCAGGGTGCTGGGTGCTCAGTGCTCAGGGTGCTTGGTGCTCAGTGCTCAGGGTGCTGGGTGCTCAGTACTCAGGGTGCTGGTTGCTCAGTACTCAGGGTGCTCAGTGCTCAGTACTCAGGGTGCTCAGTGCTCAGTACTCAGGGTGCTCAGTTCTCAGGGTGCTGGGTGCTCAGTCCTCAGGGTGCTGGGTGCTCAGTGCTCAGGGTGCTCAGTGCTCAGTGCTCAGGGTGCTGGGTGCTCAGTACTCAGGGTGCTGTGTGCTCAGTGCTCGGGGTGCTGGGTGCTCAGTACCCAGAGTGCTGGGTGCTCAGTGCTCAGGGTGCTGGGTGCTCAGTGCTCAGGGTGCTCGGTGCTTAGTACTCAGGGTGCTCGGTGCTCGGGGTGCTGGGTGCTCAGTGCACGGGGTGCTGGGTGCTCAGTGCTCGGGGTGCTGGGTGCTCAGTGCTCAGGGTGCTGGGTGCTCAGTACTCAAGGTGCTGGCTGCTCAGTACTCAGGGTGCTGGGTGCTCAGTACTCAGGGAGCTCAGTGCTTGGGGTGCTGGGTGCTCAGTACTCAGGGTGCTCAGTGCTTGGGGTGTTGGGTGCTCAGTACTCAGGTTGCTGGGTGCTCAGTGTTCAGGGTGTTGGGTGCTCAGTACTCAGGGTGCTGGGTGCTCAGTACTCAGGGTGCTGGGTGCTCAGTGCTCGGGGTGCTGGGTGCTCAGTGCTCGGGGTGCTGGGTGCTCAGTGCTCGGGGTGCTGGGTGCTCAGTGCTCGGGGTGCTGGGTGCTCAGTGCTCAGGGTGCTGGGTGCTCAGTGCTCGGGGTGCTGGGTGCTCAGTGCTCGGGGTGCTGGGTTCTCAGTGCTCGGGGTGCTCGGTGCTCAGTGCTCGGGGTGCTGGGTGCTCAGTACTCGTGGTGCTCAGTGCTCAGTACTCAGGGTGCTGGGTGCTCAGTGCTCAGGGCGCTGGGTGCTCAGTGCTCGGGGTGCTGGCTGCTCGGTGCTCAGGTTGCTGGGTGGTCAGTACTCGGGGTGCTGGGTGCTCAGTACTCAGGGTGCGGGGTGCTCATTGCTTGGGGTGCTGGTTGCTCAGTGCTCGGGGTGCTGGGTGCTCAGTGCTCAGGGTGCTTGGTGCTC
Organism: Microtus oregoni; assembly: GCF_018167655.1. Taxonomy (NCBI): domain Eukaryota; kingdom Metazoa; phylum Chordata; class Mammalia; order Rodentia; family Cricetidae; genus Microtus; species Microtus oregoni. The sequence goes on along the minus strand of NW_024544032.1, from coordinate 222,652 downwards.
AGTGCTCAGGGTGCTGGGTGCTCAGTACTCAGGGTGCTGGGTGCTCAGTACTCGGGTGCTGGGTGCTCAGTGCTCAGGGTACTGGGTGCTCAGTGCTCAGGGTGCTGGGTGCTCAGTGCTCAGGGTGCTGGGTGCTCAGTGCTCGGGGTGCTGGGTGCTCAGTGCTCAGTACTCAGGGTGCTGGGTGCTCAGTGCTCGGGGTGCTGGGTGCTCAGTGCTCAGTACTCAGGGTGCTGGGTGCTCAGTGCTCGGGGTGCTGGGTACTCAGTGCTCGGGGTGCTGGGTGCTCAGTACTCGCGGTGCTGGGTGCTCAGTACTCAGGGTGTTGGGTGCTCAGTACTCCGGGTGCTGGGTGCTCAGTTCTCGGGGTGCTCGGTGCTCAGTACTCAGTGATCAGGGTGCTGAGTGCTCAGTGCTCAGGGTGCTGGGTGTTCAGTACTCAGGGAGCTGGGTGCTCAGTACTCAGGGTGCTGGGTGCTCAGTGCTCAGGCTGCTGGGTGCTCAGTACTCGGGGTGCTCGGTGCCCAGTGCTCAGGGTGCTGGGTGCTCAGTACTCAGGGTGCTGGGTACTCAGTGCTCAGGGTGCTCGGTGCTCAGTACTCGGGGTGCTGGGTGCTCATTCTCGGGGTGCTGGGTGCTCAGTGCTCGGGGTGCTGGGTGCTCAGTACTCAGGGTGCTGGGTGCTCAGTGCTCAGGGTGCTGGGTGCTCAGTACTCTGGGTGCTGGGTGCTCAGTGCTCAGGGTGCTGGGTGCTCAGTACTCAGGGTGCTGGGTGCTCAGTGCTCAGGGTGCTGGGTGCTCAGTACTCAGGGTGCTGGGAGCTCAGTGCTCAGGGTGATCGGTGCTCAGTACTCAGGGTGCTCAGTACTCAGGGTGCTGGGTGCTCAGTGCTCGGGGTGCTGGGTGCTCAGTATTCAGGGTGCTGGGTGCTCAGTGCTTTGGGTTCTGGTTGCTCAGTGCTCAGGGTGATCGGTGCTCAGTACTCAGGGTGCTGGGTGCTCAGTGCTCAGGGTGCTGGGTGCTCAGTCCTCAGGGTGCTTAGTGCTCAGGGTGCTGGGTGCTCAGTGCTCGGGGTGCTCGGTGCTCAGTACTCAGGGTGCTGAGTGCTCAGTACTCAGGGTGCTGGGTGCTCAGTAATCAGGGTGCTGGGTGCTCAGTGCTCAGGTTGCTGGGTGATCAGTGCTCAGGGTGCTGGGTGCTCAGTGCTCAGCGTGCTGGGTGCTCAGTGCTCGGGGTGCTGGGTGCTCAGTACTCAGGTTGCTGGGTGCTCAGTGCTTGGAGTGCTCGGTGCTCAGTACGTTGGGTGCTCACTACTCAGGGTGCTGGGTGCTCAGTGCTCGGGGTAATCCGTGCTCAGTACTCAGGTTGCTGGGTGCTCAGTGCTCGGGGTGCTCAGTGCTCAGTACGTTGGGTGCTCACTACTCAGGGTGCTGGGTGCTCAGTGCTCAGGGTGCTGGGTGCTCAGTGCTCAGGGTGCTTGGTGCTCAGTGCTCAGGGTGCTGGGTGCTCAGTACTCAGGGTGCTGGTTGCTCAGTACTCAGGGTGCTCAGTGCTCAGTACTCAGGGTGCTCAGTGCTCAGTACTCAGGGTGCTCAGTTCTCATGGTGCTGGGTGCTCAGTCCTCAGGGTGCTGGGTGCTCTGTGCTCAGGGTGCTCAGTGCTCAGTGCTCAGGGTGCTGGGTGCTCAGTACTCAGGGTGCTGTGTGCTCAGTGCACGGGGTGCTGGGTGCTCAGTACTCAGAGTGCTGGGTGCTCAGTGCTCAGGGTGCTGGGTGCTCAGTGCTCAGGGTGCTCGGTGCTTAGTACTCAGGGTGCTCGGTGCTCGGGGTGCTGGGTGCTCAGTGCACGGGGTGCTGGGTGCTCAGTACTCAGAGTGCTGGGTGCTCAGTGCTCAGGGTGCTGGGTGCTCAGTGCTCAGGGTGCTCGGTGCTTAGTACTCAGGGTGCTCGGTGCTCGGGGTGCTGGGTGCTCGGTGCTCAGGGTGCTGGGTGCTCAGTGCTCAGGGTGCTGGGTGCTCAGTACTCAAGGTGCTGGCTGCTCAGTACTCAGGGTGCTGGGTGCTCAGTACTCAGGGAGCTCAGTGCTTGGGGTGCTGGGTGCTCAGTACTCAGGGTGCTCAGTGCTTGGGGTGTTGGGTGCTCAGTACTCAGGTTGCTGGGTGCTCAGTGATCAGGATGTTGGGTGCTCAGTACTCAGGGTGCTGGGTGCTCAGTACTCAGGGTGCTGGGTGCTCAGTGCTCAGGGCGCTGTGTGCTCAGTGCTCGGGGTGCTGGCTGCTCGGTGCTCAGGTTGCTGGGTGGTCAGTACTCGGGGTGCTGGGTGCTCAGTACTCAGGGTGCGGGGTGCTCATTGCTTGGGGTGCTGGTTGCTCAGTGCTCGGGGTGCTGGGTGCTCAGTGCTCAGGGTGCTTGGTGCTCAGTGCTCAGGGTGCTGGGTGCTCAGTACTCAGGGTGCTGGGTGCTCAGTACTCGGGTGCTGGGTGCTCATTGCTCAGGGTGCTGGGTGCTCAGTGCTCAGGGTGCTGGGTGCTCAGTGCTCGGGGTGCTGGGTGCTCAGTGCTCAGTACTCAGGGTGCTGGGTGCTCAGTGCTCAGTACTCAGGGTGCTGGGTGCTCAGTGCTCAGGGTGCTGGGTGCTCAGTGCTCAGGGTGCTGGGTGCTCAGTGCTCGGGGTGCTGGGTGCTCAGTGCTCAGTACTCACGGTGCTGGGTGCTCAGTGCTCGGGGTGCTGGGTGCTCAGTGCTCAGTACTCAGGGTGCTGGGTGCTCAGTGCTCGGGGTGCTGGGTGCTCAGTGCTCGGGGTGCTGGGTGCTCAGTACTCGGGGTGCTGGGTGCTCAGTACTCAGGGTGTTGGGTGCTCAGTACTCCGGGTGCTGGGTGCTCAGTTCTCGGGGTGCTCGGTGCTCAGTACTCAGTGATCAGGGTGCTGAGTGCTCAGTGCTCAGGGTGCTGGGTGTTCAGTACTCAGGGAGCTGGGTGCTCAGTACTCAGGGTGCTGGGTGCTCAGTGCTCAGGCTGCTGGGTGCTCAGTACTCGGGGTGCTCGGTGCCCAGTGCTCAGGGTGCTGGGTGCTCAGTACTCAGGGTGCTGGGTACTCAGTGCTCAGGGTGCTCGGTGCTCAGTACTCGGGGTGCTGGGTGCTCATTCTCGGGGTGCTGGGTGCTCAGTGATCGGGGTGCTGGGTGCTCAGTACTCAGGGTGCTGGGTGCTCAGTGCTCAGGGTGCTGGGTGCTCAGTACTCAGGGTGCTGGGTGCTCAGTTCTCAGGGTGCTGGGTGCTCAGTACTCAGGGTGCTGGGTGCTCAGTGCTCAGGGTGCTGGGTGCTCAGTACTCAGGGTGCTGGGAGCTCAGTGCTCAGGGTGATCGGTGCTCAGTACTCAGGGTGCTCAGTACTCAGGGTGCTGGGTGCTCAGTGCTCGGGGTGCTGGGTGCTCAGTATTCAGGGTGCTGGGTGCTCAGTGCTTTGGGTTCTGGGTGCTCAGTGCTCAGGGTGATCGGTGCTCAGTACTCAGGGTGCTGGGTGCTCAGTGCTCAGGGTGCTGGGTGCTCAGTCCTCAGGGTGCTTAGTGCTCAGGGTGCTGGGTGCTCAGTGCTCGGGGTGCTCGGTGCTCAGTACTCAGGGTGCTGAGTGCTCAGTACTCAGGGTGCTGGGTGCTCAGTACTCAGGGTGCTGGGTGCTCAGTGCTCAGGTTGCTGGGTGATCAGTGCTCAGGGTGCTGGGTGCTCAGTGCTCAGCGTGCTGGGTGCTCAGTGCTCGGGGTGCTGGGTGCTCAGTACTCAGGTTGCTGGGTGCTCAGTGCTTGGTGTGCTCGGTGCTCAGTACGTTGGGTGCTCACTACTCAGGGTGCTGGGTGCTCAGTGCTCGGGGTGATCCGTGTTCAGTACTCAGGTTGCTGGGTGCTCAGTGCTCGGGGTGCTCAGTGCTCAGTACGTTGGGTGCTCACTACTCAGGGTGCTGGGTGCTCAGTGCTCAGGGTGCTGGGTGCTCAGTGCTCAGGGTGCTTGGTGCTCAGTGCTCAGGGTGCTGGGTGCTCAGTACTCAGGGTGCTGGTTGCTCAGTATTCAGGGTGCTCAGTGCTCAGTACTCAGAGTGCTCAGTGCTCAGTACTCAGGGTGCTCAGTTCTCAGGGTGCTGGGTGCTCAGTCCTCAGGGTGCTGGGTGCTCTGTGCTCAGGGTGCTCAGTGCTCAGTGCTCAGGGTGCTGGGTGCTCAGTACTCAGGGTGCTGTGTGCTCAGTGCTCGGGGTGCTGGGTGCTCAGTACTCAGAGTGCTGGGTGCTCAGTGCTCAGGGTGCTGGGTGCTCAGTGCCCAGGGTGCTCGGTGCTTAGTACTCAGGGTGCTCGGTGCTCGGGGTGCTGGGTGCTCAGTGCACGGGGTGCTGGGTGCTCATTGCTCGGGGTGCTGGGTGCTCAGTGCTCAGGGTGCTGGGTGCTCAGTACTCAGGGAGCTCAGTGCTTGGGGTGCTGGGTGCTCAGTACTCAGGGTGCTCAGTGCTTGGGGTGTTGGGTGCTCAGTACTCAGGTTGCTGGGTGCTCAGTGATCAGGATGTTGGGTGCTCAGTACTCAGGGTGCTGGGTGCTCAGTACTCAGGGTGCTGGGTGCTCAGTGCTCGGGGTGCTGGGTGCTCAGTGCTCGGGGTGCTGGGTGCTCAGTGCTCGGGGTGCTGGGTGCTCAGTGCTCGGGGTGCTGGGTGCTCAGTGCTCAGGGTGCTGGGTGCTCAGTGCTCGGGGTGCTGGGTGCTCAGTGCTCGGGGTGCTGGGTTCTCAGTTCTCGGGGTGCTCGGTGCTCAGTGCTCGGGGTGCTGGGTGTTCAGTACTCGTGGTGCTCAGTGCTCAGTACTCAGGGTGCTGGGTGCTCAGTGCTCAGGGCGCTGGGTGCTCAGTGCTCGGGGTGCTGGCTGCTCGGTGCTCAGGTTACTGGGTGGTCAGTACTCGGGGTGCTGGGTGCTCAGTACTCAGGGTGCGGGGTGCTCATTGCTTGGGGTGCTGGTTGCTCAGTGCTCGGGGCGCTGGGTGCTCAGTGCTCGGGGCGCTGGTTGCTCAGTGCTCGGGGCGCTGGGTGCTCAGTGCTCGGGGTGCTCGGTGCTCAGTGCTCAAGGTGCTGGGTGCTCAGTACTCAGGGTGCCCATTGCTCATGGTGCTGGGTGCTCAGTACTCAGGGTGCTGGGTGCTCATTGCTCAGGGAGCTCGGTGCTAGGGGTGCTGGGTGCTCAGTGCTCGGGGTGCTCGGTGCTCAGTACTCGGGGTGCTCAGTGCTCAGTACTCAGGGTGCTGGGTGCTCAGTGCTCAGGGTGCTGGGTGCTCAGTGCTCAGGGTGCTGGGAGCTCAGTACTCAGGGTGCTCGGTGCTCGGGGTGCTGGGTGCTCAGTGCTCGGGGTGCTCGGTGCTCAGTACTCGGGGTGCTCAGTGCTCAGTACTCAGGGTGCTGGGTGCTCAGTGCTCAGGGTGCTGGGTGCTCAGTACTCAGGGTGCTGCGTGCTCGGTGCTCAGGACGCTGGGTGCTCAGTACTCAGGGTGCTGGGTGCTCAGTACTCAGGGTGCTCGGTGCTCAGTACTCAGGGTGCTGGGTGCTCAGTGCTCGGGGTGCTGGGTGCTCAGTACTCAGAGTGCTCAGTGCTCAGTACTCAGCGTGCTGGGTGCTCAGTGCTCAGGGTGCTCGGTGCTCAGTACTCAGGGTGCTCAGTGCTCAGTACTCAGCGTGCTGGGTGCTCAGTGCTCAGGGTGCTCGGTGCTCAGTACTCAGGGTGCTCAGTGCTCAGTACTCAGCGTGCTGGGTGCTCAGTGCTCAGGGTGCTCGGTGCTCAGTACTCAGGGTGCTCAGTGCTGAGTACTCAGCGTGCTGGGTGCTCATTGCTCGGGGTGCTGGGTGCTCAGTACTCAGGGTGCTGGGTGCTCAGTACTCGTTGTGCTGGGTGCTAAGTGCTCAGGGTGCTGGGTGCTCAGAACTCAGGGTGCTGGGTGCTCAGTATTCAGGGTGCTCAGTGCTTATTACTCAGCGTGCTGGGTGCTCAGTGCTCAGGCTGCTCGGTGCTCAGTGCTCGGGGTGCTGAGTGCTCAGTGCTCAGGGTGCTGGGTGCTCAGTATTCAGGGTGCTGGGTGCTCAGTACTCAGGGTGCTGGGTGCTCAGTACTCGGGTGCTGGGTGCTCAGTACTCAGGGTGCTGGGTGCTCAGTACTCGGGTGCTGGGTGCTCAGTGTTCAGGGTGCTGGGTGCTCAGTGCTCGGGGTGCTGGGTGCTCAGTGCTCAGTACTCAGGGTGCTGGGTGCTCAGTGCTCGGGGTGCTGGGTGCTCAGTGCTCAGGGTGATGGGTGCTCAGTGCTCGGGGTGCTGGGTGCTCAGTGCACAGTACTCAGGGTGCTGGGTGCTCAGTGCTTGGGGTGCTGGGTGCTCAGTGCTCAGGGTGCTGGGCGCTCAGTACTCAGGGTGCAGGGTGCTCAGTACTCAGGGTGCTGGGTGCTCAGTGCTCAGGGTGCTGGGTGCTCAGTGCTCGTGGTGCTGGGTGCTCAGTGCTCAGGGTGATCGGTGCTCAGTACTCAGGGTGCTGGGTGCTCAGTGCTCAGGGTGCTGGGTGCTCAGTCCTCAGGGTGCTTAGTGCTCAGGGTGCTGGGTGCTCAGTGCTCGGGGTGCTCGGTGCTCAGTATTCAGGGTGCTGAGTGCTCAGTACTCAGGGTGCTGAGTGCTCAGTACTCAGGGTGCTGGGTGCTCAGTGCTCAGGTTGCTGGGTGATCAGTGCTCAGGGTGCTGGGTGCTCAGTTCTCAGCGTGCTGGGTGCTCAGTGCTCGGGGTGCTGGGTGCTCAGTACTCAGGTTGCTGGGTGCTCAGTGCTTGGTGTGCTCGGTGCTCAGTACGTTGGGTGCTCACTACTCAGGGTGCTGGGTGCTCAGTGCTCGGGGTGATCCGTGCTCAGTACTCAGGTTGCTGGGTGCTCAGTTCTCGGGGTGCTCAGTGCTCAGTACGTTGGGTGCTCACTACTCAGGGTGCTGGGTGCTCAGTGCTCAGGGTGCTGGGTGCTCAGTGCTCAGGGTGCTTGGTGCTCAGTGCTCAGGGTGCTGGGTGCTCAGTACTCAGGGTGCTGGTTGCTCAGTACTCAGGGTGCTCAGTGCTCAGTACTCAGGGTGCTCAGTGCTCAGTACTCAGGGTGCTCAGTTCTCAGGGTGCTGGGTGCTCAGTCCTCAGGGTGCTGGGTGCTCAGTGCTCAGGGTGCTCAGTGCTCAGTGCTCAGGGTGCTGGGTGCTCAGTACTCAGGGTGCTGTGTGCTCAGTGCTCGGGGTGCTGGGTGCGCAGTACCCAGAGTGCTGGGTGCTCAGTGCTCAGGGTGCTGGGTGCTCAGTGCTCAGGGTGCTCGGTGCTTAGTACTCAGGGTGCTCGGTGCTCGGGGTGCTGGGTGCTCAGTGCACGGGGTGCTGGGTGCTCAGTGCTCGGGGTGCTGGGTGCTCAGTGCTCAGGGTGCTGGGTGCTCAGTACTCAAGGTGCTGGCTGCTCAGTACTCAGGGTGCTGGGTGCTCAGTACTCAGGGAGCTCAGTGCTTGGGGTGCTGGGTGCTCAGTACTCAGGGTGCTCAGTGCTTGGGGTGTTGGGTGCTCAGTACTCAGGTTGCTGGGTGCTCAGTGTTCAGGGTGTTGGGTGCTCAGTACTCAGGGTGCTGGGTGCTCAGTACTCAGGGTGCTGGGTGCTCAGTGCTCGGGGTGCTGGGTGCTCAGTGCTCGGGGTGCTGGGTGCTCAGTGCTCGGGGTGCTGGGTGCTCAGTGCTCGGGGTGCTGGGTGCTCAGTGCTCAGGGTGCTGGGTGCTCAGTGCTCGGGGTGCTGGGTGCTCAGTGCTCGGGGTGCTGGGTTCTCAGTGCTCGGGGTGCTCGGTGCTCAGTGCTCGGGGTGCTGGGTGCTCAGTACTCGTGGTGCTCAGTGCTCAGTACTCAGGGTGCTGGGTGCTCAGTGCTCAGGGCGCTGGGTGCTCAGTGCTCGGGGTGCTGGCTGCTCGGTGCTCAGGTTGCTGGGTGGTCAGTACTCGGGGTGCTGGGTGCTCAGTACTCAGGGTGCGGGGTGCTCATTGCTTGGGGTGCTGGTTGCTCAGTGCTCGGGGTGCTGGGTGCTCAGTGCTCAGGGTGCTTGGTGCTCAGTGCTCAGGGAGCTGGGTGCTCAGTACTCAGGGTGCTGGGTGCTCAGTACTCGGGTGCTGGGTGCTCAGTGCTCAGGGTACTGGGTGCTCAGTGCTCAGGGTGCTGGGTGCTCAGTGCTCAGGGTGCTGGGTGCTCAGTGCTCGGGGTGCTGGGTGCTCAGTGCTCAGTACTCAGGGTGCTGGGTGCTCAGTGCTCGGGGTGCTGGGTGCTCAGTGCTCAGTACTCAGGGTGCTGGGTGCTCAGTGCTCGGGGTGCTGGGTACTCAGTGCTCGGGGTGCTGGGTGCTCAGTACTCGCGGTGCTGGGTGCTCAGTACTCAGGGTGTTGGGTGCTCAGTACTCCGGGTGCTGGGTGCTCAGTTCTCGGGGTGCTCGGTGCTCAGTACTCAGTGATCAGGGTGCTGAGTGCTCAGTGCTCAGGGTGCTGGGTGTTCAGTACTCAGGGAGCTGGGTGCTCAGTACTCAGGGTGCTGGGTGCTCAGTGCTCAGGCTGCTGGGTGCTCAGTACTCGGGGTGCTCGGTGCCCAGTGCTCAGGGTGCTGGGTGCTCAGTACTCAGGGTGCTGGGTACTCAGTGCTCAGGGTGCTCGGTGCTCAGTACTCGGGGTGCTGGGTGCTCATTCTCGGGGTGCTGGGTGCTCAGTGCTCGGGGTGCTGGGTGCTCAGTACTCAGGGTGCTGGGTGCTCAGTGCTCAGGGTGCTGGGTGCTCAGTACTCTGGGTGCTGGGTGCTCAGTGCTCAGGGTGCTGGGTGCTCAGTACTCAGGGTGCTGGGTGCTCAGTGCTCAGGGTGCTGGGTGCTCAGTACTCAGGGTGCTGGGAGCTCAGTGCTCAGGGTGATCGGTGCTCAGTACTCAGGGTGCTCAGTACTCAGGGTGCTGGGTGCTCAGTGCTCGGGGTGCTGGGTGCTCAGTATTCAGGGTGCTGGGTGCTCAGTGCTTTGGGTTCTGGTTGCTCAGTGCTCAGGGTGATCGGTGCTCAGTACTCAGGGTGCTGGGTGCTCAGTGCTCAGGGTGCTGGGTGCTCAGTCCTCAGGGTGCTTAGTGCTCAGGGTGCTGGGTGCTCAGTGCTCGGGGTGCTCGGTGCTCAGTACTCAGGGTGCTGAGTGCTCAGTACTCAGGGTGCTGGGTGCTCAGTAATCAGGGTGCTGGGTGCTCAGTGCTCAGGTTGCTGGGTGATCAGTGCTCAGGGTGCTGGGTGCTCAGTGCTCAGCGTGCTGGGTGCTCAGTGCTCGGGGTGCTGGGTGCTCAGTACTCAGGTTGCTGGGTGCTCAGTGCTTGGAGTGCTCGGTGCTCAGTACGTTGGGTGCTCACTACTCAGGGTGCTGGGTGCTCAGTGCTCGGGGTAATCCGTACTCAGTACTCAGGTTGCTGGGTGCTCAGTGCTCGGGGTGCTCAGTGCTCAGTACGTTGGGTGCTCACTACTCAGGGTGCTGGGTGCTCAGTGCTCAGGGTGCTGGGTGCTCAGTGCTCAGGGTGCTTGGTGCTCAGTGCTCAGGGTGCTGGGTGCTCAGTACTCAGGGTGCTGGTTGCTCAGTACTCAGGGTGCTCAGTGCTCAGTACTCAGGGTGCTCAGTGCTCAGTACTCAGGGTGCTCAGTTCTCATGGTGCTGGGTGCTCAGTCCTCAGGGTGCTGGGTGCTCTGTGCTCAGGGTGCTCAGTGCTCAGTGCTCAGGGTGCTGGGTGCTCAGTACTCAGGGTGCTGTGTGCTCAGTGCACGGGGTGCTGGGTGCTCAGTACTCAGAGTGCTGGGTGCTCAGTGCTCAGGGTGCTGGGTGCTCAGTGCTCAGGGTGCTCGGTGCTTAGTACTCAGGGTGCTCGGTGCTCGGGGTGCTGGGTGCTCAGTGCACGGGGTGCTGGGTGCTCAGTACTCAGAGTGCTGGGTGCTCAGTGCTCAGGGTGCTGGGTGCTCAGTGCTCAGGGTGCTCGGTGCTTAGTACTCAGGGTGCTCGGTGCTCGGGGTGCTGGGTGCTCGGTGCTCAGGGTGCTGGGTGCTCAGTGCTCAGGGTGCTGGGTGCTCAGTACTCAAGGTGCTGGCTGCTCAGTACTCAGGGTGCTGGGTGCTCAGTACTCAGGGAGCTCAGTGCTTGGGGTGCTGGGTGCTCAGTACTCAGGGTGCTCAGTGCTTGGGGTGTTGGGTGCTCAGTACTCAGGTTGCTGGGTGCTCAGTGATCAGGATGTTGGGTGCTCAGTACTCAGGGTGCTGGGTGCTCAGTACTCAGGGTGCTGGGTGCTCAGTGCTCAGGGCGCTGTGTGCTCAGTGCTCGGGGTGCTGGCTGCTCGGTGCTCAGGTTGCTGGGTGGTCAGTACTCGGGGTGCTGGGTGCTCAGTACTCAGGGTGCGGGGTGCTCATTGCTTGGGGTGCTGGTTGCTCAGTGCTCGGGGTGCTGGGTGCTCAGTGCTCAGGGTGCTTGGTGCTCAGTGCTCAGGGTGCTGGGTGCTCAGTACTCAGGGTGCTGGGTGCTCAGTACTCGGGTGCTGGGTGCTCATTGCTCAGGGTGCTGGGTGCTCAGTGCTCAGGGTGCTGGGTGCTCAGTGCTCGGGGTGCTGGGTGCTCAGTGCTCAGTACTCAGGGTGCTGGGTGCTCAGTGCTCAGTACTCAGGGTGCTGGGTGCTCAGTGCTCAGGGTGCTGGGTGCTCAGTGCTCAGGGTGCTGGGTGCTCAGTGCTCGGGGTGCTGGGTGCTCAGTGCTCAGTACTCACGGTGCTGGGTGCTCAGTGCTCGGGGTGCTGGGTGATCAGTGCTCAGGGTGCTGGGTGCTCAGTGCTCAGCGTGCTGGGTGCTCAGTGCTCGGGGTGCTGGGTGCTCAGTACTCAGGTTGCTGGGTGCTCAGTGCTTGGAGTGCTCGGTGCTCAGTACGTTGGGTGCTCACTACTCAGGGTGCTGGGTGCTCAGTGCTCGGGGTAATCCGTGCTCAGTACTCAGGTTGCTGGGTGCTCAGTGCTCGGGGTGCTCAGTGCTCAGTACGTTGGGTGCTCACTACTCAGGGTGCTGGGTGCTCAGTGCTCAGGGTGCTGGGTGCTCAGTGCTCAGGGTGCTTGGTGCTCAGTGCTCAGGGTGCTGGGTGCTCAGTACTCAGGGTGCTGGTTGCTCAGTACTCAGGGTGCTCAGTGCTCAGTACTCAGGGTGCTCAGTGCTCAGTACTCAGGGTGCTCAGTTCTCATGGTGCTGGGTGCTCAGTCCTCAGGGTGCTGGGTGCTCTGTGCTCAGGGTGCTCAGTGCTCAGTGCTCAGGGTGCTGGGTGCTCAGTACTCAGGGTGCTGTGTGCTCAGTGCACGGGGTGCTGGGTGCTCAGTACTCAGAGTGCTGGGTGCTCAGTGCTCAGGGTGCTGGGTGCTCAGTGCTCAGGGTGCTCGGTGCTTAGTACTCAGGGTGCTCGGTGCTCGGGGTGCTGGGTGCTCAGTGCACGGGGTGCTGGGTGCTCAGTACTCAGAGTGCTGGGTGCTCAGTGCTCAGGGTGCTGGGTGCTCAGTGCTCAGGGTGCTCGGTGCTTAGTACTCAGGGTGCTCGGTGCTCGGGGTGCTGGGTGCTCGGTGCTCAGGGTGCTGGGTGCTCAGTGCTCAGGGTGCTGGGTGCTCAGTACTCAAGGTGCTGGCTGCTCAGTACTCAGGGTGCTGGGTGCTCAGTACTCAGGGAGCTCAGTGCTTGGGGTGCTGGGTGCTCAGTACTCAGGGTGCTCAGTGCTTGGGGTGTTGGGTGCTCAGTACTCAGGTTGCTGGGTGCTCAGTGATCAGGATGTTGGGTGCTCAGTACTCAGGGTGCTGGGTGCTCAGTACTCAGGGTGCTGGGTGCTCAGTCCTCAGGGCGCTGTGTGCTCAGTGCTCGGGGTGCTGGCTGCTCGGTGCTCAGGTTGCTGGGTGGTCAGTACTCGGGGTGCTGGGTGCTCAGTACTCAGGGTGCGGGGTGCTCATTGCTTGGGGTGCTGGTTGCTCAGTGCTCGGGGTGCTGGGTGCTCAGTGCTCAGGGTGCTTGGTGCTCAGTGCTCAGGGTGCTGGGTGCTCAGTACTCAGGGTGCTGGGTGCTCAGTACTCGGGTGCTGGGTGCTCATTGCTCAGGGTGCTGGGTGCTCAGTGCTCAGGGTGCTGGGTGCTCAGTGCTCGGGGTGCTGGGTGCTCAGTGCTCAGTACTCAGGGTGCTGGGTGCTCAGTGCTCAGTACTCAGGGTGCTGGGTGCTCAGTGCTCAGGGTGCTGGGTGCTCAGTGCTCAGGGTGCTGGGTGCTCAGTGCTCGGGGTGCTGGGTGCTCAGTGCTCAGTACTCACGGTGCTGGGTGCTCAGTGCTCGGGGTGCTAGGTGCTCAGTGCTCAGTACTCAGGGTGCTGGGTGCTCAGTGCTCGGGGTGCTGGGTGCTCAGTGCTCGGGGTGCTGGGTGCTCAGTACTCGGGGTGCTGGGTGCTCAGTACTCAGGGTGTTGGGTGCTCAGTACTCCGGGTGCTGGGTGCTCAGTTCTCGGGGTGCTCGGTGCTCAGTACTCAGTGATCAGGGTGCTGAGTGCTCAGTGCTCAGGGTGCTGGGTGTTCAGTACTCAGGGAGCTGGGTGCTCAGTACTCAGGGTGCTGGGTGCTCAGTGCTCAGGCTGCTGGGTGCTCAGTACTCGGGGTGCTCGGTGCCCAGTGCTCAGGGTGCTGGGTGCTCAGTACTCAGGGTGCTGGGTACTCAGTGCTCAGGGTGCTCGGTGCTCAGTACTCGGGGTGCTGGGTGCTCATTCTCGGGGTGCTGGGTGCTCAGTGATCGGGGTGCTGGGTGCTCAGTACTCAGGGTGCTGGGTGCTCAGTGCTCAGGGTGCTGGGTGCTCAGTACTCAGGGTGCTGGGTGCTCAGTTCTCAGGGTGCTGGGTGCTCAGTACTCAGGGTGCTGGGTGCTCAGTGCTCAGGGTGCTGGGTGCTCAGTACTCAGGGTGCTGGGAGCTCAGTGCTCAGGGTGATCGGTGCTCAGTACTCAGGGTGCTCAGTACTCAGGGTGCTGGGTGCTCAGTGCTCGGGGTGCTGGGTGCTCAGTATTCAGGGTGCTGGGTGCTCAGTGCTTTGGGTTCTGGGTGCTCAGTGCTCAGGGTGATCGGTGCTCAGTACTCAGGGTGCTGGGTGCTCAGTGCTCAGGGTGCTGGGTGCTCAGTCCTCAGGGTGCTTAGTGCTCAGGGTGCTGGGTGCTCAGTGCTCGGGGTGCTCGGTGCTCAGTACTCAGGGTGCTGAGTGCTCAGTACTCAGGGTGCTGGGTGCTCAGTACTCAGGGTGCTGGGTGCTCAGTGCTCAGGTTGCTGGGTGATCAGTGCTCAGGGTGCTGGGTGCTCAGTGCTCAGCGTGCTGGGTGCTCAGTGCTCGGGGTGCTGGGTGCTCAGTACTCAGGTTGCTGGGTGCTCAGTGCTTGGTGTGCTCGGTGCTCAGTACGTTGGGTGCTCACTACTCAGGGTGCTGGGTGCTCAGTGCTCGGGGTGATCCGTGTTCAGTACTCAGGTTGCTGGGTGCTCAGTGCTCGGGGTGCTCAGTGCTCAGTACGTTGGGTGCTCACTACTCAGGGTGCTGGTTGCTCAGTATTCAGGGTGCTCAGTGCTCAGTACTCAGAGTGCTCAGTGCTCAGTACTCAGGGTGCTCAGTTCTCAGGGTGCTGGGTGCTCAGTCCTCAGGGTGCTGGGTGCTCTGTGCTCAGGGTGCTCAGTGCTCAGTGCTCAGGGTGCTGGGTGCTCAGTACTCAGGGTGCTGTGTGCTCAGTGCTCGGGGTGCTGGGTGCTCAGTACTCAGAGTGCTGGGTGCTCAGTGCTCAGGGTGCTGGGTGCTCAGTGCCCAGGGTGCTCGGTGCTTAGTACTCAGGGTGCTCGGTGCTCGGGGTGCTGGGTGCTCAGTGCACGGGGTGCTGGGTGCTCATTGCTCGGGGTGCTGGGTGCTCAGTGCTCAGGGTGCTGGGTGCTCAGTACTCAGGGAGCTCAGTGCTTGGGGTGCTGGGTGCTCAGTACTCAGGGTGCTCAGTGCTTGGGGTGTTGGGTGCTCAGTACTCAGGTTGCTGGGTGCTCAGTGATCAGGATGTTGGGTGCTCAGTACTCAGGGTGCTGGGTGCTCAGTACTCAGGGTGCTGGGTGCTCAGTGCTCGGGGTGCTGGGTGCTCAGTGCTCGGGGTGCTGGGTGCTCAGTGCTCGGGGTGCTGGGTGCTCAGTGCTCGGGGTGCTGGGTGCTCAGTGCTCAGGGTGCTGGGTGCTCAGTGCTCGGGGTGCTGGGTGCTCAGTGCTCGGGGTGCTGGGTTCTCAGTTCTCGGGGTGCTCGGTGCTCAGTGCTCGGGGTGCTGGGTGTTCAGTACTCGTGGTGCTCAGTGCTCAGTACTCAGGGTGCTGGGTGCTCAGTGCTCAGGGCGCTGGGTGCTCAGTGCTCGGGGTGCTGGCTGCTCGGTGCTCAGGTTACTGGGTGGTCAGTACTCGGGGTGCTGGGTGCTCAGTACTCAGGGTGCGGGGTGCTCATTGCTTGGGGTGCTGGTTGCTCAGTGCTCGGGGCGCTGGGTGCTCAGTGCTCGGGGCGCTGGTTGCTCAGTGCTCGGGGCGCTGGGTGCTCAGTGCTCGGGGTGCTCGGTGCTCAGTGCTCAAGGTGCTGGGTGCTCAGTACTCAGGGTGCCCATTGCTCATGGTGCTGGGTGCTCAGTACTCAGGGTGCTGGGTGCTCATTGCTCAGGGAGCTCGGTGCTAGGGGTGCTGGGTGCTCAGTGCTCGGGGTGCTCGGAGCTCAGTACTCAGAGTGCTGGGTGCTCAGTGCTCGGGGTGCTCGGTGCTCAGTACTCAGGGTGCTGGGTGCTCAATGCTCGGGGTGCTGGGTGCTCAGTGCTCAGTACTCAGGGTGCTGGGTGCTCAGTGCTCAGGGTGCTGTGTGCTCAGTGCTCAGGGTGCTGGGTGCTCAGTGCTCAGGGTGCTGGGTGCTCAGTGCTCGGGGTGCTCGGTGCTCAGTGCTCGGGGTGCTGGGTGCTCAGTACTCGTGGTGCTCAGTGCTCAGTACTCAGGGTGCTGGGTGCTCAGTGCTCAGGGCGCTGGGTGCTCAGTGCTCGGGGTGCTGGCTGCTCGGTGCTCAGGTTGCTGGGTGGTCAGTACTCCTGGTGCTGGGTGCTCAGTACTCAGGGTGCGGGGTGCTCATTGCTTGGGGTGCTGGTTGCTCAGTGCTCGGGGTGCTGGGTGCTCAGTGCTCGGGGCGCTGGGTGCTCAGTGCTCGGGGCGCTGTTTGCTCAGTGCTCGGGGCGCTGGGTGCTCAGTGCTCTGGGTGCTCGAAGCTCAGTACTCAGGGTGCTGGGTTCTCAGTGCTCGGGTTGCACGGTGCTCAGTACGTTGGGTGCTCACTACTCAGGGTGCTGAGTGCTCAGTGCTCAGGGTGCTCAGTGCTCAGTACTCAGGGTGCTCAGTGCTCAGTACTCAGGGTGCTCGGTGCTCAGGGTGCTGGGTGCTCAGTGCTCGGGGTGCTGGGTGCTCATTGCTCGCGGGGCTGCGTGCTCAGTGCTCAGGGTGCTCAGTGCTCAGTACTCGGGATGCTGGGTGCTCAGTGCTCAGGGTGCTCAATGCTCAGTACTCGGGGTGCTGTGTGCTCAGTGCTCAGGGTGCTCAGTGCTCAGTGCTCGGGGTGCTGGGTGCTCAGTGCTCGGGGCGCTGGGTGCTCAGTGCTCGGGGTGCTCGGTGCTCAGCACTCAGGGTGCTGGGTGCTCAGTGCTCAGGGTGCTGGGTGCTCAGTGCTCAGGGTGCTGGGTGCTCAGTGCTCAGGGTGCTGGGAGCTCAGTACTCAGGGTGCTCGGTGCTCGGGGTGCTGGGTGCTCAGTGCTCGGGGTGCTCGGTGCTCAGTACTCGGGGTGCTCAGTGCTCAGTACTCAGGGTGCTGGGTGCTCAGTGCTCAGGGTGCTGGGTGCTCAGTACTCAGGGTGCTGCGTGCTCGGTGCTCAGGACGCTGGGTGCTCAGTACTCAGGGTGCTGGGTGCTCAGTACTCAGGGTGCTCGGTGCTCAGTACTCAGGGTGCTGGGTGCTCAGTGCTCGGGGTGCTGGGTGCTCAGTACTCAGGGTGCTCAGTGCTCAGTACTCAGCGTGCTGGGTGCTCAGTGCTCAGGGTGCTCGGTGCTCAGTACTCAGGGTGCTCAGTGCTCAGTACTCAGCGTGCTGGGTGCTCAGTGCTCAGGGTGCTCGGTGCTCAGTACTCAGGGTGCTCAGTGCTCAGTACTCAGCGTGCTGGGTGCTCAGTGCTCAGGGTGCTCGGTGCTCAGTACTCAGGGTGCTCAGTGCTGAGTACTCAGCGTGCTGGGTGCTCATTGCTCGGGGTGCTGGGTGCTCAGTACTCAGGGTGCTGGGTGCTCAGTACTCGTTGTGCTGGGTGCTAAGTGCTCAGGGTGCTGGGTGCTCAGAACTCAGGGTGCTGGGTGCTCAGTATTCAGGGTGCTCAGTGCTTATTACTCAGCGTGCTGGGTGCTCAGTGCTCAGGCTGCTCGGTGCTCAGTGCTCGGGGTGCTGAGTGCTCAGTGCTCAGGGTGCTGGGTGCTCAGTATTCAGGGTGCTGGGTGCTCAGTACTCAGGGTGCTGGGTGCTCAGTACTCGGGTGCTGGGTGCTCAGTACTCAGGGTGCTGGGTGCTCAGTACTCGGGTGCTGGGTGCTCAGTGTTCAGGGTGCTGGGTGCTCAGTGCTCGGGGTGCTGGGTGCTCAGTGCTCAGTACTCAGGGTGCTGGGTGCTCAGTGCTCGGGGTGCTCGGTGCTCAGTGCTCAGGGTGATGGGTGCTCAGTGCTCGGGGTGCTGGGTGCTCAGTGCACAGTACTCAGGGTGCTGGGTGCTCAGTGCTCGGGGTGCTGGGTGCTCAGTGCTCAGGGTGCTGGGCGCTCAGTACTCAGGGTGCAGGGTGCTCAGTACTCAGGGTGCTGGGTGCTCAGTGCTCAGGGTGCTGGGTGCTCAGTGCTCGTGGTGCTGGGTGCTCAGTGCTCAGTACTCAGGGTGCTGGGTGATCAGTGCTCGGGGTGCTGGGTGCTCAGTGCTCAGGGTGCTGGGTGCTCAGTGCTCAGGGCGCTGGGTGCTCAGTGCTCGGGGTGCTGGGTGCTCAGTGCTCAGTCCTCAGGGTGATGGGTGCTCAGTGCTCAGGGTGCTGGGTGCTCAGTACTCAGGGTGCTGGGTGCACGGTGCTCAGTACGCTGGGTGCTCAGTACTCAGGGTGCTGGGTGCACGGTGCTCAGTACGCTGGGTGCTCAGTACTCAGGGTGCTGGGTGCTCAGTACTCAGGGTGCTGGGTGCTCAGTGCTCAGGGTGCTGGGTGCTCAGTGCTCAGGGTTCTGGGTGCTCAGTACTCAGGGTGCTCGGTGCTCGGGTTGCTGGGTGCTCAGTGCTCGGGGTGCTCGGTGCTCAGTCCTCCGGGTGCTCAGTGCTCAGTACTCAGGGTGCTGGGTGCTCAGTGCTCAGGGTGCTGGGTGCTCAGTACTCAGGGTGCTGGGTGCACGGTGCTCAGTACGCTGGGTGCTCAGTACTCAGGGTGCTGGGTGCACAGTACTCAGTGTGCTCGGTGCTCAGTACTCAGGGTGCTGGGTGCTCAGTGCTCGGGGTGCTGGGTGCTCAGTACTCAGGGTGCTCAGTGCTCAGTACTCAGCGTGCTGGGTGCTCAGTGCTCAGCGTGCTCGGTGTTCAGTACTCAGGGTGCTCAGTGCTCAGTACTCAGCGTGCTGGGTGCTCAGTGCTCAGGGTGCTCGGTGCTCAGTACTCAGGGTGCTCAGTGCTCAGTACTCAGCGTGCTGGGTGCTCAGTGCTCAGGGTGCTCGGTGCTCAGTACTCAGGGTGCTCAGTGCTCAGTACTCAGCGTGCTGGGTGCTCAGTGCTCGGGGTGCTGGGTGCTCAGTACTCAGGGTGCTGGGTGCTCAGTACTCGTTGTGCTGGGTGCTAAGTGCTCAGGGTGCTGGGTGCTCAGAACTGAGGGTGCTGTGTGCTCAGTACTCAGAGTGCTCAGTGCTCAGTACTCAGCGTGCTGGGTGCTCAGTGCTCAGGGTGCTCGGTGCTCAGTACTCAGGGTGCTTAGTGCTCAGTACTCAGCGTGCTTGGTGCTCAGTGCTCAGGGTGCTGGGTGCTCAGTACTCAGGGTGCTGGGTGCTTAGTACTCAGGGTGCTCGGTCCTCAGTGCTCAGGGTGCTGGGTGCTCAGTACTCAGGGAGCAGGGTGCTCAATGATCAGGGTGCTCAGTGCTCAGTACTCAGGGTGCTCGGTGCTCAGTGATCAGGTTGCTCAGTGCTCAGTACTCAGGGTGCTCAGTGCTCAGTGCTCTGGGTGCTGGGTGCTCAGTGCTCGGGGTGCTGGGTGCTCAGTGCTCAGGGTGCTGGGTGCTCAGTACTCAGGGTGCTCAGTGCTCAGGGTGCTGGGTGCTCAGTGCTCGGGGTGCTGGGTACTCAGTGCTCAGTACACAGGGTGCTGGGTGCTCAGTGCTCTGGGTGCTGGGTGCTCAGTACTCAGTACTCAGGGTGCTGGGTGCTCAGTGCTCGGGGTGCTGGATGCTCAGTACTCAGGGTGTTGGGTGCTCAGTGCTCAGGGTGCTGGATGCACAGTACTCAGGGTGCTGGGTCCTCAGTGCTCAGGGTGCTGGGTGCTCAGTGCTCGGGGTGCTCAGTACTCAGGGTGCTTTGTGTTCAGTGCTCAGGGTACTGGGTGCTCAGTACTGAGGGTGCTCGGTGCTTAGTACTCAGGGTGCTGGGTGCTCAGTACTCAGGGTGCTCATTGCTCAGGGTGCTGCGTGCTCAGTACTCAGGGTGCTCATTGCTCAGGGTGCTGGGTGCTCAGTACTCAGTGTGCTGGGTGCTCAGTGCTCGGGGTGCTCGGTGCTCAGTGCTCAGGGTGCTGGGTGCTCAGTACTCAGGGTGCTCATTGCTCAGGGTGCTGGGTGCTCAGTACTCAGGGTGCTGGGTGCTCAGTACTCAGGGTGCTCAGTGCTCAGTACTCAGGGAGCTCAGTGCTCAGTACTCAGGGTGCTGGGTGCTCAGTGCTCAGGGTGCTGGGTGCTCAGTGCTGAGGGTGCTCAGTACTCAGGGTGCTGTGTGTTCAGTGCTCAGGGTACTGGGTGCTCAGTACTCAGGGTGCTGGGTGCTCAGTGCTCGGGGTGCTGGGTGCTCAGTGCTCAGTACTCAGTGTGCTGGGTGCTCAGTGCTCATGGTGCTGGGTGCTCAGTGCTCAGGGTGCTGGGTGCTCAGTGCTCACGGTGCTGGGTACTCAGTGCTCGGGGTGCTCAGTGCTCAGTACTCGCGGTGCTGGGTGCTCAGTGCTCAGGGTGCTCAATGCTCAGTACTCGGGGTGCTGTGTGCTCAGTGCTCAGGGTGCTCAGTGCTCAGTGCTCGGGGTGCTGGGTGCTCAGTGCTCGGGGCGCTGGGTGCTCAGTGCTCGTGGTGCTGGGTGCTCAGTACTCGGGGTGCTGCGTGCTCAGTGCTCAGGGTGCTCAGTGCTCAGTACTCAGTGCTCAGGGTGCTCAGTGCTCAGTGCTCACTGTGCTGGGTGTTCAGTACTCAGGGTGCTGGGTGCTCAGTACTCAGGGTGCTGGGTACTCAGTGCTCAGGGTGCTGGGTGCTCAGTGCTCGGGGTGCTCAGTACTCAGGCTGCTGTGTGTTCAGTGCTCAGGGTACTGGGTGCTCAGTACTCAGGGTGCTCGGTGCTTAGTACTCAGGGTGCTGGGTGCTCAGTACTCCGGTTGCTGGGTGCTCAGTGCTCGGGGTGCTCGGAGCTCAGTACTCAGAGTGCTGGGTGCTCAGTTCTCGGGGTGATCGGTGCTCAGTACTCAGGGTGCTGGGTGCTCAGTGCTCGGGGTGCTCGGTGCTCAGTACGTTGGGTGCTCACTACTCAGGGTGCTGGGTGCTCAGTGCTCAGTGTGCTGGGTGCTCAGTGCTCAGGGTGCTGGGTGCTCAGTGCTCAGGGTGCTGGGTGCTCAGTACTCAGGGTGCTGGGTGCTCAGTGCTCGGGGTGCTGGGTGCTCAGTGCTCAGGGTGCTGGGTGCTCAGTGCTCAGGGTGCTGGATGCACAGTACTCAGGGTGCTGGTTCCTCAGTGCTCAGGGTGCTGGGTGCTCAGTGCTCGGGGTGCTCAGTACTCAGGGTGCTTTGTGTTCAGTGCTCAGGGTACTGGGTGCTCAGTACTGAGGGTGCTCGGTGCTTAGTACTCAGGGTGCTGGGTGCTCAGTACTCAGGGTGCTCATTGCTCAGGGTGCTGCGTGCTCAGTACTCAGGGTGCTCATTGCTCAGGGTGCTGGGTGCTCAGTACTCAGTGTGCTGGGTGCTCGGTGCTCGGGGTGCTCGGTGCTCAGTGCTCAGGGTGCTGGGTGCTCAGTACTCAGGGTGCTCATTGCTCAGGGTGCTGGGTGCTCAGTACTCAGGGTGCTGGGTGCTCAGTACTCAGGGTGCTCAGTGCTCAGTACTCAGGGAGCTCAGTGCTCAGTACTCAGGGTGCTGGGTGCTCAGTGCTCAGGGTGCTGGGTGCTCAGTGCTGAGGGTGCTCAGTACTCAGGGTGCTGTGTGTTCAGTGCTCAGGGTACTGGGTGCTCAGTACTCAGGGTGCTGGGTGCTCAGTGCTCGGGGTGCTCGGTGCTCAGTGCTCAGTACTCAGTGTGCTGGGTGCTCAGTGCTCATGGTGCTGGGTGCTCAGTGCTCAGGGTGCTGGGTGCTCAGTGCTCACGGTGCTGGGTACTCAGTGCTCGGGGTGCTCAGTGCTCAGTACTCGCGGTGCTGGGTGCTCAGTGCTAAGGGTGCTCAATGCTCAGTACTCGGGGTGCTGTGTGCTCAGTGCTCAGGGTGCTCAGTGCTCAGTGCTCGGGGTGCTGGGTGCTCAGTGCTCGGGGCGCTGGGTGCTCAGTGCTCGTGGTGCTGGGTGCTCAGTACTCGGGGTGCTGCGTGCTCAGTGCTCAGGGTGCTCAGTGCTCAGTACTCAGTGCTCAGGGTGCTCAGTGCTCAGTGCTCAGGGTGCTGGGTGTTCAGTACTCAGGGTGCTGGTTGCTCAGTACTCAGGGTGCTGGGTACTCAGTGCTCAGGGTGCTGGGTGCTCAGTGCTCGGGGTGCTCAGTACTCAGGCTGCTGTGTGTTCAGTGCTCAGGGTACTGGGTGCTCAGTACTCAGGGTGCTCGGTGCTTAGTACTCAGGGTGCTGGGTGCTCAGTACTCCGGTTGCTGGGTGCTCAGTGCTCGGGGTGCTCGGAGCTCAGTACTCAGAGTGCTGGGTGCTCAGTTCTCGGGGTGATCGGTGCTCAGTACTCAGGGTGCTGGGTGCTCAGTGCTCGGGGTGCTCGGTGCTCAGTACGTTGGGTGCTCACTACTCAGGGTGCTGGGTGCTCAGTGCTCAGTGTGCTGGGTGCTCAGTGCTCAGGGTGCTGGGTGCTCAGTGCTCAGGGTGCTGGGTGCTCAGTACTCAGGGTGCTGGGTGCTCAGTGCTCGGGGTGCTGGGTGCTCAGTGCTCAGGGTGCTGGGTGCTCAGTACTCAGGGTGCTGGGTGCTCAGTACTCAGGGTGCTGGGTGCTCAGTACTCGGGTGCTGGGTGCTCAGTGCTCAGGGTGCTGGGTGCTCAGTGCTCGGGGTGCTGGGTGCTCAGTGCTCAGTACTCAGGGTGCTGGGTGCTCAGTGCTCGGGGTGCTGGGTGCTCAGTGCTCAGGGTGCTGGGTGCTCAGTGCTCGGGGTGCTGGGTGCTCAGTGCTCAGTACTCAGGGTGCTGGGTACTCAGTGCTCGGGGTGCTGGGTGCTCAGTGCTCAGGGTGCTGGGCGCTCAGTACTCAGGGTGCTGGGTGCTCAGTACTCAGGGTGCTGGGTGCTCAGTACTCGGGTGCTGGGTGCTCAGTGCTCAGGGTGCTGGGTGCTCAGTGCTCAGGGTGCTGGGTGCTCAGTGCTCAGTACTCAGGGTGCTGGGTGCTCAGTGCTCGGGGTGCTGGGTGCTCAGTGCTCAGGGTGCTGGGTGCTCAGTGCTCAGGGCGCTGGGTGCTCAGTGCTCATGGTGCTGGGTGCTCAGTGCTCAGTCCTCAGGGTGATGGGTGCACAGTGCTCAGGGTGCTGGGTGCTCAGTGCTCAGGGTGCTGGGTACTCAGTGCTCGGGGTGCTGGGTGCTCAGTACTCAGGGTGCTGGGTGCTCAGTACACATGGTGCTGGGTTCTCAGTGCTCGGGTTGCTGGGTGCTCAGTGCTCGGGGTGCTGGGTGCTCAGTGCTCGGGGTGCTGTGTGTTCAGTGCTCAGGGTGCTGGGTGTTCAGTACTCAGGGTGCTGGGTGCTCAGTACTCAGGGTTCTCATTGCTCAGGGTGCTGGGTGCTCAGTACTCAGGGTGCTCAGTGCTCAGTACTCAGGGTGCTCAGTGCTCAGTACTCAGGGTGCTCGGTGCTCAGGGTGCTGGGTGCTCAGTGCTCGGGGTGCTCGGTGCTCAGTACTCAGGGTGCTGTGTGCTCAGTGCTCAGGGTGCTGGGTGCTCAGTGCTCAGGGTGCTGGGTGCTCAGTGCTCAGGATGCTGGGTGCTCAGTACTCAGGGTGCTCGGTGCTCGGGGTGCTGGGTGCTCAGTGCTTGGGGTGCTCGGTGCTGAGTACTCGGGGTGCTCAGTGCTCAGTACTCAGGGTGCTGGGTGCTCAGTGCTCAGGGTGCTGGGTGCTCAGTACTCAGGGTGCTGGGTGCTCAGTGCTCAGTACGCTGGGTGCTCAGTACTCAGGGTGCTGGGTGCTCAGTACTCAGGGTGCTCGGTTCTCAGTACTCAGGGTGCTGGGTGCTCAGTGCTCGGGGTGCTGGGTGCTCAGTACTCAGGGTGCTCAGTGCTCAGTACTCAGCGTGCTGGGTGCTCAGTGCTCAGGGTGCTCAGTGCTCAGTACTCAGGGTGCTCAGTGCTCAGTACTCAGCGTGCTGGGTGCTCAGTGCTCAGGGTGCTCGGTGCTCAGTACTCAGGGTGCTCAGTGCTCAGTACTCAGCGTGCTGGGTGCTCAGTGCTCAGGGTGCTCGGTGCTCAGTACTTAGGGTGCTCAGTGCTCAGTACTCAGCGTGCTGGGTGCTCAGTGCTCAGGGTGCTCGGTGCTCAGTACTCAGGGTGTTCATTGCTCAGTACTCAGCGTGCTGGGTGCTCAGTGCTCGGGGTGCTGGGTGCTCAGTACTCAGGGTGCTGGGTGCTCAGTACTCGTTTTGCTGGGTGCTAAGTGCTCAGGGTGCTGGGTGCTCAGAACTCAGGGTGCTGGGTGCTCAGTACTCAGGGTGCTCAGTGCTCAGTACTCAGCGTGCTGGGTGCTCAGTGCTCAGGGTGCTGGGTGCTCAGTACTCAGGGTGCTGGGTGCTTAGTACTCAGTGTGCTCGGTCCTCAGTGCTCAGGGTGCTGGGTGCTCAGTACTCAGGGAGCAGGGTGCTCAGTGCTCAGGGTGCTCAGTGTTCAGTACTCAGGGTGCTCTGTGCTCAGTGCTCAGGGTGCTCAGTGCTCAGTACTCAGGGTGCTCAGTGCTCAGTGCTCTGGGTGCTGGGTGCTCAGTGCTCGGGGTGCTGGGTGCTCAGTGCTCAGGGTGCTGGGTGCTCAGTACTCAGGGTGCTCAGTGCTCAGGGTGCTGGGTGCTCAGTGCTCGTTGTGCTGGGTACTCAGTGCTCAGTACACAGGGTGCTGGGTGCTCAGTGCTCTGGGTGCTGGGTGCTCAGTACTCAGTACTCAGGGTGCTGGGTGCTCAGTGCTCGGGGTGCTGGATGCTCAGTACTCAGGGTGCTGGGTGCTCAGTGCTCGGGGTGCTGGATGCACAGTACTCAGTGTGCTGGGTCCTCAGTGCTCAGGGTGCTCAGTACTCAGGGTGCTGTGTGTTCAGTGCTCAGGGTACTGTGTGCTCAGTACTGAGGTTGCTCGGTGCTTAGTACTCAGAGTGCTGGGTGCTCAGTACTCAGGGTGCTCATTGCTCAGGGTGCTGGGTGCTCAGTACTCAGGGTGCTCATTGCTCAGGGTGCTGGGTGCTCAGTACTCAGGGTGCTGGGTGCTCAGTGCTCGGGGTGCTCGGTGCTCAGTGCTCAGGGTGCTGGGTCCTCAGTACTCAGGGTGCTCATTGCTCAGGGTGCTGGGTGCTCAGTACTCAGGGTGCTGGGTGCTCAGTACTCAGGGTGCTCAGTGCTCAGTACTCAGGGAGCTCAGTGCTCAGTACTCAGGGTGCTCAGTGCTCAAGGTGCTGGGTGCTCACTGCTCGGGGTGCTGGGTGCTCAGTGCTCAGGTTGCTGGGTGCTCAGTGCTCAGGGTGCTCGGTGCTCAGTGCTCTGGGTGCTGGGTGCTCAGTACTCAGGGTGCTCAGTGCTCAGTACTCAGGGTGCTCAGTGCTCAGTACTCAGGGTGCTCAGTGCTCAGGGTGCTGGGTGCTCAGTGCTCGGGGTGCTGGGTGCTCAGTCCTCAGGGTGCTGGGTGCTCAGTGCTCAGGGTGGTCGGTGCTCAGTGCTCAGGGTGCTGGGTGCTAAGTACTCAGGGTGCTGGGTGCTCAGTGCTCGGGGTGCTGGGTGCTCAGTACTCAGTCAGGGTGCTCAGTGCTCAGTACTCGGGGTGCTGGGTGCTCAGTACTCAGGGTGCTGGGTGCTTAGTACTCAGGGTGCTCAGTGCTCAGTACACAGGGTGCTGGGTCCTCAGTGCTCGGGGTGCTGGGTGCTCAGTGCTCAGTACTCAGGGTGCTGGGTGCTCAGTGCTCGGGGTGCTGGGTGCTCAGTACTCAGCGTGCTGGGTGCTCAGTACTCAGGGTGCTGGGTGCTCAGTGCTCAGGATGCTGGGTGCTCAGTGCTCAGGGTGCTGGGTGCTCAGTGATCGGGGTGCTGGGTGCTCAGTACTCAGGGTGCTCAGTGCTCAGTACTCAGTGCTCGGGGTCCTGGGTGCTCCGTGCTCGGGGTGCTGGGTGCTCAGTGCTGAGGGTGGTGCTGTGTGCTCAGTACTCAGGGTGCTGGGTGCTCAGTGCTCAGGGTGCTGGGTGCTCAGTACTAAGGGTGCTGGGTGCTCAGTACTCAGGGTGCTCGGTGCTCAGTACTCAGGGTGCTGAGTGCTCAGTGCTCAGGGTGCTGGGTACTCAGTACTCAGGGTGCTGGGTGCTCAGTGCTCAGGGTGATCGGTGCTCAGTACTCAGGATGCTCAGTACTCAGGGTGCTGGGTGCTCAGTGCTCGGGGTGCTGGGTGCTCAGTACTCGGGGTGCTGGATGCTCTGTACTCAGGGTGCTGGGTGCTCAGTGCTCGGTGTCCTGGGTGCTCAGTGCTCAGGGTGATCGGTGCTCAGTACTCAGGGTGCTGGGTGCTCAGTGCTCAGGGTGCTGGGTGCTCAGTCCTCAGGGTGCTCAGTGCTCAGGGTGCTGGGTGCTCAGTGCTCGGGGTGCTGGGTGCTCAGTGCTCAGGGTGCTGGGTGCTCAGTACTAAGGGTGCTGGGTGCTCAGTACTCAGGGTGCTCGGTGCTCAGTACTCAGGGTGCTGATTGCTCAGTGCTCAGGGTGCTGGGTACTCAGTACTCAGGATGCTGGGTGCTCAGTGCTCAGGGTGATCGGTGCTCAGTACTCAGGATGCTCAGTACTCAGGGTGCTGGGTGCTCAGTGCTCGGGGTGCTGGGTGCTCAGTACTCGGGGTGCTGGATGCTCTGTACTCAGGGTGTTGGGTGCTCAGTGCTCAGGGTGCTGGGTGCTCAGTGCTCAGTACTCAGGGTGCTGGGTGCTCAGTGCTCGGGGTGCTGGGTGCTCAGTACTCAGCATGCTCC
This sequence comes from Microtus oregoni, assembly GCF_018167655.1. Lineage (NCBI taxonomy): Eukaryota > Metazoa > Chordata > Mammalia > Rodentia > Cricetidae > Microtus > Microtus oregoni. The sequence continues at coordinate 196,915 of NW_024544032.1, read as the reverse complement.
GTGCTCAGTACTCAGGGTGCTGGGTGCTCAGTGCTCAGGGTGCTGGGTGCTCAGTGATCAGGGTACTTGGTGCTCAGTGATCGGGGTGCTGGGTGCTCAGTACTCAGGGTGCTCAGTGCTCGGGGAGCTAGGTGCTCAGTACTCAGGGTGCTGGGTGCTCAGTACTCAGTGCTCGGGGTCCTGGGTGCTCCGTGCTCGGGGTGCTGGGCGCTCAGTGCTCTGGGTGTTTAGTGCTCAGTACTCAGGGTGCTGGATGCTCAGTACTCAGGGTGCTGGGTGCTCAGTGCGCGGGGTGCTGGGTGCTCAGTACTCAGGGTGCTGGGGGCTCAGTACTCAGGGTGCTGGGTGCTCAGTACTCAGGGTGCTCGGTTCTCAGTACTGAGGGTGCTGGGTGCTCATTCTCGGGGTGCTGGGTGCTCAGTGCTCAGGGTGCTGGGTGCTCAGTACTCAGGGTGCTGGTGGCTCAGTACTCAGGGTGCTGGGTGCTCAGTACTCAGGGTGATCTGTTCTCAGTACTCAGGTTGCAGGGTGCTCAGAGCTCGTGGTGCTGGGTGCTCAGTACTCGGGGTGTTCAGTGCTCAGTGCTCAGGGTGTTGGGTGCTCAGTACTCAGGGTGCTGGGTGTTCAGTGCTCGGGGTGCGCGGTGCTCAGTACTCGTTGTGCTGGGTGCTCAGTGCTGAGAGTGGTGCTGGGTGCTCAGTACTCAGGGTGCTGGGTGCTCAGTGCTCAGGGTGCTGGGTGCTCAGTACTAAGGGTGCTGGGTGCTCAGTACTCAGGGTGCTGGGTGCTCAGTACTCAGGGTGCTGGGTGCTCAGTGCTCAGGGTGCTGGGTACTCAGTACTCAGTGTGCTGGGTGCTCAGTACTCACTGTGCTGGGTGCTCAGTGCTCAGGGTGCTGGGTGCTCAGTGCTCATGGTGCTGGGTGCTCAGTACTCAGGGTGCTGGGTGCTCAGTGCTCAGGGTGATCGGTGCTCAGTACTCAGGGTGCTCAGTACTCAGGGTGCTGGGTGCTCAGTGCTCGGGGTGCTGGGTGCTCAGTACTCGGGGTGCTGTGTGCTCTGTACTCAGGGTGCTGGGTGCTCAGTGCTCGGGGTCCTGGGTGCTCAGTCTCAGGGTGCTGGATTCTCAGTGCTCAGGGTGCTGGGTGCGCAGTCCTCAGGGTGCTCAGTGCTCAGAGTGCTGGGTGCTCAGTGCTCGGGGTGCTCGGTGCTCAGTACTCAGGGTGCTGAGTGCTCAGTACACAGGGTGCTGGGTCCTCAGTGCTCGGGGTGCTGGGTGCTCAGTGCTCAGTACTCAGGGTGATGGGTGCTCAGTGCTCGGGGTGCTGGGTGCTCAGTACTCAGCGTGCTGGGTGCTCAGTACTCAGGGTGCTGGGTGCTCAGTGCTCAGGATGCTGGGTGCTCAGTGCTCAGGGTGCTGGGTGCTCAGTGATCGGGGTGCTGGGTGCTCAGTACTCAGGGTGCTCAGTGCTCAGTACTCAGTGCTCGGGGTCCTGGGTGCTCCGTGCTCGGGGTGCTGGGTGCTCAGTGCTCTGGGTGCTTAGTGCTCAGTACTCAGGGTGCTGGGTGCTCAGTACTCAGGGTGCTGGGTGCTCATTCTCGGGGTGCTGGGTGCTCAGTGCTCGGGGTGCTGGGTGCTCAGTACTCAGGGTGCTGGGGGCTCAGTACTCAGGGTGCTGGGTGCTCAGTACTCAGGGTGCTCGGTTCTCAGTACTCAGGGTGTTGGGTGCTCATTCTCGGGGTGCTGAGTGCTCAGTGCTCGGGGTGCTGGGTGCTCAGTACTCAGGGTGCTGGGGGCTCAGTACTCAGGGTGCTGGGTGCTCAGTACTCAGGGTGATCTGTTCTCAGTACTCAGGTTGCTGGGTGCTCAGTGCTCGGGGTGCTGGGTGCTCAGTACTCGGGGTGCTCAGTGCTCAGTACTCAGGGTGCTGGGAGCTCAGTACTCAGGGTGCTGGGTGTTCAGTGCTCGGGGTGCTCGGTGCTCAGTACTCGGGGTGCTGGGTGCGCAGTACTCGGGGTGCTGGGTGCTCAGTGCTCTGGGTGCTGGGTGCTCAGTGCTCGGGGTGCTGGGTGCTCAGTGCTGAGGGTGGTGCTGTGTGCTCAGTACTCAGGGTGCTGGGTGCTCAGTGCTCAGGGTGCTGGGTGCTCAGTACTAAGGGTGCTGGGTGCTCAGTACTCAGGGTGCTCGGTGCTCAGTACTCAGGGTGCTGAGTGCTCAGTGCTCAGGGTGCTGGGTACTCAGTACTCAGGGTGCTGATTGCTCAGTGCTCAGGGTGCTGGGTGCTCAGTACTCGGGGTGCTGGATGCTCTGTACTCAGGGTGCTCGGTGCTCAGTACTCAGGGTGCTGATTGCTCAGTGCTCAGGGTGCTGGGTACTCAGTACTCAGGATGCTGGGTGCTCAGTGCTCAGGGTGATCAGTGCTCAGTACTCAGGATGCTCAGTACTCAGGGTGCTGGGTGCTCAGTGCTCGGGGTGCTGGGTGCTCAGTACTCGGGGTGCTGGATGCTCTGTACTCAGGGTGCTGGGTGCTCAGTGCTCAGGGTGCTGGGTGCTCAGTGCTCAGTACTCAGGGTGCTGGGTGCTCAGTGCTCGGGGTGCTGGGTGCTCAGTACTCAGCATGCTCCGTGCTCAGTACTCAGGGTGCTGGGTGCTCAGTGCTCAGGGTGCTGGGTGCTCAGTGATCAGGGTACTTGGTGCTCAGTGATCGGGGTGCTGGGTGCTCAGTACTCAGGGTGCTCAGTGCTCGGGGAGCTAGGTGCTCAGTACTCAGGGTGCTGGGTGCTCAGTACTCAGTGCTCGGGGTCCTGGGTGCTCCGTGCTCGGGGTGCTGGGCGCTCAGTGCTCTGGGTGTTTAGTGCTCAGTACTCAGGGTGCTGGGTGCTCAGTACTCAGGGTGCTGGGTGCTCAGTGCGCGGGGTGCTGGGTGCTCAGTACTCAGGGTGCTGGGGGCTCAGTACTCAGGGTGCTGGATGCTCAGTACTCAGGGTGCTCGGTTCTCAGTACTGAGGGTGCTGGGTGCTCATTCTCGGGGTGCTGGGTGCTCAGTGCTCGGGGTGCTGGGTGCTCAGTACTCAGGGTGCTGGTGGCTCAGTACTCAGGGTGCTGGGTGCTCAGTACTCAGGGTGATCTGTTCTCAGTACTCAGGTTGCAGGGTGCTCAGAGCTCGGGGTGCTGGGTGCTCAGTACTCGGGGTGTTCAGTGCTCAGTGCTCAGGGTGTTGGGTGCTCAGTACTCAGGGTGCTGGGTGTTTAGTGCTCGGGGTTCTCGGTGCTCAGTACTCGTTGTGCTGGGTGCTCAGTGCTGAGAGTGGTGCTGGGTGCTCAGTACTCAGGGTGCTGGGTGCTCAGTGCTCAGGGTGCTGGGTGCTCAGTACTAAGGGTGCTGGGTGCTCAGTACTCAGGGTGCTGGGTGCTCAGTACTCAGGGTGCTGGGTGCTCAGTGCTCAGGGTGCTGGGTACTCAGTACTCAGTGTGCTGGTTGCTCAGTACTCACTGTGCTGGGTGCTCAGTGCTCAGGGTGCTGGGTGCTCAGTGCTCATGGTGCTGGGTGCTCAGTACTCAGGGTGCTGGGTGCTCAGTGCTCAGGGTGATCGGTGCTCAGTACTCAGGGTGCTCAGTACTCAGGGTGCTGGGTGCTCAGTGCTCGGGGTGCTGGGTGCTCAGTACTCGGGGTGCTGTGTGCTCTGTACTCAGGGTGCTGGGTGCTCAGTGCTCGGGGTCCTGGGTGCTCAGTCTCAGGGTGCTGGATTCACAGTGCTCAGGGTGCTGGGTGCGCAGTCCTCAGGGTGCTCAGTGCTCAGAGTGCTGGGTGCTCAGTGCTCGGGGTGCTCGGTGCTCAGTACTCAGGGTGCTGAGTGCTCAGTACTCAGGATGCTGGGTGCTCATTACTCATGGTGCTGGGTGCTCAGTACTCAGGGGGCTGGCTGCTCAGTGCTCAGGGTGCTGGGTGCTCAGTGCTCAGGGTGCTGGGTGCTCAGTACTAAGGGTGCTGGGTGCTCAGTACTCAGGGTGCTGGGTGCTCAGTACTCAGGGTGCTGGGTGCTCAGTGCTCAGGGTGCTGGGTACTCAGTACTCAGTGTGCTGGGTGCTCAGTACTCACTGTGCTGGGTGCTCAGTGCTCAGGGTGCTGGGTGCTCAGTGCTCATGGTGCTGGGTGCTCAGTACTCAGGGTGCTGGGTGCTCAGTGCTCAGGGTGATCGGTGCTCAGTACTCAGGGTGCTCAGTACTCAGGGTGCTGGGTGCTCAGTGCTCGGGGTAATGGGTGCTCAGTGCTCAGTGCTCAGGGTGTTGGGTGCTCAATGCTCAGTGCTCAGGGTGCTGGGTGCTCAGTACTCAGGGTGCTGGGTGCTCAGTACTCAGGGTGCTGGGTGCTGAGTGCTCAGGTTGCTGGGTGGTCAGTACTCTGGGTGTTGGGTGCTCAGTACTCAGGGTGCTGGGTGCTCAGTGCTCGGGGTGCTGGGTGCTCAGTGCTCGGGGTGCTGTGTGCTCAGTGCTCAGGGTGCTGGGTGCTCAGTACTCAAGGTGCTGGGTGCTCAGTGCTCAGGGTGCTGGGTGCTCAGTCCTCGGGGTGCTCCGTGCTCAGTGCTCAGGGTGCTGGGTGTTCAGTGCTCGGGGTGCTCGGTGCTCAGTACTCGGGGTGCTGGGTGCTCAGTGCTGAGAGTGGTGCTGGGTGCTCAGTACTCAGGGTGCTGGGTGCTCAGTGCTCAGGGTGCTGGGTGCTCAGTACTCAGGGTGCTGGGTGCTCAGTGCTCAGGGTGCTGGGTGCTCAGTTCTCAGGGTGCTCAGTGCTCAGTACTCGGGGTGCTGGGTGCTCAGTACTCAGGGTGCTGGGTGCTTAGTACTCAGGGTGCTCAGTGCTCAGTACACAGGGTGCTGGGTCCTCAGTGCTCGGGGTGCTGGGTGCTCAGTGCTCAGTACTCAGGGTGCTGGGTGCTCAGTGCTCGGGGTGCTGGGTGCTCAGTACTCAGCGTGCTGGGTGCTCAGTACTCAGGGTGCTGGGTGCTCAGTGCTCAGGATGCTGGGTGCTCAGTGCTCAGGGTGCTGGTAGCTCAGTGATCGGGGTGCTGGGTGCTCAGTACTCAGGGTGCTCAGTGCTCAGTACTCAGTGCTCGGGGTCCTGGGTGCTCCGTGCTCGGGGTGCTGGGTGCTCAGTGCTCTGGGTGCTTAGTGCTCAGTACTCAGGGTGCTGGGTGCTCAGTACTCAGGGTGCTGGGTGCTCATTCTCGGGGTGCTGGGTGCTCAGTGCTCGGGGTGCTGGGTGCTCAGTACTCAGGGTGCTGGGGGCTCAGTACTCAGGGTGCTGGGTGCTCAGTACTCAGGGTGCTCGGTTCTCAGTACTCAGGGTGTTGGGTGCTCATTCTCGGGGTGCTGAGTGCTCAGTGCTCGGGGTGCTGGGTGCTCAGTACTCAGGGTGCTGGGGGCTCAGTACTCAGGGTGCTGGGTGCTCAGTACTCAGGGTGATCTGTTCTCAGTACTCAGGTTGCTGGGTGCTCAGTGCTCGGGGTGCTGGGTGCTCAGTACTCGGGGTGCTCAGTGCTCAGTACTCAGGGTGCTGGGAGCTCAGTACTCAGGGTGCTGGGTGTTCAGTACTCGGGGTGCTCGGTGCTCAGTACTCGGGGTGCTGGGTGCGCAGTACTCGGGGTGCTGGGTGCTCAGTGCTCGGGGTGCTGGGTGCTCAGTGCTCGGGGTGCTGGGTGCTCAGTGCTGAGGGTGGTGCTGTGTGCTCAGTACTCAGGGTGCTGGGTGCTCAGTGCTCAGGGTGCTGGGTGCTCAGTACTAAGGGTGCTGGGTGCTCAGTACTCAGGGTGCTCGGTGCTCAGTACTCAGGGTGCTGAGTGCTCAGTGCTCAGGGTGCTGGGTACTCAGTACTCAGGGTGCTGGGTGCTCAGTGCTCAGGGTGATCGGTGCTCAGTACTCAGGATGCTCAGTACTCAGGGTGCTGGGTGCTCAGTGCTCGGGGTGCTGGGTGCTCAGTACTCGGGGTGCTGGATGCTCTGTACTCAGGGTGCTGGGTGCTCAGTGCTCGGGGTCCTGGGTGCTCAGTGCTCAGGGTGATCGGTGCTCAGAACTCAGGGTGCTGGGTGCTCAGTGCTCAGGGTGCTGGGTGCTCAGTCCTCAGGGTGCTCAGTGCTCAGGGTGCTGGGTGCTCAGTGCTCGGGGTGCTGGGTGCTCAGTGCTCAGGGTGCTGGGTGCTCAGTACTAAGGGTGCTGGGTGCTCAGTACTCAGGGTGCTCGGTGCTCAGTCCTCAGGGTGCTGATTGCTCAGTGCTCAGGGTGCTGGGTACTCAGTACTCAGGGTGCTGGGTGCTCAGTGCTCAGGGTGATCGGTGCTCAGTACTCAGGATGCTCAGTACTCAGGGTGCTGGGTGCTCAGTGCTCGGGGTGCTGGGTGCTCAGTACTCGGGGTGCTGGATGCTCTGTACTCAGGGTGCTGGGTGCTCAGTGCTCAGGGTGCAGGGTGCTCAGTGCTCAGTACTCAGGGTGCTGGGTGCTCAGTGCTCGGGGTGCTGGGTGCTCAGTACTCAGCATGCTCCGTGCTCAGTACTCAGGGTGCTGGGTGCTCAGTGCTCAGGGTGCTGGGTGCTCAGTGATCAGGGTGCTTGGTGCTCAGTGATCGGGGTGCTGGGTGCTCAGTACTCAGGGTGCCATGTGCTCGGGGAGCTAGGTGCTCAGTACTCAGGGTGCTGGGTGCTCAGTACTCAGTGCTCGGGGTCCTGGGTGCTCCGTGCTCGGGGTGCTGGGCGCTCAGTGCTCTGGGTGTTTAGTGTTCAGTACTCAGGGTGCTGGGTGCTCATTCTCGGGGTGCTGGGTGCTCAGTGCTCGGGGTGCTGGGTGCTCAGTACTCAGGGTGCTGGTGGCTCAGTACTCAGGGTGCTGGGTGCTCAGTACTCAGGGTGATCTGTTCTCAGTACTCAGGTTGCAGGGTGCTCAGTGCTCGGGGTGCTGGGTGCTCAGTACTCGGGGTGTTCAGTGCTCAGTGCTCAGGGTGTTGGGTGCTCAGTACTCAGGGTGCTGGGTGTTCAGTGCTCGGGGTGCTCGGTGCTCAGTACTCGGGGTGCTGGGTGCTCAGTGCTGAGAGTGGTGCTGGGTGCTCAGTACTCAGGGTGCTGGGTGCTCAGTGCTCAGGGTGCTGGGTGCTCAGTACTAAGGGTGCTGGGTGCTCAGTACTCAGGGTGCTGGGTGCTCAGTACTCAGGGTGCTGGGTGCTCAGTGCTCAGGGTGCTGGGTACTCAGTACTCAGGGTGCTGGGTGCTCAGTACTCACTGTGCTGGGTGCTCAGTGCTCAGGGTGCTGGGTGCTCAGTGCTCATGGTGCTGGGTGCTCAGTACTCAGGGTGCTGGGTGCTCAGTGCTCAGGGTGATCGGTGCTCAGTACTCAGGGTGCTCAGTACTCAGGGTGCTGGGTGCTCAGTGCTCAGGGTGCTGGGTGCTCAGTACTCGGGGTGCTGTGTGCTCTGTACTCAGGGTGCTGGGTGCTCAGTGCTCGGGGTCCTGGGTGCTCAGTCTCAGGGTGCTGGATTCTCAGTGCTCAGGGTGCTGGGTGCGCAGTCCTCAGGGTGCTCAGTGCTCAGAGTGCTGGGTGCTCAGTGCTCGGGGTGCTCGGTGCTCAGTACTCAGGGTGCTGAGTGCTCAGTACTCAGGATGCTGGGTGCTCAGTACTCATGGTGCTGGGTGCTCAGTACTCAGGGGGCTGGCTGCTCAGTGCTCAGGGTGCTGGGTGCTCAGTGCTCAGGGTGCTGGGTGCTCAGTACTAAGGGTGCTGGGTGCTCAGTACTCAGGGTGCTGGGTGCTCAGTACTCAGGGTGCTGGGTGCTCAGTGCTCAGGGTGCTGGGTACTCAGTACTCAGTGTGCTGGGTGCTCAGTACTCACTGTGCTGGGTGCTCAGTGCTCAGGGTGCTGGGTGCTCAGTGCTCATGGTGCTGGGTGCTCAGTACTCAGGGTGCTGGGTTCTCAGTGCTCAGGGTGATCGGTGCTCAGTACTCAGGGTGCTCAGTACTCAGGGTGCTGGGTGCTCAGTGCTCGGGGTAATGGGTGCTCAGTGCTCAGTGCTCAGGGTGTTGGGTGCTCAATGCTCAGTGCTCAGGGTGCTGGGTGCTCAGTACTCAGGGTGCTGGGTGCTCAGTACTCAGGGTGCTGGGTGCTGAGTGCTCAGGGTGCTGGGTGGTCAGTACTCTGGGTGTTGGGTGCTCAGTACTCAGGGTGCTGGGTGCTCAGTGCTCGGGGTGCTGGGTGCTCAGTGCTCGGGGTGCTGTGTGCTCAGTGCTCAGGGTGCTGGGTGCTCAGTACTCAAGGTGCTGGGTGCTCAGTGCTCAGGGTGCTGGGTGCTCAGTCCTCGGGGTGCTCCGTGCTCAGTGCTCAGGGTGCTGGGTGTTCAGTGCTCGGGGTGCTCGGTGCTCAGTACTCGGGGTGCTGGGTGCTCAGTGCTGAGAGTGGTGCTGGGTGCTCAGTACTCAGGGTGCTGGGTGCTCAGTGCTCAGGGTGCTGGGTGCTCAGTACTCAGGGTGCTGGGTGCTCAGTGCTCAGGGTGCTGGGTGCTCAGTTCTCAGGGTGCTCAGTGCTCAGTACTCGGGGTGCTGGGTGCTCAGTACTCAGGGTGCTGGGTGCTTAGTACTCAGGGTGCTCAGTGCTCAGTACACAGGGTGCTGGGTCCTCAGTGCTCGGGGTGCTGGGTGCTCAGTGCTCAGTACTCAGGGTGCTGGGTGCTCAGTGCTCGGGGTGCTGGGTGCTCAGTACTCAGCGTGCTGGGTGCTCAGTACTCAGGGTGCTGGGTGCTCAGTGCTCAGGATGCTGGGTGCTCAGTGCTCAGGGTGCTGGTAGCTCAGTGATCGGGGTGCTGGGTGCTCAGTACTCAGGGTGCTCAGTGCTCAGTACTCAGTGCTCGGGGTCCTGGGTGCTCCGTGCTCGGGGTGCTGGGTGCTCAGTGCTCTGGGTGCTTAGTGCTCAGTACTCAGGGTGCTGGGTGCTCAGTACTCAGGGTGCTGGGTGCTCATTCTCGGGGTGCTGGGTGCTCAGTGCTCGGGGTGCTGGGTGCTCAGTACTCAGGGTGCTGGGGGCTCAGTACTCAGGGTGCTGGGTGCTCAGTACTCAGGGTGCTCGGTTCTCAGTACTCAGGGTGTTGGGTGCTCATTCTCGGGGTGCTGAGTGCTCAGTGCTCGGGGTGCTGGGTGCTCAGTACTCAGGGTGCTGGGGGCTCAGTACTCAGGGTGCTGGGTGCTCAGTACTCAGGGTGATCTGTTCTCAGTACTCAGGTTGCTGGGTGCTCAGTGCTCGGGGTGCTGGGTGCTCAGTACTCGGGGTGCTCAGTGCTCAGTACTCAGGGTGCTGGGAGCTCAGTACTCAGGGTGCTGGGTGTTCAGTACTCGGGGTGCTCGGTGCTCAGTACTCGGGGTGCTGGGTGCGCAGTACTCGGGGTGCTGGGTGCTCAGTGCTCGGGGTGCTGGGTGCTCAGTGCTCGGGGTGCTGGGTGCTCAGTGCTGAGGGTGGTGCTGTGTGCTCAGTACTCAGGGTGCTGGGTGCTCAGTGCTCAGGGTGCTGGGTGCTCAGTACTAAGGGTGCTGGGTGCTCAGTACTCAGGGTGCTCGGTGCTCAGTACTCAGGGTGCTGAGTGCTCAGTGCTCAGGGTGCTGGGTACTCAGTACTCAGGGTGCTGGGTGCTCAGTGCTCAGGGTGATCGGTGCTCAGTACTCAGGATGCTCAGTACTCAGGGTGCTGGGTGCTCAGTGCTCGGGGTGCTGGGTGCTCAGTACTCGGGGTGCTGGATGCTCTGTACTCAGGGTGCTGGGTACTCAGTGCTCGGGGTCCTGTGTGCTCAGTGCTCAGGGTGATCGGTGCTCAGTACTCAGGGTGCTGGGTGCTCAGTGCTCAGGGTGCTGGGTGCTCAGTCCTCAGGGTGCTCAGTGCTCAGGGTGCTGGGTGCTCAGTGCTCGGGGTGCTGGGTGCTCAGTGCTCAGGGTGCTGGGTGCTCAGTACTAAGGGTGCTGGGTGCTCAGTACTCAGGGTGCTCGGTGCTCAGTACTCAGGGTGCTGATTGCTCAGTGCTCAGGGTGCTGGGTACTCAGTACTCAGGGTGCTGTGTGCTCAGTGCTCAGGGTGATCGGTGCTCAGTACTCAGGATGCTCAGTACTCAGGGTGCTGGGTGCTCAGTGCTCGGGGTGCTGGGTGCTCAGTACTCGGGGTGCTGGATGCTCTGTACTCAGGGTGCTGGGTGCTCAGTGCTCAGGGTGCTGGGTGCTCAGTGCTCAGTACTCAGGGTGCTGGGTGCTCAGTGCTCGGGGTGCTGGGTGCTCAGTACTCAGCATGCTCCGTGCTCAGTACTCAGGGTGCTGGGTGCTCAGTGCTCAGGGTGCTGGGTGCTCAGTGATCAGGGTGCTTGGTGCTCAGTGATCGGGGTGCTGGGTGCTCAGTACTCAGGGTGCCATGTGCTCGGGGAGCTAGGTGCTCAGTACTCAGGGTGCTGGGTGCTCAGTACTCAGTGCTCGGGGTCCTGGGTGCTCCGTGCTCGGGGTGCTGGGCGCTCAGTGCTCTGGGTGTTTAGTGCTCAGTACTCAGGGTGCTGGGTGCTCATTCTCGGGGTGCTGGGTGCTCAGTGCTCGGGGTGCTGGGTGCTCAGTACTCAGGGTGCTGGTGGCTCAGTACTCAGGGTGCTGGGTGCTCAGTACTCAGGGTGATCTGTTCTCAGTACTCAGGTTGCAGGGTGCTCAGTGCTCGGGGTGCTGGGTGCTCAGTACTCGGGGTGTTCAGTGCTCAGTGCTCAGGGTGTTGGGTGCTCAGTACTCAGGGTGCTGGGTGTTCAGTGCTCGGCGTGCTCGGTGCTCAGTACTCGGGGTGCTGGGTGCTCAGTGCTGAGAGTGGTGCTGGGTGCTCAGTACTCAGGGTGCTGGGTGCTCAGTGCTCAGGGTGCTGGGTGCTCAGTACTAAGGGTGCTGGGTGCTCAGTACTCAGGGTGCTGGGTGCTCAGTACTCAGGGTGCTGGGTGCTCAGTGCTCAGGGTGCTGGGTACTCAGTACTCAGTGTGCTGGGTGCTCAGTACTCACTGTGCTGGGTGCTCAGTGCTCAGGGTGCTGGGTGCTCAGTGCTCATGGTGCTGGGTGCTCAGTACTCAGGGTGCTGGGTGCTCAGTGCTCAGGGTGATCGGTGCTCAGTACTCAGGGTGCTCAGTACTCAGGGTGCTGGGTGCTCAGTGCTCAGGGTGCTGGGTGCTCAGTACTCGGGGTGCTGTGTGCTCTGTACTCAGGGTGCTGGGTGCTCAGTGCTCGGGGTCCTGGGTGCTCAGTCTCAGGGTGCTGGATTCTCAGTGCTCAGGGTGCTGGGTGCGCAGTCCTCAGGGTGCTCAGTGCTCAGAGTGCTGGGTGCTCAGTGCTCGGGGTGCTCGGTGCTCAGTACTCAGGGTGCTGAGTGCTCAGTACTCAGGATGCTGGGTGCTCAGTACTCATGGTGCTGGGTGCTCAGTACTCAGGGGGCTGGCTGCTCAGTGCTCAGGGTGCTGGGTGCTCAGTGCTCAGGGTGCTGGGTGCTCAGTACTAAGGGTGCTGGGTGCTCAGTACTCAGGGTGCTGGGTGCTCAGTACTCAGGGTGCTGGGTGCTCAGTGCTCAGGGTGCTGGGTACTCAGTACTCAGTGTGCTGGGTGCTCAGTACTCACTGTGCTGGGTGCTCAGTGCTCAGGGTGCTGGGTGCTCAGTGCTCATGGTGCTGGGTGCTCAGTACTCAGGGTGCTGGGTGCTCAGTGCTCAGGGTGATCGGTGCTCAGTACTCAGGGTGCTCAGTACTCAGGGTGCTGGGTGCTCAGTGCTCGGGGTAATGGGTGCTCAGTGCTCAGTGCTCAGGGTGTTGGGTGCTCAATGCTCAGTGCTCAGGGTGCTGGGTGCTCAGTACTCAGGGTGCTGGGTGCTCAGTACTCAGGGTGCTGGGTGCTGAGTGCTCAGGGTGCTGGGTGGTCAGTACTCTGGGTGCTGGGTGCTCAGTACTCGGGGTGCTGTGTGCTCTGTACTCAGGGTGCTGGGTGCTCAGTGCTCGGGGTCCTGGGTGCTCAGTCTCAGGGTGCTGGATTCTCAGTGCTCAGGGTGCTGGGTGCGCAGTCCTCAGGGTGCTCAGTGCTCAGAGTGCTGGGTGCTCAGTGCTCGGGGTGCTCGGTGCTCAGTACTCAGGGTGCTGAGTGCTCAGTACTCAGGATGCTGGGTGCTCAGTACTCATGGTGCTGGGTGCTCAGTACTCAGGGGGCTGGCTGCTCAGTGCTCAGGGTGCTGGGTGCTCAGTGCTCAGGGTGCTGGGTGCTCAGTACTAAGGGTGCTGGGTGCTCAGTACTCAGGGTGCTGGGTGCTCAGTACTCAGGGTGCTGGGTGCTCAGTGCTCAGGGTGCTGGGTACTCAGTACTCAGTGTGCTGGGTGCTCAGTACTCACTGTGCTGGGTGCTCAGTGCTCAGGGTGCTGGGTGCTCAGTGCTCATGGTGCTGGGTGCTCAGTACTCAGGGTGCTGGGTGCTCAGTGCTCAGGGTGATCGGTGCTCAGTACTCAGGGTGCTCAGTACTCAGGGTGCTGGGTGCTCAGTGCTCGGGGTAATGGGTGCTCAGTGCTCAGTGCTCAGGGTGTTGGGTGCTCAATGCTCAGTGCTCAGGGTGCTGGGTGCTCAGTACTCAGGGTGCTGGGTGCTCAGTACTCAGGGTGCTGGGTGCTGAGTGCTCAGGGTGCTGGGTGGTCAGTACTCTGGGTGTTGGGTGCTCAGTACTCAGGGTGCTGGGTGCTCAGTGCTCGGGGTGCTGGGTGCTCAGTGCTCGGGGTGCTGTGTGCTCAGTGCTCAGGGTGCTGGGTGCTCAGTACTCAAGGTGCTGGGTGCTCAGTGCTCAGGGTGCTGGGTGCTCAGTCCTCGGGGTGCTCCGTGCTCAGTGCTCAGGGTGCTGGGTGTTCAGTGCTCGGGGTGCTCGGTGCTCAGTACTCGGGGTGCTGGGTGCTCAGTGCTGAGAGTGGTGCTGGGTGCTCAGTACTCAGGGTGCTGGGTGCTCAGTGCTCAGGGTGCTGGGTGCTCAGTACTCAGGGTGCTGGGTGCTCAGTGCTCAGGGTGCTGGGTGCTCAGTTCTCAGGGTGCTCAGTGCTCAGTACTCGGGGTGCTGGGTGCTCAGTACTCAGGGTGCTGGGTGCTTAGTACTCAGGGTGCTCAGTGCTCAGTACACAGGGTGCTGGGTCCTCAGTGCTCGGGGTGCTGGGTGCTCAGTGCTCAGTACTCAGGGTGCTGGGTGCTCAGTGCTCGGGGTGCTGGGTGCTCAGTACTCAGCGTGCTGGGTGCTCAGTACTCAGGGTGCTGGGTGCTCAGTGCTCAGGATGCTGGGTGCTCAGTGCTCAGGGTGCTGGTAGCTCAGTGATCGGGGTGCTGGGTGCTCAGTACTCAGGGTGCTCAGTGCTCAGTACTCAGTGCTCGGGGTCCTGGGTGCTCCGTGCTCGGGGTGCTGGGTGCTCAGTGCTCTGGGTGCTTAGTGCTCAGTACTCAGGGTGCTGGGTGCTCAGTACTCAGGGTGCTGGGTGCTCATTCTCGGGGTGCTGGGTGCTCAGTGCTCGGGGTGCTGGGTGCTCAGTACTCAGGGTGCTGGGGGCTCAGTACTCAGGGTGCTGGGTGCTCAGTACTCAGGGTGCTCGGTTCTCAGTACTCAGGGTGTTGGGTGCTCATTCTCGGGGTGCTGAGTGCTCAGTGCTCGGGGTGCTGGGTGCTCAGAACTCAGGGTGCTGGGGGCTCAGTACTCAGGGTGCTGGGTGCTCAGTACTCAGGGTGATCTGTTCTCAGTACTCAGGTTGCTGGGTGCTCAGTGCTCGGGGTGCTGGGTGCTCAGTACTCGGGGTGCTCAGTGCTCAGTACTCAGGGTGCTGGGAGCTCAGTACTCAGGGTGCTGGGTGTTCAGTACTCGGGGTGCTCGGTGCTCAGTACTCGGGGTGCTGGGTGCGCAGTACTCGGGGTGCTGGGTGCTCAGTGCTCGGGGTGCTGGGTGCTCAGTGCTCGGGGTGCTGGGTGCTCAGTGCTGAGGGTGGTGCTGTGTGCTCAGTACTCAGGGTGCTGGGTGCTCAGTGCTCAGGGTGCTGGGTGCTCAGTACTAAGGGTGCTGGGTGCTCAGTACTCAGGGTGCTCGGTGCTCAGTACTCAGGGTGCTGAGTGCTCAGTGCTCAGGGTGCTGGGTACTCAGTACTCAGGGTGCTGGGTGCTCAGTGCTCAGGGTGATCGGTGCTCAGTACTCAGGATGCTCAGTACTCAGGGTGCTGGGTGCTCAGTGCTCGGGGTGCTGGGTGCTCAGTACTCGGGGTGCTGGATGCTCTGTACTCAGGGTGCTGGGTGCTCAGTGCTCGGGGTCCTGGGTGCTCAGTGCTCAGGGTGATCGGTGCTCAGTACTCAGGGTGCTGGGTGCTCAGTGCTCAGGGTGCTGGGTGCTCAGTCCTCAGGGTGCTCAGTGCTCAGGGTGCTGGGTGCTCAGTGCTCGGGGTGCTGGGTGCTCAGTGCTCAGGGTGCTGGGTGCTCAGTACTAAGGGTGCTGGGTGCTCAGTACTCAGGGTGCTCGGTGCTCAGTACTCAGGGTGCTGATTGCTCAGTGCTCAGGGTGCTGGGTACTCAGTACTCAGGGTGCTGGGTGCTCAGTGCTCAGGGTGATCGGTGCTCAGTACTCAGGATGCACAGTACTCAGGGTGCTGGGTGCTCAGTGCTCGGGGTGCTGGGTGCTCAGTACTAGGGGTGCTGGATGCTCTGTACTCAGGGTGCTGGGTGCTCAGTGCTCAGGGTGCTGGGTGCTCAGTGCTCAGTACTCAGGGTGCTGGGTGCTCAGTGCTCGGGGTGCTGGGTGCTCAGTACTCAGCATGCTCCGTGCTCAGTACTCAGGGTGCTGGGTGCTCAGTGCTCAGGGTGCTGGGTGCTCAGTGATCAGGGTGCTTGGTGCTCAGTGATCGGGGTGCTGGGTGCTCAGTACTCAGGGTGCCATGTGCTCGGGGAGCTAGGTGCTCAGTACTCAGGGTGCTGGGTGCTCAGTACTCAGTGCTCGGGGTCCTGGGTGCTCCGTGCTCGGGGTGCTGGGCGCTCAGTGCTCTGGGTGTTTAGTGCTCAGTACTCAGGGTGCTGGGTGCTCATTCTCGGGGTGCTGGGTGCTCAGTGCTCGGGGTGCTGGGTGCTCAGTACTCAGGGTGCTGGTGGCTCAGTACTCAGGGTGCTGGGTGCTCAGTACTCAGGGTGATCTGTTCTCAGTACTCAGGTTGCAGGGTGCTCAGTGCTCGGGGTGCTGGGTGCTCAGTACTCGGGGTGTTCAGTGCTCAGTGCTCAGGGTGTTGGGTGCTCAGTACTCAGGGTGCTGGGTGTTCAGTTCTCGGGGTGCTCGGTGCTCAGTACTCGGGGTGCTGGGTGCTCAGTGCTGAGAGTGGTGCTGGGTGCTCAGTACTCAGGGTGCTGGGTGCTCAGTGCTCAGGGTGCTGGGTGCTCAGTACTAAGGGTGCTGGGTGCTCAGTACTCAGGGTGCTGGGTGCTCAGTACTCAGGGTGCTGGGTGCTCAGTGCTCAGGGTGCTGGGTACTCAGTACTCAGTGTGCTGGGTGCTCAGTACTCACTGTGCTGGGTGCTCAGTGCTCAGGGTGCTGGGTGCTCAGTGCTCATGGTGCTGGGTGCTCAGTACTCAGGGTGCTGGGTGCTCAGTGCTCAGGGTGATCGGTGCTCAGTACTCAGGGTGCTCAGTACTCAGGGTGCTGGGTGCTCAGTGCTCAGGGTGCTGGGTGCTCAGTACTCGGGGTGCTGTGTGCTCTGTACTCAGGGTGCTGGGTGCTCAGTGCTCGGGGTCCTGGGTGCTCAGTCTCAGGGTGCTGGATTCTCAGTGCTCAGGGTGCTGGGTGCGCAGTCCTCAGGGTGCTCAGTGCTCAGAGTGCTGGGTGCTCAGTGCTCGGGGTGCTCGGTGCTCAGTACTCAGGGTGCTGAGTGCTCAGTACTCAGGATGCTGGGTGCTCAGTACTCATGGTGCTGGGTGCTCAGTACTCAGGGGGCTGGCTGCTCAGTGCTCAGGGTGCTGGGTGCTCAGTGCTCAGGGTGCTGGGTGCTCAGTACTAAGGGTGCTGGGTGCTCAGTACTCAGGGTGCTGGGTGCTCAGTACTCAGGGTGCTGGGTGCTCAGTGCTCAGGGTGCTGGGTACTCAGTACTCAGTGTGCTGGGTGCTCAGTACTCACTGTGCTGGGTGCTCAGTGCTCAGGGTGCTGGGTGCTCAGTGCTCATGGTGCTGGGTGCTCAGTACTCAGGGTGCTGGGTGCTCAGTGCTCAGGGTGATCGGTGCTCAGTACTCAGGGTGCTCAGTACTCAGGGTGCTGGGTGCTCAGTGCTCGGGGTAATGGGTGCTCAGTGCTCAGTGCTCAGGGTGTTGGGTGCTCAATGCTCAGTGCTCAGGGTGCTGGGTGCTCAGTACTCAGGGTGCTGGGTGCTCAGTACTCAGGGTGCTGGGTGCTGAGTGCTCAGGGTGCTGGGTGGTCAGTACTCTGGGTGTTGGGTGCTCAGTACTCAGGGTGCTGGGTGCTCAGTGCTCGGGGTGCTGGGTGCTCAGTGCTCGGGGTGCTGTGTGCTCAGTGCTCAGGGTGCTGGGTGCTCAGTACTCAAGGTGCTGGGTGCTCAGTGCTCAGGGTGCTGGGTGCTCAGTCCTCGGGGTGCTCCGTGCTCAGTGCTCAGGGTGCTGGGTGTTCAGTGCTCGTGGTGCTCGGTGCTCAGTACTCGGGGTGCTGGGTGCTCAGTGCTGAGAGTGGTGCTGGGTGCTCAGTACTCAGGGTGCTGGGTGCTCAGTGCTCAGGGTGCTGGGTGCTCAGTACTCAGGGTGCTGGGTGCTCAGTGCTCAGGGTGCTGGGTGCTCAGTTCTCAGGGTGCTCAGTGCTCAGTACTCGGGGTGCTGGGTGCTCAGTACTCAGGGTGCTGGGTGCTTAGTACTCAGGGTGCTCAGTGCTCAGTACACAGGGTGCTGGGTCCTCAGTGCTCGGGGTGCTGGGTGCTCAGTGCTCAGTACTCAGGGTGCTGGGTGCTCAGTGCTCGGGGTGCTGGGTGCTCAGTACTCAGCGTGCTGGGTGCTCAGTACTCAGGGTGCTGGGTGCTCAGTGCTCAGGATGCTGGGTGCTCAGTGCTCAGGGTGCTGGTAGCTCAGTGATCGGGGTGCTGGGTGCTCAGTACTCAGGGTGCTCAGTGCTCAGTACTCAGTGCTCGGGGTCCTGGGTGCTCCGTGCTCGGGGTGCTGGGTGCTCAGTGCTCTGGGTGCTTAGTGCTCAGTACTCAGGGTGCTGGGTGCTCAGTACTCAGGGTGCTGGGTGCTCATTCTCGGGGTGCTGGGTGCTCAGTGCTCGGGGTGCTGGGTGCTCAGTACTCAGGGTGCTGGGGGCTCAGTACTCAGGGTGCTGGGTGCTCAGTACTCAGGGTGCTCGGTTCTCAGTACTCAGGGTGTTGGGTGCTCATTCTCGGGGTGCTGAGTGCTCAGTGCTCGGGGTGCTGGGTGCTCAGAACTCAGGGTGCTGGGGGCTCAGTACTCAGGGTGCTGGGTGCTCAGTACTCAGGGTGATCTGTTCTCAGTACTCAGGTTGCTGGGTGCTCAGTGCTCGGGGTGCTGGGTGCTCAGTACTCGGGGTGCTCAGTGCTCAGTACTCAGGGTGCTGGGAGCTCAGTACTCAGGGTGCTGGGTGTTCAGTACTCGGGGTGCTCGGTGCTCAGTACTCGGGGTGCTGGGTGCGCAGTACTCGGGGTGCTGGGTGCTCAGTGCTCGGGGTGCTGGGTGCTCAGTGCTCGGGGTGCTGGGTGCTCAGTGCTGAGGGTGGTGCTGTGTGCTCAGTACTCAGGGTGCTGGGTGCTCAGTGCTCAGGGTGCTGGGTGCTCAGTACTAAGGGTGCTGGGTGCTCAGTACTCAGGGTGCTCGGTGCTCAGTACTCAGGGTGCTGAGTGCTCAGTGCTCAGGGTGCTGGGTACTCAGTACTCAGGGTGCTGGGTGCTCAGTGCTCAGGGTGATCGGTGCTCAGTACTCAGGATGCTCAGTACTCAGGGTGCTGGGTGCTCAGTGCTCGGGGTGCTGGGTGCTCAGTACTCGGGGTGCTGGATGCTCTGTACTCAGGGTGCTGGGTGCTCAGTGCTCGGGGTCCTGGGTGCTCAGTGCTCAGGGTGATCGGTGCTCAGTACTCAGGGTGCTGGGTGCTCAGTGCTCAGGGTGCTGGGTGCTCAGTCCTCAGGGTGCTCAGTGCTCAGGGTGCTGGGTGCTCAGTGCTCGGGGTGCTGGGTGCTCAGTGCTCAGGGTGCTGGGTGCTCAGTACTAAGGGTGCTGGGTGCTCAGTACTCAGGGTGCTCGGTGCTCAGTACTCAGGGTGCTGATTGCTCAGTGCTCAGGGTGCTGGGTACTCAGTACTCAGGGTGCTGGGTGCTCAGTGCTCAGGGTGATCGGTGCTCAGTACTCAGGATGCTCAGTACTCAGGGTGCTGGGTGCTCAGTGCTCGGGGTGCTGGGTGCTCAGTACTAGGGGTGCTGGATGCTCTGTACTCAGGGTGCTGGGTGCTCAGTGCTCAGGGTGCTGGGTGCTCAGTGCTCAGTACTCAGGGTGCTGGGTGCTCAGTGCTCGGGGTGCTGGGTGCTCAGTACTCAGCATGCTCCGTGCTCAGTACTCAGGGTGCTGGGTGCTCAGTGCTCAGGGTGCTGGGTGCTCAGTGATCAGGGTGCTTGGTGCTCAGTGATCGGGGTGCTGGGTGCTCAGTACTCAGGGTGCCATGTGCTCGGGGAGCTAGGTGCTCAGTACTCAGGGTGCTGGGTGCTCAGTACTCAGTGCTCGGGGTCCTGGGTGCTCCGTGCTCGGGGTGCTGGGCGCTCAGTGCTCTGGGTGTTTAGTGCTCAGTACTCAGGGTGCTGGGTGCTCATTCTCGGGGTGCTGGGTGCTCAGTGCTCGGGGTGCTGGGTGCTCAGTACTCAGGGTGCTGGTGGCTCAGTACTCAGGGTGCTGGGTGCTCAGTACTCAGGGTGATCTGTTCTCAGTACTCAGGTTGCAGGGTGCTCAGTGCTCGGGGTGCTGGGTGCTCAGTACTCGGGGTGTTCAGTGCTCAGTGCTCAGGGTGTTGGGTGCTCAGTACTCAGGGTGCTGGGTGTTCAGTTCTCGGGGTGCTCGGTGCTCAGTACTCGGGGTGCTGGGTGCTCAGTGCTGAGAGTGGTGCTGGGTGCTCAGTACTCAGGGTGCTGGGTGCTCAGTGCTCAGGGTGCTGGGTGCTCAGTACTAAGGGTGCTGGGTGCTCAGTACTCAGGGTGCTGGGTGCTCAGTACTCAGGGTGCTGGGTGCTCAGTGCTCAGGGTGCTGGGTACTCAGTACTCAGTGTGCTGGGTGCTCAGTACTCACTGTGCTGGGTGCTCAGTGCTCAGGGTGCTGGGTGCTCAGTGCTCATGGTGCTGGGTGCTCAGTACTCAGGGTGCTGGGTGCTCAGTGCTCAGGGTGATCGGTGCTCAGTACTCAGGGTGCTCAGTACTCAGGGTGCTGGGTGCTCAGTGCTCAGGGTGCTGGGTGCTCAGTACTCGGGGTGCTGTGTGCTCTGTACTCAGGGTGCTGGGTGCTCAGTGCTCGGGGTCCTGGGTGCTCAGTCTCAGGGTGCTGGATTCTCAGTGCTCAGGGTGCTGGGTGCGCAGTCCTCAGGGTGCTCAGTGCTCAGAGTGCTGGGTGCTCAGTGCTCGGGGTGCTCGGTGCTCAGTACTCAGGGTGCTGAGTGCTCAGTACTCAGGATGCTGGGTGCTCAGTACTCATGGTGCTGGGTGCTCAGTACTCAGGGGGCTGGCTGCTCAGTGCTCAGGGTGCTGGGTGCTCAGTGCTCAGGGTGCTGGGTGCTCAGTACTAAGGGTGCTGGGTGCTCAGTACTCAGGGTGCTGGGTGCTCAGTACTCAGGGTGCTGGGTGCTCAGTGCTCAGGGTGCTGGGTACTCAGTACTCAGTGTGCTGGGTGCTCAGTACTCACTGTGCTGGGTGCTCAGTGCTCAGGGTGCTGGGTGCTCAGTGCTCATGGTGCTGGGTGCTCAGTACTCAGGGTGCTGGGTGCTCAGTGCTCAGGGTGATCGGTGCTCAGTACTCAGTGTGCTCAGTACTCAGGGTGCTGGGTGCTCAGTGCTCGGGGTAATGGGTGCTCAGTGCTCAGTGCTCAGGGTGTTGGGTGCTCAGTGCTCAGTGCTCAGGGTGCTGGGTGCTCAGTACTCAGGGTGCTGGGTGCTCAGTACTCAGGGTGCTGGGTGCTGAGTGCTCAGGGTGCTGGGTGGTCAGTACTCTGGGTGTTGGGTGCTCAGTACTCAGGGTGCTGGGTGCTCAGTGCTCGGGGTGCTGGGTGCTCAGTGCTCGGGGTGCTGTGTGCTCAGTGCTCAGGGTGCTGGGTGCTCAGTACTCAAGGTGCTGGGTGCTCAGTGCTCAGGGTGCTGGGTGCTCAGTCCTCGGGGTGCTCCGTGCTCAGTGCTCAGGGTGCTGGGTGTTCAGTGCTCGGGGTGCTCGGTGCTCAGTACTCGGGGTGCTGGGTGCTCAGTGCTGAGAGTGGTGCTGGGTGCTCAGTACTCAGGGTGCTGGGTGCTCAGTGCTCAGGGTGCTGGGTGCTCAGTACTAAGGGTGCTGGGTGCTCAGTTCTCAGGGTGCTGGGTGCTCAGTACTCAGAGTGCTGGGTGCTCAGTGCTCAGGGTGCTGGGTGCTCAGTTCTCAGGGTGCTCAGTGCTCAGTACTCGGGGTGCTGGGTGCTCAGTACTCAGGGTGCTGGGTGCTTAGTACTCAGGGTGCTCAGTGCTCAGTACACAGGGTGCTGGGTCCTCAGTGCTCGGGGTGCTGGGTGCTCAGTGCTCAGTACTCAGGGTGCTGGGTGCTCAGTGCTCGGGGTGCTGGGTGCTCAGTACTCAGCGTGCTGGGTGCTCAGTACTCAGGGTGCTGGGTGCTCAGTGCTCAGGATGCTGGGTGCTCAGTGCTCAGGGTGCTGGGAGCTCAGTGATCAGGGTGCTGGGTGCTCAGTACTCAGGGTGCTCAGTGCTCAGTACTCAGTGCTCGGGGTCCTGGGTGCTCCATGCTCGGGGTGCTGGGTGCTCAGTGCTCTGGGTGCTTAGTGCTCAGTACTCAGGGTGCTGGGTGCTCAGTACTCAGGGTGCTGGGTGCTCATTCTCGGGGTGCTGGGTGCTCAGTGCTCGGGGTGCTGGGTGCTCAGTACTCAGGGTGCTAGGGGCTCAGTACTCAGGGTGCTGGGTGCTCAGTACTCAGGGTGCTCGGTTCTCAGTACTCAGGGTGTTGGGTGCTCATTCTCAGGGTGCTGAGTGCTCAGTGCTCGTCGTGCTGGGTGCTCAGTACTCAGGGTGCTGGGGGCTCAGTACTCAGGGTGCTGGGTGCTCAGTACTCAGGGTGATCTGTTCTCAGTACTCAGGTTGCTGGGTGCTCAGTGCTCGCGGTGCTGGGTGCTCAGTACTCGGGGTGCTCAGTGCTCAGTACTCAGGTTGCTGGGAGCTCAGTACTCAGGGTGCTGGGTGTTCAGTGCTCGGGGTGCTCGGTGCTCAGTACTCAGGGTGCTGGGTGCGCAGTACTCGGGGTGCTGGGTGCTCAGTGCTCTGGGTGCTGGGTGCTCAGTGCTCGGGGTGCTGGGTGCTCAGTGCTGAGGGTGGTGCTGGGTGCTCAGTACTCAGGGTGCTGGGTGCTCAGTGCTCAGGGTGCTGGGTGCTCAGTACTAAGGGTGCTGGGTGCTCAGTACTCAGGGTGCTCGGTGCTCAGTACTCAGGGTGCTGAGTTCTCAGTGCTCAGGGTGCTGGGTACTCAGTACTCAGGGTGCTGGGTGCTCAGTGCTCAGGGTGATCGGTGCTCAGTACTCAGGATGCTCAGTACTCAGGGTGCTGGGTGCTCAGTGCTCGGGGTGCTGGGTGCTCAGTACTCGGGGTGCTGGATGCTCTGTACTCAGGGTGCTGGGTGCTCAGTGCTCGGGGTCCTGGGTGCTCAGTGCTCAGGGTGATCGGTGCTCAGTACTCAGGGTGCTGGGTGCTCAGTGCTCAGGGTGCTGGGTGCTCAGTCCGCAGGGTGCTCAGTGCTCAGGGTGCTGGGTGCTCAGTGCTCGGGGTGCTCGGTGCTCAGTACTCAGGGTGCTGAGTGCTCAGTACTCAGGGTGCTGGGTGCTCAGTACTCAGGGTGCTGGGTGCTCAGTACTCAGGGGGCTGGGTGCTCAGTGCTCAGGGTGCTGGGTGCTCAGTGCTCAGGGTGCTAGGTGCTCAGTGCTCGGGGTGCTGGGTGCTCAGTGCTCGGGGTGCTGGGTGCTCAGTGATCAGTGCTCAGGGTGTTGGGTGCTCAGTGCTCAGTGCTCAGGGTGCTGGGTGCTCAGTACTCAGGGTGCTGGGTGCTCAGTACTCAGGGTGCTGGGTGCTCAGTGCTCAGGGTGCTGGGTGCTCAGTCCTCTGGGTGTTGGGTGCTCAGTACTCAGGGTGCTGGGTGCTCAGTGCTCGGGGTGCTGGGTGCTCAGTGCTCGGGGTGCTGGGTGCTCAGTGCTCAGTGAGCTGGGTGCTTAGTATTCAGGGTGCTGGGTGCTCAGTGCTCGGGGTGCTCGGTGCTCAGTACTCAAGGTGCTGGGTGCTCAGTGCTCAGGGTGCTGGGTGCTCAGTCCTCGGGGTGCTCCGTGCTCAGTGCTCAGGGTGCTGGGTGCTCAGTACTCAGGGTGCTCAGTGCTCAGTACTCAGGATTCTCAGTGCTCAGTGCTCAGGGTGCTGGGTGCTCAGTTCTCAGTGTGCTCAGTGCTCAGCACTCGGGGTGCTGGGTGCTCAGTGCTCAGGGTGCTCAGTGCTCAGCACTCGGGGTGCTGGGTGCTCAGTGCTCAGGGTGCTCAGTGCTCAGTGCTCGGGGAGCTGGGTGCTCAATGCTCGGAGTTCTGCGTGCTCAGTACTCGGGGTGCTGGGTGCTCAGTGCTCAGGGTGCTGGGTGCTCAGTGCTCAGGGTGCTGGGTGCTCAGTACTCAGGGTGCTCAGTGCTCAGTACTCGGAGTGCTTGGTGCTCAGTACTCAGGGTGCTCAGTGCTCAGTACTCGGGGTGCTGGGTGCTCAGTGCTCAGGGTGCTCAGTGCTCAGTGCTCGTGGTGCTGGGTGCTCAGTGCTCGGGGCGCTGGGTGCTCAGTGCTCGGGGTGCTGGGTGCTCAGTACTCAGGGTGCTGGGTGCTCAGTGCTCAGGGTGCTGGGTGCTCAGTACTAAGGGTGCTGGGTGCTCAGTTCTCAGGGTGCTGGGTGCTCAGTACTCAGGGTGCTGGGTGCTCAGTGCTCAGGGTGCTGGGTGCTCAGTTCTCAGGGTGCTCAGTGCTCAGTACTCGGGGTGCTGGGTGCTCAGTACTCAGGGTGCTGGGTGCTTAGTACTCAGGGTGCTCAGTGCTCAGTACACAGGGTGCTGGGTCCTCAGTGCTCGGGGTGCTGGGTGCTCAGTGCTCAGTACTCAGGGTGCTGGGTGCTCAGTGCTCGGGGTGCTGGGTGCTCAGTACTCAGCGTGCTGGGTGCTCAGTACTCAGGGTGCTGGGTGCTCAGTGCTCAGGATGCTGGTGCTCAGTGCTCAGGGTGCTGGGAGCTCAGTGATCAGGGTGCTGGGTGCTCAGTACTCAGGGTGCTCAGTGCTCAGTACTCAGTGCTCGGGGTCCTGGGTGCTCCGTGCTCGGGGTGCTGGGTGCTCAGTGCTCTGGGTGCTTAGTGCTCAGTACTCAGGGTGCTGGGTGCTCAGTACTCAGGGTGCTGGGTGCTCATTCTCGGGGTGCTGGGTGCTCAGTGCTCGGGGTGCTGGGTGCTCAGTACTCAGGGTGCTGGGGGCTCAGTACTCAGGGTGCTGGGTGCTCAGTACTCAGGGTGCTCGGTTCTCAGTACTCAGGGTGTTGGGTGCTCATTCTCAGGGTGCTGAGTGCTCAGTGCTCGTCGTGCTGGGTGCTCAGTACTCAGGGTGCTGGGGGCTCAGTACTCAGGGTGCTGGGTGCTCAGTACTCAGGGTGATCTGTTCTCAGTACTCAGGTTGCTGGGTGCTCAGTGCTCGGGGTGCTGGGTGCTCAGTACTCGGGGTGCTCAGTGCTCAGTACTCAGGTTGCTGGGAGCTCAGTACTCAGGGTGCTGGGTGTTCAGTGCTCGGGGTGCTCGGTGCTCAGTACTCAGGGTGCTGGGTGCGCAGTACTCGGGGTGCTGGGTGCTCAGTGCTCTGGGTGCTGGGTGCTCAGTGCTCGGGGTGCTGGGTGCTCAGTGCTGAGGGTGGTGCTGGGTGCTCAGTACTCAGGGTGCTGGGTGCTCAGTGCTCAGGGTGCTGGGTGCTCAGTACTAAGGGTGCTGGGTGCTCAGTACTCAGTGTGCTCGGTGCTCAGTACTCAGGGTGCTGAGTGCTCAGTGCTCAGGGTGCTGGGTACTCAGTACTCAGGGTGCTGGGTGCTCAGTGCTCAGGGTGATCGGTGCTCAGTACTCAGGATGCTCAGTACTCAGGGTGCTGGGTGCTCAGTGCTCGGGGTGCTGGGTGCTCAGTACTCGGGGTGCTGGATGCTCTGTACTCAGGGTGCTGGGTGCTCAGTGCTCGGGGTCCTGGGTGCTCAGTGCTCAGGGTGATCGGTGCTCAGTACTCAGGGTGCTGGGTGCTCAGTGCTCAGGGTGCTGGGTGCTCAGTCCGCAGGGTGCTCAGTGCTCAGGGTGCTGGGTGCTCAGTGCTCGGGGTGCTCGGTGCTCAGTACTCAGGGTGCTGAGTGCTCAGTACTCAGGGTGCTGGGTGCTCAGTACTCAGGGTGCTGGGTGCTCAGTACTCAGGGGGCTGGGTGCTCAGTGCTCAGGGTGCTGGGTGCTCAGTGCTCAGGGTGCTAGGTGCTCAGTGCTCGGGGTGCTGGGTGCTCAGTGCTCGGGGTGCTGGGTGCTCAGTGATCAGTGCTCAGGGTGTTGGGTGCTCAGTGCTCAGTGCTCAGGGTGCTGGGTGCTCAGTACTCAGGGTGCTGGGTGCTCAGTACTCAGGGTGCTGGGTGCTCAGTGCTCAGGGTGCTGGGTGCTCAGTACTCTGGGTGTTGGGTGCTCAGTACTCAGGGTGCTGGGTGCTCAGTGCTCGGGGTGCTGGGTGCTCAGTGCTCGGGGTGCTGGGTGCTCAGTGCTCAGTGAGCTGGGTGCTTAGTATTCAGGGTGCTGGGTGCTCAGTGCTCGGGGTGCTCGGTGCTCAGTACTCAAGGTGCTGGGTGCTCAGTGCTCAGGGTGCTGGGTGCTCAGTCCTCGGGGTGCTCCGTGCTCAGTGCTCAGGGTGCTGGGTGCACAGTACTCAGGGTGCTCAGTGCTCAGTACTCAGGATTCTCAGTGCTCAGTGCTCAGGGTGCTGGGTGCTCAGTTCTCAGTGTGCTCAGTGCTCAGCACTCGGGGTGCTGGGTGCTCAGTGCTCAGGGTGCTCAGTGCTCAGCACTCGGGGTGCTGGGTGCTCAGTGCTCAGTGTGCTCAGTGCTCAGTGCTCGGGGAGCTGGGTGCTCAGTGCTCGGAGTTCTGCGTGCTCAGTACTCGGGGTGCTGGGTGCTCAGTGCTCAGGGTGCTGGGTGCTCAGTGCTCAGGGTGCTGGGTGCTCAGTACTCAGGGTGCTCAGTGCTCAGTACTCGGAGTGCTTGGTGCTCAGTACTCAGGGTGCTCAGTGCTCAGTACTCGGGGTGCTGGGTGCTCAGTGCTCAGGGTGCTCAGTGCTCAGTGCTCGTGGTGCTGGGTGCTCAGTGCTCGGGGCGCTGGGTGCTCAGTGCTCGGGGTGCTGGGTGCTCAGTGCTCTGGGTGCTGGGTGCTCAGTGCTCGGGGCGCTGGGTGCTCAGTGCTCGGGGTGCTGGGTGCTCAGTACTCGGGGTGCTGGGTGCTCAGTGCTCAGGGTGCTCAGTGCTCAGTACTCAGTGCTCAGGGTGCTCAGTGCTCAGTGCTCAGGGTCCTGGGTGTTCAGTACTCAGGGTGCTGGGTGCTCAGTGCTCTGGGTGCTTAGTGCTCAGTACTCAGGGTGCTGGGTGCTCAGTACTCAGGGTGCTGGGTGCTCATTCTCGGGGTGCTGGGTGCTCAGTGCTCGGGGTGCTGGGTGCTCAGTACTCAGGGTGCTGGGGGCTCAGTACTCAGGGTGCTGGGTGCTCAGTACTCAGGGTGCTCGGTTCTCAGTACTCAGGGTGTTGGGTGCTCATTCTCAGGGTGCTGAGTGCTCAGTGCTCGTCGTGCTGGGTGCTCAGTACTCAGGGTGCTGGGGGCTCAGTACTCAGGGTGCTGGGTGCTCAGTACTCAGGGTGATCTGTTCTCAGTACTCAGGTTGCTGGGTGCTCAGTGCTCGGGGTGCTGGGTGCTCAGTACTCGGGGTGCTCAGTGCTCAGTACTCAGGTTGCTGGGAGCTCAGTACTCAGGGTGCTGGGTGTTCAGTGCTCGGGGTGCTCGGTGCTCAGTACTCAGGGTGCTGGGTGCGCAGTACTCGGGGTGCTGGGTGCTCAGTGCTCTGGGTGCTGGGTGCTCAGTGCTCGGGGTGCTGGGTGCTCAGTGCTGAGGGTGGTGCTGGGTGCTCAGTACTCAGGGTGCTGGGTGCTCAGTGCTCAGGGTGCTGGGTGCTCAGTACTAAGGGTGCTGGGTGCTCAGTACTCAGGGTGCTCGGTGCTCAGTACTCAGGGTGCTGAGTGCTCAGTGCTCAGGGTGCTGGGTACTCAGTACTCAGGGTGCTGGGTGCTCAGTGCTCAGGGTGATCGGTGCTCAGTACTCAGGATGCTCAGTACTCAGGGTGCTGGGTGCTCAGTGCTCGGGGTGCTGGGTGCTCAGTACTCGGGGTGCTGGATGCTCTGTACTCAGGGTGCTGGGTGCTCAGTGCTCGGGGTCCTGGGTGCTCAGTGCTCAGGGTGATCGGTGCTCAGTTATCAGGGTGCTGGGTGCTCAGTGCTCAAGGTGCTGGGTGCTCAGTCCGCAGGGTGCTCAGTGCTCGGGGTGCTGGGTGCTCAGTGCTCGGGGTGCTGGGTGCTCAGTGATCAGTGCTCAGGGTGTTGGGTGCTCAGTGCTCAGTGCTCAGGGTGCTGGGTGCTCAGTACTCAGGGTGCTGGGTGCTCAGTACTCAGGGTGCTGGGTGCTCAGTGCTCAGGGTGCTGGGTGCTCAGTACTCTGGGTGTTGGGTGCTCAGTACTCAGGGTGCTGGGTGCTCAGTGCTCGGGGTGCTGGGTGCTCAGTGCTCGGGGTGCTGGGTGCTCAGTGCTCAGTGAGCTGGGTGCTTAGTATTCAGGGTGCTGGGTGCTCAGTGCTAGGGGTGCTCGGTGCTCAGTACTCAAGGTGCTGGGTGCTCAGTGCTCAGGGTGCTGGGTGCTCAGTCCTCGGGGTGCTCCGTGCTCAGTGCTCAGGGTGCTGGGTGCTCAGTACTCAGGGTGCTCAGTGCTCAGTACTCAGGATTCTCAGTGCTCAGTGCTCAGGGTGCTGGGTGCTCAGTTCTCAGTGTGCTCAGTGCTCAGCACTCGGGGTGCTGGGTGCTCAGTGCTCAGGGTGCTCAGTGCTCAGCACTCGGGGTGCTGGGTGCTCAGTGCTCAGGGTGCTCAGTGCTCAGTGCTCGGGGAGCTGGGTGCTCAGTGCTTGGAGTTCTGCGTGCTCAGTACTCGGGGTGCTGGGTGCTCAGTGCTCAGGGTGCTGGGTGCTCAGTGCTCAGGGTGCTGGGTGCTCAGTACTCAGGGTGCTCAGTGCTCAGTACTCGGAGTGCTTGGTGCTCAGTACTCAGGGTGCTCAGTGCTCAGTACTCGGGGTGCTGGGTGCTCAGTGCTCAGGGTGCTCAGTGCTCAGTGCTCGTGGTGCTGGGTGCTCAGTGCTCGGGGCGCTGGGTGCTCAGTGCTCGGGGTGCTGGGTGCTCAGTGCTCTGGGTGCTCAGTGCTCGGGGCGCTGGGTGCTCAGTGCTCGGGGTGCTGGGTGCTCAGTACTCGGGGTGCTGGGTGCTCAGTGCTCAGGGTGCTCAGTGCTCAGTACTCAGTGCTCAGGGTGCTCAGTGCTCAGTGCTCAGGGTCCTGGGTGTTCAGTACTCAGGGTGCTGGGTGCTCAGTACTCAGGGTGCTGGGTGCTCAGTACTCTGGGTGTTGGGTGCTCAGTACACAGGGTGCTGGGTGCTCCGTGCTCGGGGTGCTGGGTGCTCATTGCTCAGGGTGCTGGGTGCTCAGTGCTCAGGGTGCTGTGTGCTCAGTACTAAGGGTGCTGGGTGCTCAGTACTCAGGGTGCTGGGTGCTCAGTGATCGGGGTGCTGGGTGCTCAGTACTCAGGGTGCTCAGTGCTCGGGGAGCTCTGTGCTCAGTACTCAGGGTGCTGGGTGCTCAGTACTCAGTGCTCGGGGTCCTGGGTGCTCCGTGCTCGGGGTGCTGGGTGCTCAGTGCTCTGGGTGCTCAGTGCTCAGTGCTCGGGGAGCTGGGTGCTCAGTGCTCGGAGTTCTGCGTGCTCAGTACTCGGGGTGCTGGGTGCTCAGTGCTCAGGGTGCTGGGTGCTCAGTGCTCAGGGTGCTGGGTGCTCAGTACTCAGGGTGCTCAGTGCTCAGTACTCGGAGTGCTTGGTGCTCAGTGCTCAGGGTGCTCAGTGCTCAGTCCTCGGGGTGCTGGGTGCTCAGTGCTCGGGGCGCTGGGTGCTCAGTGCTCTGGGTGCTTAGTGCTCAGTACTCAGGGTGCTGGGTGCTCAGTGCTCAGTGCTCAGGGTGCTGGTTGTTCAGTACTCAGGGTGCTGGGTGCTCAGTACTCAGGGTGCTGGGTGCTCAGTGCTCAGGGTGCTGGGTGCTCAGTACTCAGGGTGCTGGGTGCTCAGTACTCAGGGTGCTGGGTGCTGAGTGCTCAGGGTGCTGGGTGCTCAGTACTATGGGTGTTGGGTGCTCAGTACTCAGGGTGCTGGGTGCTCAGTGCTCGGGGTGCTGGGTGCTCAGTGCTCGGGGTGCTGTGTGCTCAGTGCTCAGGGTGCTGGGTGCTCAGTACTCAAGGTGCTGGGTGCTCAGTGCTCAGGGTGCTGGGTGCTCAGTCCTAGGGGTGCTCCGTGCTCAGTGCTCAGGGTGCTGGGTGTTCAGTGCTCGGGGTGCTCGGTGCTCAGTACTCGGAGTGCTGGGTGCTCAGTGCTGAGAGTGGTGCTGGGTGCTCAGTACTCAGGGTGCTGGGTGCTCAGTGCTCAGGGTGCTGGGTGCTCAGTACTAAGGGTGCTGGGTGCTCAGTACTCAGGGTGCTGGGTGCTCAGTACTCAGGGTGCTGGGTGCTCAGTGCTCAGGGTGCTGGGTGCTCAGTTCTCAGGGTGCTCAGTGCTCAGTACACAGGGTGCTGGGTCCTCAGTGCTCGGGGTGCTGGGTGCTCAGTGCTCAGTACTCAGGGTGCTGGGTGCTCAGTGCTCGGGGTGCTGGGTGCTCAGTACTCAGCGTGCTGGGTGCTCAGTACTCAGGGTGCTGGGTGCTCAGTGCTCAGGATGCTGGGTGCTCAGTGCTCAGGGTGCTGGGAGCTCAGTGATCGGGGTGCTGGGTGCTCAGTACTCAGGGTGCTCAGTGCTCAGTACTCAGTGCTCGGGGTCCTGGGTGCTCCGTGCTCGGGGTGCTGGGTGCTCAGTGCTCTGGGTGCTTAGTGCTCAGTACTCAGGGTGCTGGGTGCTCAGTACTCAGGGTGCTGGGTGCTCATTCTCGGGGTGCTGGGTGCTCAGTGCTCGGGGTGCTGGGTGCTCAGTACTCAGGGTGCTGGGGGCTCAGTACTCAGGGTGCTGTGTGCTCAGTACTCAGGTTGCTCGGTTCTCAGTACTCAGGGTGTTGGGTGCTCGTTCTCAGGGTGCTGAGTGCTCAGTGCTCGGGGTGCTGGGTGATCAGTACTCAGGGTGCTGTGTGCTCAGTACTCAGGGTGCTCGGTTCTCAGTACTCAGGGTGTTGGGTGCTCATTCTCAGGGTGCTGAGTGCTCAGTACTCAGGGTGCTGGGGGCTCAGTACTCAGGGTGCTGGGTGCTCAGTACTCAGGGTTATCTGTTCTCAGTACTCAGGTTGCTGGGTGCTCAGTGCTCGGGGTGCTGGGTGCTCAGTACTCGGGGTGCTCAGTGCTCAGTACTCAGGTTGCTGGGAGCTCAGTACTCAGGGTGCTGGGTGTTCAGTGCTCGGGGTGCTCGGTGCTCAGTACTCGGGGTGCTGGGTGCTCAGTGCTCTGGGTGCTGGGTGCTCAGTGCTCGGGGTGCTGGGTGCTCAGTGCTGAGGGTGGTGCTGGGTGCTCAGTACTCAGGGTGCTGGGTGCTCAGTGCTCAGGGTGCTGGGTGCTCAGTACTAAGGGTGCTGGGTGCTCAGTACTCAGGGTGCTCGGTGCTCAGTACTCAGGGTGCTGAGTGCTCAGTGCTCAGGGTGCTGGGTACTCAGTACTCAGGGTGCTGGGTGCTCAGTGCTCAGGGTGATCGGTGCTCAGTACTCAGGATGCTCAGTACTCAGGGTGCTGGGTGCTCAGTGCTCGGGGTGCTGGGTGCTCAGTACTCAGGGTGCTGGATGCTCTGTACTCAGGGTGCTGGGTGCTCAGTGCTCGGGGTCCTGGGTGCTCAGTGCTCAGGGTGATCGGTGCTCAGTACTCAGGGTGCTGGGTGCTCAGTGCTCAGGGT
Organism: Microtus oregoni; assembly: GCF_018167655.1. NCBI lineage: Eukaryota > Metazoa > Chordata > Mammalia > Rodentia > Cricetidae > Microtus > Microtus oregoni. The sequence continues at coordinate 166,424 of NW_024544032.1, read as the reverse complement.
GCTGGGTGCTCAGTCCTCAGGGTGCTCAGTGCTCAGGGTGCTGGGTGCTCAGTGCTCGGGGTGCTGGGTGCTCAGTGCTCAGGGTGCTGGGTGCTCAGTACTAAGGGTGCTGGGTGCTCAGTACTCAGGGTGCTAGGTGCTCAGTACTCAGGGTGCTGAGTGCTCAGTACTCAGGGTGCTGGGTGCTCAGTACTCAGGGTGCTGGGTGCTCAGTACTCAGGGGGCTGGGTGCTCAGTGCTCAGGGTGCTGGGTGCTCAGTGCTCAGGGTGCTAGGTGCTCAGTGCTCGGGGTGCTGGGTGCTCAGTGCTCGGGGTGCTGGGTGCTCAGTGATCAGTGCTCAGGGTGTTGGGTGCTCAGTGCTCAGTGCTCAGGGTGCTGGGTACTCAGTACTCAGGGTGCTGGGTGCTCAGTGCTCAGGGTGATCGGTGCTCAGTACTCAGGATGCTCAGTACTCAGGGTGCTGGGTGCTCAGTGCTCGGGGTGCTGGGTGCTCAGTACTCGGGGTGCTGGATGCTCTGTACTCAGGGTGCTGGGTGCTCAGTGCTCGGGGTCCTGGGTGCTCAGTGCTCAGGGTGATCGGTGCTCAGTTATCAGGGTGCTGGGTGCTCAGTGCTCAAGGTGCTGGGTGCTCAGTCCGCAGGGTGCTCAGTGCTCGGGGTGCTGGGTGCTCAGTGCTCGGGGTGCTGGGTGCTCAGTGATCAGTGCTCAGGGTGTTGGGTGCTCAGTGCTCAGTGCTCAGGGTGCTGGGTGCTCAGTACTCAGGGTGCTGGGTGCTCAGTACTCAGGGTGCTGGGTGCTCAGTGCTCAGGGTGCTGGGTGCTCAGTACTCTGGGTGTTGGGTGCTCAGTACTCAGGGTGCTGGGTGCTCAGTGCTCGGGGTGCTGGGTGCTCAGTGCTCGGGGTGCTGGGTGCTCAGTGCTCAGTGAGCTGGGTGCTTAGTATTCAGGGTGCTGGGTGCTCAGTGCTAGGGGTGCTCGGTGCTCAGTACTCAAGGTGCTGGGTGCTCAGTGCTCAGGGTGCTGGGTGCTCAGTCCTCGGGGTGCTCCGTGCTCAGTGCTCAGGGTGCTGGGTGCTCAGTACTCAGGGTGCTCAGTGCTCAGTACTCAGGATTCTCAGTGCTCAGTGCTCAGGGTGCTGGGTGCTCAGTTCTCAGTGTGCTCAGTGCTCAGCACTCGGGGTGCTGGGTGCTCAGTGCTCAGGGTGCTCAGTGCTCAGCACTCGGGGTGCTGGGTGCTCAGTGCTCAGGGTGCTCAGTGCTCAGTGCTCGGGGAGCTGGGTGCTCAGTGCTTGGAGTTCTGCGTGCTCAGTACTCGGGGTGCTGGGTGCTCAGTGCTCAGGGTGCTGGGTGCTCAGTGCTCAGGGTGCTGGGTGCTCAGTACTCAGGGTGCTCAGTGCTCAGTACTCGGAGTGCTTGGTGCTCAGTACTCAGGGTGCTCAGTGCTCAGTACTCGGGGTGCTGGGTGCTCAGTGCTCAGGGTGCTCAGTGCTCAGTGCTCGTGGTGCTGGGTGCTCAGTGCTCGGGGCGCTGGGTGCTCAGTGCTCGGGGTGCTGGGTGCTCAGTGCTCTGGGTGCTCAGTGCTCGGGGCGCTGGGTGCTCAGTGCTCGGGGTGCTGGGTGCTCAGTACTCGGGGTGCTGGGTGCTCAGTGCTCAGGGTGCTCAGTGCTCAGTACTCAGTGCTCAGGGTGCTCAGTGCTCAGTGCTCAGGGTCCTGGGTGTTCAGTACTCAGGGTGCTGGGTGCTCAGTACTCAGGGTGCTGGGTGCTCAGTACTCTGGGTGTTGGGTGCTCAGTACACAGGGTGCTGGGTGCTCCGTGCTCGGGGTGCTGGGTGCTCATTGCTCAGGGTGCTGGGTGCTCAGTGCTCAGGGTGCTGTGTGCTCAGTACTAAGGGTGCTGGGTGCTCAGTACTCAGGGTGCTGGGTGCTCAGTGATCGGGGTGCTGGGTGCTCAGTACTCAGGGTGCTCAGTGCTCGGGGAGCTCTGTGCTCAGTACTCAGGGTGCTGGGTGCTCAGTACTCAGTGCTCGGGGTCCTGGGTGCTCCGTGCTCGGGGTGCTGGGTGCTCAGTGCTCTGGGTGCTCAGTGCTCAGTGCTCGGGGAGCTGGGTGCTCAGTGCTCGGAGTTCTGCGTGCTCAGTACTCGGGGTGCTGGGTGCTCAGTGCTCAGGGTGCTGGGTGCTCAGTGCTCAGGGTGCTGGGTGCTCAGTACTCAGGGTGCTCAGTGCTCAGTACTCGGAGTGCTTGGTGCTCAGTGCTCAGGGTGCTCAGTGCTCAGTCCTCGGGGTGCTGGGTGCTCAGTGCTCGGGGCGCTGGGTGCTCAGTGCTCTGGGTGCTTAGTGCTCAGTACTCAGGGTGCTGGGTGCTCAGTGCTCAGTGCTCAGGGTGCTGGTTGTTCAGTACTCAGGGTGCTGGGTGCTCAGTACTCAGGGTGCTGGGTGCTCAGTGCTCAGGGTGCTGGGTGCTCAGTACTCAGGGTGCTGGGTGCTCAGTACTCAGGGTGCTGGGTGCTGAGTGCTCAGGGTGCTGGGTGCTCAGTACTATGGGTGTTGGGTGCTCAGTACTCAGGGTGCTGGGTGCTCAGTGCTCGGGGTGCTGGGTGCTCAGTGCTCGGGGTGCTGTGTGCTCAGTGCTCAGGGTGCTGGGTGCTCAGTACTCAAGGTGCTGGGTGCTCAGTGCTCAGGGTGCTGGGTGCTCAGTCCTAGGGGTGCTCCGTGCTCAGTGCTCAGGGTGCTGGGTGTTCAGTGCTCGGGGTGCTCGGTGCTCAGTACTCGGAGTGCTGGGTGCTCAGTGCTGAGAGTGGTGCTGGGTGCTCAGTACTCAGGGTGCTGGGTGCTCAGTGCTCAGGGTGCTGGGTGCTCAGTACTAAGGGTGCTGGGTGCTCAGTACTCAGGGTGCTGGGTGCTCAGTACTCAGGGTGCTGGGTGCTCAGTGCTCAGGGTGCTGGGTGCTCAGTTCTCAGGGTGCTCAGTGCTCAGTACACAGGGTGCTGGGTCCTCAGTGCTCGGGGTGCTGGGTGCTCAGTGCTCAGTACTCAGGGTGCTGGGTGCTCAGTGCTCGGGGTGCTGGGTGCTCAGTACTCAGCGTGCTGGGTGCTCAGTACTCAGGGTGCTGGGTGCTCAGTGCTCAGGATGCTGGGTGCTCAGTGCTCAGGGTGCTGGGAGCTCAGTGATCGGGGTGCTGGGTGCTCAGTACTCAGGGTGCTCAGTGCTCAGTACTCAGTGCTCGGGGTCCTGGGTGCTCCGTGCTCGGGGTGCTGGGTGCTCAGTGCTCTGGGTGCTTAGTGCTCAGTACTCAGGGTGCTGGGTGCTCAGTACTCAGGGTGCTGGGTGCTCATTCTCGGGGTGCTGGGTGCTCAGTGCTCGGGGTGCTGGGTGCTCAGTACTCAGGGTGCTGGGGGCTCAGTACTCAGGGTGCTGTGTGCTCAGTACTCAGGTTGCTCGGTTCTCAGTACTCAGGGTGTTGGGTGCTCGTTCTCAGGGTGCTGAGTGCTCAGTGCTCGGGGTGCTGGGTGATCAGTACTCAGGGTGCTGTGTGCTCAGTACTCAGGGTGCTCGGTTCTCAGTACTCAGGGTGTTGGGTGCTCATTCTCAGGGTGCTGAGTGCTCAGTACTCAGGGTGCTGGGGGCTCAGTACTCAGGGTGCTGGGTGCTCAGTACTCAGGGTTATCTGTTCTCAGTACTCAGGTTGCTGGGTGCTCAGTGCTCGGGGTGCTGGGTGCTCAGTACTCGGGGTGCTCAGTGCTCAGTACTCAGGTTGCTGGGAGCTCAGTACTCAGGGTGCTGGGTGTTCAGTGCTCGGGGTGCTCGGTGCTCAGTACTCGGGGTGCTGGGTGCTCAGTGCTCTGGGTGCTGGGTGCTCAGTGCTCGGGGTGCTGGGTGCTCAGTGCTGAGGGTGGTGCTGGGTGCTCAGTACTCAGGGTGCTGGGTGCTCAGTGCTCAGGGTGCTGGGTGCTCAGTACTAAGGGTGCTGGGTGCTCAGTACTCAGGGTGCTCGGTGCTCAGTACTCAGGGTGCTGAGTGCTCAGTGCTCAGGGTGCTGGGTACTCAGTACTCAGGGTGCTGGGTGCTCAGTGCTCAGGGTGATCGGTGCTCAGTACTCAGGATGCTCAGTACTCAGGGTGCTGGGTGCTCAGTGCTCGGGGTGCTGGGTGCTCAGTACTCAGGGTGCTGGATGCTCTGTACTCAGGGTGCTGGGTGCTCAGTGCTCGGGGTCCTGGGTGCTCAGTGCTCAGGGTGATCGGTGCTCAGTACTCAGGGTGCTGGGTGCTCAGTGCTCAGGGTGCTGGGTGCTCAGTCCTCAGGGTGCTCAGTGCTCAGGGTGCTGGGTGCTCAGTGCTCGGGGTGCTGGGTGCTCAGTGCTCAGGGTGCTGGGTGCTCAGTACTAAGGGTGCTGGGTGCTCAGTACTCAGGGTGCTAGGTGCTCAGTACTCCGGGTGCTGAGTGCTCAGTACTCAGGGTGCTGGGTGCTCAGTACTCAGGGTGCTGGGTGCTCAGTACTCAGGGGGCTGGGTGCTCAGTGCTCAGGGTGCTGGGTGCTCAGTGCTCAGGGTGCTAGGTGCTCAGTGCTCGGGGTGCTGGGTGCTCAGTGCTCGGGGTGCTGGGTGCTCAGTGATCAGTGCTCAGGGTGTTGGGTGCTCAGTGCTCAGTGCTCAGGGTGCTGGGTGCTCAGTACTCAGGGTGCTGGGTGCTCAGTACTCAGGGTGCTGGGTGCTCAGTGCTCAGGGTGCTGGGTGCTCAGTACTCTGGGTGTTGGGTGCTCAGTACTCAGGGTGCTGGGTGCTCAGTACTCGGGGTGCTGGGTGCTCAGTGCTCGGGGTGCTGGGTGCTCAGTGCTCAGGGAGCTGGGTGCTTAGTATTCAGGGTGCTGGGTGCTCAGTGCTCGGGGTGCTCGGTGCTCAGTACTCAAGGTGCTGGGTGCTCAGTGCTCAGGGTGCTGGGTGCTCAGTCCTCGGGGTGCTCCGTGCTCAGTGCTCAGGGTGCTGGGTGCTCAGTACTCAGGGTGCTCGGTGCTCAGTACTCAGGATTCTCAGTGCTCAGTGCTCAGGGTGCTGGGTGCTCAGTTCTCAGGGTGCTCAGTGCTCAGCACTCGGGGTGCTGGGTGCTCAGTGCTCAGGGTGCTCAGTGCTTAGCACTCGGGGTGCTGGGTGCTCAGTGCTCAGGGTGCTCAGTGCTCAGTGCTCGGGGAGCTGGGTGCTCAGTGCTCGGAGTTCTGCGTGCTCAGTACTCGGGGTGCTGGGTGCTCAGTGCTCAGTGTGCTGGGTGCTCAGTGCACAGGGTGCTGGGTGCTCAGTACTCAGGGTGCTCAGTGCTCAGTACTCGGAGTGCTTGGTGCTCAGTACTCAGGGTGCTCAGTGCTCAGTACTCGGGGTGCTGGGTGCTCAGTGCTCAGGGTGCTCAGTGCTCAGTGCTCGTGGCGCTGGGTGCTCAGTGCTCGGGGCGCTGGGTGCTCAGTGCTCGGGGTGCTGGGTGCTCAGTGCTCTGGGTGCTGGGTGCTCAGTGCTCGGGGCGCTGGGTGCTCAGTGCTCGGGTTGCTGGGTGCTCAGTACTCGGGGTGCTGGGTGCTCAGTGCTCAGGGTGCTCAGTGCTCAGTACTCAGTGCTCAGGGTGCTCAGTGCTCAGTGCTCAGGGTCCTGGGTGTTCAGTACTCAGGGTGCTGTGTGCTCAGTACTCAGGGTGCTGGGTGCTCAGTACTCTGGGTGTTGGGTGCTCAGTACACAGGGTGCTGGGTGCTCCGTGCTCGGGGTGCTGGGTGCTCATTGCTCAGGGTGCTGGGTGCTCAGTGCTCAGGGTGCTGTGTGCTCAGTACTAAGGGTGCTGGGTGCTCAGTACTCAGGGTGCTGGGTGCTCAGTGATCGGGGTGCTGGGTGCTCAGTACTCAGGGTGCTCAGTGCTCGGGGAGCTCTGTGCTCAGTACTCAGGGTGCTGGGTGCTCAGTACTCAGTGCTCGGGGTCCTGGGTGCTCCGTGCTCGGGGTGCTGGGTGCTCAGTGCTCTGGGTGCTCAGTGCTCAGTGCTCGGGGAGCTGGGTGCTCAGTGCTCGGAGTTCTGCGTGCTCAGTACTCGGGGTGCTGGGTGCTCAGTGCTCAGGGTGCTGGGTGCTCAGTGCTCAGGGTGCTGGGTGCTCAGTACTCAGGGTGCTCAGTGCTCAGTACTCGGAGTGCTTGGTGCTCAGTGCTCAGGGTGCTCAGTGCTCAGTGCTCGGGGTGCTGGGTGCTCAGTGCTCGGGGCGCTGGGTGCTCAGTGCTCTGGGTGCTTAGTGCTCAGTACTCAGGGTGCTGGGTGCTCAGTGCTCAGTGCTCAGGGTGCTGGTTGTTCAGTACTCAGGGTGCTGGGTGCTCAGTACTCAGGGTGCTGGGTGCTCAGTGCTCAGGGTGCTGGGTGCTCAGTACTCTGGGTGTTGGGTGCTCAGTACACAGTGTGCTGGGTGCTCAGTGATCGGGGTGCTGGGTGCTCAGTACTCAGGTTGCTCAGTGCTCGGGGAGCTCTGTGCTCAGTACTCAGGGTGCTGGGTGCTCAGTACTCAGTGCTCGGGGTCCTGGGTGCTCCGTGCTCAGGGTGCTGGGTGCTCAGTGCTCTGGGTGCTTAGTGCTCAGTACTCAGGGTGCTGGGTGCTCAGTACTCAGGGTGCTGGGGGCTCAGTACTCAGGGTGCTGGGTGCTCATTCTCGGGGTGCTGGGTGCTCAGTGCTCGGGGTGCTTGGTGCTCAGTACTCAGGGTGCTGGGGGCTCAGTACTCAGGGTGCTGGGTGCTCAGTACTCAGGGTGCACGGTTCTCAGTATTCAGGGTGCTGGGTGCTCATTCTCGGGGTGCTGGGTGCTCAGTGCTCAGGGTGCTGGGTGCTCAGTACTCAGGGTGCTGGGGGCTCAGTACTCAGGGTGCTGGGTGCTCAGTACTCAGGGTGATCTGTTCTCAGTACTCAGGTTGCTGGGTGCTCAGTGCTCGGGGTGATGGGTGCTCAGTACTCGGGGTGCTCAGTGCTCAGTACTCAGGGTGCTGGGTGCTCAGTACTCAGGGTGCTGGGTGCTCAGTGCTCGGGGTGCTTGGTGCTCTGTACTCGGGGTGCTGGGTACTCAGTACTCGGGGTGCTGGGTGCTAAGTGCTGAGGGTGGTGCTGGGTGCTCAGTACTCAGGGTGCTGGGTGCTCAGTGCTCAGGGTGCTGGGTGCTCAGTACTAAGGTTGCTGGGTGCTCAGTACTCAGGGTGCTCGGTGCTCAGTGCTCAGGGTGCTGGGTACTCAGTACTCAGGGTGCTGGGTACTCAGTACTCAGGGTGCTGTTTGCTCAGTGCTCAGGGTGCTTGGTGCGCAGTGCTCAGGGTGCTGGGTGCTCAGTACTCAGGGTGCTGGGTGCTCAGTGCTCAGGGTGATCGGTGCTCCGTACTCAGGGTGCTCAGTACTCAGGGTGCTGGCTGCTCAGTGCTCGCTGTGCTGGGTGCTCAGTACTCGGGGAGCTGGGGGCTCAGTGCTCAGGGTGCTGGGTGCTCAGTGCTCGGCGTGCTCGGTGCTCAGTACTCAGGGTGCTGAGTGCTCAGTACTCAGGTTGCTTTGTGCTCAGTTCTCATGGTGCTGGGTGCTCAGTACTCAGGGGGCTGGGTGCTCAGTGCTCAGGGTGCTGGATGCTCAGTGCTCAGGGTTCTGGGTGCTCAGTGCTCGGGGTGCTAGGTGCTCAGTGCTCGGGGTGCTGGGTGCTCAGTGCTCAATGCTCAGTTTGTTGGGTGCTCAGTGCTCAGTGCTCAGGGTGCTGGGTGCTCAGTACTCAGGGTCCTGGGTGCTCAGTACTCAGGGTGCTGGGTGCTCAGTGCTCAGGGTGCTGGGTGCTCAGGACTCTGGGTGTTGGGTGCTCAGTACTCAGGGTGCTGGGTGCTCAGTGCTCGGGGTGCTGGGTGCTCAGTGCTCGGGTTGCTGGGTGCGCAGTACTCAGGGTGCTGGGTGCTCAGTATTCAGGGTGCTGGGTGCTCAGTGCTCGGGGTGCTCGGTGCTCAGTACTCAAGGTGCTGGGTGCTCAGTGCTCAGGGTGCTGGGCGCTCAGTCCTCGGGGTGCTCCGTGCTCAGTGCTCAGAGTGCTGGGTGCTCAGTACTCAGGGTTCTCGGTGCTCAGTACTCAGGGTTCTCAGTGCTCAGGGTGCTGGGTGCTCAGTACTCAGGGTGCTCAGTGCTCAGTACTCGGGGTGCGGGTGCTCAGTACTCAGGGTGCTCAGTGCTCAGTGCTCGGGGTGCTGGATGCTCAGTGCTCGGGGCGCTGGGTGCTCAGTGCTCGAGGTGCTGGTTGCTCAGTACTCAGGGTGCTGTGTGCTCAGTGCTCAGTACTCAGCGTGCTGGGTGCTCACTGCTCAGAGTGTTGGGTGCTCAGTGCTCAGGGTGCTCTGTGCTCAGTACTCAGTGTGCTGGGTGCTCAGTGCTCGGGGTGCTGCGTGCTCAGTGCTCAGGGTGCTGGGTGCTCTGTGCTCAGGGTGCTGGGTGCTCAGTACTCAGGGTGCTGGGTGCTCAGTGCTCGGGGTGCTCGGTGCTCAGTACTCAAGGTGCTGGGTGCTCAGTGCTCAGGGTGCCGGATGCTGAGTCCTCGGGGTGCTCCGTGCTCAGTGATCAGGGTGCTGGGTGCTCAGTACTCAGGGTGCTCGGTGCTCAGTACTCAGGGTTCTCAGTGCTCATTACTCAGGGTGCTGGGTGCTCAGTGCTCAGGGTGCTGGGTGCTCAGTACTCAGGGTGCTCAGTGCTCAGTACTCGGAGTGCTTGGTGCTCAGTACTCAGGGTTGCTCAGTGCTCAGTGCTCGGGGTGCTGGGTGCTCAGTGCTCGGGGCGCTGGGTGCTCAGTGATCGGGGTGCTGGGTGCTCAGTACTCAGGGTGCTCAGTGCTCGGGGAGCTCGGTGCTCAGTACTCAGGTTGCTGGGTGCTCAGTACTCAGTGCTCGGGGTCCTGGGTGCTCCGTGCTCGGGGTGCTGGGCGCTCAGTGTTCTGGGTGTTTAGTGCTCAGTACTCAGGGTGCTGGGTGCTCAGTACTCAGGGTGCTGCGTGCTCATTCTCGGGGTGCTGGGTGCTCAGTGCTCAGTGCTCAGTTTGTTGGGTGCTCAGTGCTCAGTGCTCAGGGTGCTGGGTGCTCAGTACTCAGGGTCCTGGGTGCTCAGTACTCAGGGTGCTGGCTGCTCAGTGCTCAGGGTGCTGGGTGCTCAGGACTCTGGGTGTTGGGTGCTCAGTACTCAGGGTGCTGGGTGCTCAGTGCTCGGGGTGCTGGGTGCTCAGTGCTCGGGGTGCTGGGTGCTCAGTACTCAGGGTGCTGGGTGCTCAGTATTCAGGGTGCTGGGTGCTCAGTGCTCGGGGTGCTCGGTGCTCAGTACTCAAGGTGCTGGGTGCTCAGTGCTCAGGGTGCTGGGCGCTCAGTCCTCGGGGTGCTCCGTGCTCAGTGCTCAGAGTGCTGGGTGCTCAGTACTCAGGGTGCTCGGTGCTCAGTACTCAGGGTTCTCAGTGCTCAGGGTGCTGGGTGCTCAGTACTCAGGGTGCTCAGTGCTCAGTACTCGGGGTGCTGGGTGCTCAGTACTCAGGGTGCTCAGTGCTCAGTACTCAGGGTGCTGGGTGCTCAGTGCTCAGTGTGCTCAGTGCTCAGTGCTCGGGGTGCTGGATGCTCAGTGCTCGGGGCGCTGGGTGCTCAGTGCTCGAGGTGCTGGTTGCTCAGTACTCAGGGTGCTGTGTGCTCAGTGCTCAGTACTCAGCGTGCTGGGTGCTCACTGCTCAGAGTGTTGGGTGCTCAGTGCTCAGGGTGCTCTCTGCTCAGTACTCAGGGTGCTGGGTGCTCAGTGCTCGGGGTGCTGCGTGCTCAGTGCTCAGGGTGCTGGGTGCTCTGTGCTCAGGGTGCTGGGTGCTCAGTACTCAGGGTGCTGGGTGCTCAGTGCTCGGGGTGCTCGTTGCTCAGTACTCAAGGTGCTGGGTGCTCAGTGCTCAGGGTGCCGGGTGCTCAGTCCTCGGGGTGCTCCGTGCTCAGTGATCAGGGTGCTGGGTGCTCAGTACTCAGGGTGCTCGGTGCTCAGTACTCAGGGTTCTCAGTGCTCATTACTCAGGGTGCTGGGTGCTCAGTGCTCAGGGTGCTGGGTGCTCAGTACTCAGGGTGCTCAGTGCTCAGTACTCGGAGTGCTTGGTGCTCAGTACTCATGTTTGCTCAGTGCTCAGTGCTCGGGGTGCTGGGTGCTCAGTGCTCGGGGCGCTGGGTGCTCAGTGATCGGGGTGCTCAGTGCTCGGGGAGCTCGGTGCTCAGTACTCAGGTTGCTGGGTGCTCAGTACTCAGTGCTCGGGGTCCTGGGTGCTCCGTGCTCGGGGTGCTGGTCGCTCAGTGTTCTGGGTGTTTAGTGCTCAGTGCTCGGGGTGCTGGGTGCTCAGTACTCAGGGTGCTGGGGGCTCAGTACTCAGGGTTCTGGGTGCTCAGTACTCAGGGTGCTCGGTTCTCAGTACTGAGGGTGCTGGGTGCTCATTCTCGGGGTGCTGGGTGCTCAGTGCTCGGGGTGCTGGGTGCTCAGTACTCAGGGTGCTGGTGGCTCAGTACTCAGGGTGCTGGGTGCTCAGTACTCAGGGTGCTCGGTGCTCAGTACTCAGGGTTCTCAGTGCTCAGGGTGCTGGGTGCTCAGTACTCAGGGTGCTCAGTGCTCAGTACTCGGGGTGCGGGTGCTCAGTACTCAGGGTGCTCAGTGCTCAGTGCTCGGGGTGCTGGATGCTCAGTGCTCGGGGCGCTGGGTGCTCAGTGCTCGAGGTGCTGGTTGCTCAGTACTCAGGGTGCTGTGTGCTCAGTGCTCAGTACTCAGCGTGCTGGGTGCTCACTGCTCAGAGTGTTGGGTGCTCAGTGCTCAGGGTGCTCTGTGCTCAGTACTCAGGGTGCTGGGTGCTCAGTGCTCGGGGTGCTGCGTGCTCAGTGCTCAGGGTGCTGGGTGCTCTGTGCTCAGGGTGCTGGGTGCTCAGTACTCAGGGTGCTGGGTGCTCAGTGCTCGGGGTGCTCGGTGCTCAGTACTCAAGGTGCTGGGTGCTCAGTGCTCAGGGTGCCGGGTGCTCAGTTCTCGGGGTGCTCCGTGCTCAGTGATCAGGGTGCTGGGTGCTCAGTACTCAGGGTGCTCGGTGCTCAGTACTCAGGGTTCTCAGTGCTCATTACTCAGGGTGCTGGGTGCTCAGTGCTCAGGGTGCTGGGTGCTCAGTACTCAGGGTGCTCAGTGCTCAGTACTCGGAGTGCTTGGTGCTCAGTACTCAGGGTTGCTCAGTGCTCAGTGCTCGGGGTGCTGGGTGCTCAGTGCTCGGGGCGCTGGGTGCTCAGTGATCGGGGTGCTGGGTGCTCAGTACTCAGGGTGCTCAGTGCTCGGGGAGCTCGGTGCTCAGTACTCAGGTTGCTGGGTGCTCAGTACTCAGTGCTCGGGGTCCTGGGTGCTCCGTGCTCGGGGTGCTGGGCGCTCAGTGTTCTGGGTGTTTAGTGCTCAGTACTCAGGGTGCTGGGTGCTCAGTACTCAGGGTGCTGCGTGCTCATTCTCGGGGTGCTGGGTGCTCAGTGCTCAGTGCTCAGTTTGTTGGGTGCTCAGTGCTCAGTGCTCAGGGTGCTGGGTGCTCAGTACTCAGGGTCCTGGGTGCTCAGTACTCAGGGTGCTGGGTGCTCAGTGCTCAGGGTGCTGGGTGCTCAGGACTCTGGGTGTTGGGTGCTCAGTACTCAGGGTGCTGGGTGCTCAGTGCTCGGGGTGCTGGGTGCTCAGTGCTCGGGGTGCTGGGTGCTCAGTACTCAGGGTGCTGGGTGCTCAGTATTCAGGGTGCTGGGTGCTCAGTGCTCGGGGTGCTCGGTGCTCAGTACTCAAGGTGCTGGGTGCTCAGTGCTCAGGGTGCTGGGCGCTCAGTCCTCGGGGTGCTCCGTGCTCAGTGCTCAGAGTGCTGGGTGCTCAGTACTCAGGGTGCTCGGTGCTCAGTACTCAGGGTTCTCAGTGCTCAGGGTGCTGGGTGCTCAGTACTCAGGGTGCTCAGTGCTCAGTACTCGGGGTGCTGGGTGCTCAGTACTCAGGGTGCTCAGTGCTCAGTACTCAGTGTGCTGGGTGCTCAGTGCTCAGTGTGCTCAGTGCTCAGTGCTCGGGGTGCTGGATGCTCAGTGCTCGGGGCGCTGGGTGCTCAGTGCTCGAGGTGCTGGTTGCTCAGTACTCAGGGTGCTGTGTGCTCAGTGCTCAGTACTCAGCGTGCTGGGTGCTCACTGCTCAGAGTGTTGGGTGCTCAGTGCTCAGGGTGCTCTGTGCTCAGTACTCAGGGTGCTGGGTGCTCAGTGCTCGGGGTGCTGCGTGCTCAGTGCTCAGGGTGCTGGGTGCTCTGTGCTCAGGGTGCTGGGTGCTCAGTACTCAGGGTGCTGGGTGCTCAGTGCTCGGGGTGCTCGGTGCTCAGTACTCAAGGTGCTGGGTGCTCAGTGCTCAGGGTGCCGGGTGCTCAGTCCTCGGGGTGCTCCGTGCTCAGTGATCAGGGTGCTGGGTGCTCAGTACTCAGGGTGCTCGGTGCTCAGTACTCAGGGTTCTCAGTGCTCATTACTCAGGGTGCTGGGTGCTCAGTGCTCAGGGTGCTGGGTGCTCAGTACTCAGGGTGCTCAGTGCTCAGTACTCGGAGTGCTTGGTGCTCAGTACTCATGGTTGATCAGTGCTCAGTGCTCGGGGTGCTGGGTGCTCAGTGCTCGGGGCGCTGGGTGCTCAGTGATCGGGGTGCTCAGTGCTCGGGGAGCTCGGTGCTCAGTACTCAGGTTGCTGGGTGCTCAGTACTCAGTGCTCGGGGTCCTGGGTGCTCCGTGCTCGGGGTGCTGGTCGCTCAGTGTTCTGGGTGTTTAGTGCTCAGTACTCAGGGTGCTGGGTGCTCAGTACTCAGGGTGCTGCGTGCTCATTCTCGGGGTGCTGGGTGCTCAGTGCTCGGGGTGCTGGGTGCTCAGTACTCAGGGTGCTGGGGGCTCAGTACTCAGGGTTCTGGGTGCTCAGTACTCAGGGTGCTCGGTTCTCAGTACTGAGGGTGCTGGGTGCTCATTCTCGGGGTGCTGGGTGCTCAGTGCTCGGGGTGCTGGGTGCTCAGTACTCAGGGTGCTGGTGGCTCAGTACTCAGGGTGCTGGGTGCTCAGTACTCAGGGTGATCTGTTCTCAGTACTCAGGTTGCAGGGTGCTCAGTGCTCGGGGTGCTGGGTGCTCAGTACTCGGGGTGCTCAGTGCTCAGTGCTCAGGGTGCTGGGTGCTCAGTACTCAGGGTGCTGGGTTTTCAGTGCTCGGGGTGCTCGGTGCTCAGTACTCGGGGTGCTGGGTGCTCAGTACTCGGGGAGCTGGAGGCTCAGTACTCAGGGTGATCTGTTCTCAGTACTCAGGTTGCTGGGTGCTCAGTGCTCGGGGTGATGGGTGCTCAGTACTCGGGGTGCTCAGTGCTCAGTACTCAGGGTGCTGGGTGCTCAGTACTCAGGGTGCTGGGTGCTCAGTGCTCGGGGTGCTTGGTGCTCTGTACTCGGGGTGCTGGGTACTCAGTACTCGGGGTGCTGGGTGCTAAGTGCTGAGGGTGGTGCTGGGTGCTCAGTACTCAGGGTGCTGGGTGCTCAGTGCTCAGGGTGCTGGGTGCTCAGTACTAAGGTTGCTGGGTGCTCAGTACTCAGGGTGCTCGGTGCTCAGTGCTCAGGGTGCTGGGTACTCAGTACTCAGGGTGCTGGGTACTCAGTACTCAGGGTGCTGTTTGCTCAGTGCTCAGGGTGCTTGGTGCTCAGTGCTCAGGGTGCTGGGTGCTCAGTACTCAGGGTGCTGGGTGCTCAGTGCTCAGGGTGATCGGTGCTCCGTACTCAGGGTGCTCAGTACTCAGGGTGCTGGCTGCTCAGTGCTCGCTGTGCTGGGTGCTCAGTACTCGGGGAGCTGGGGGCTCAGTGCTCAGGGTGCTGGGTGCTCAGTGCTCGGCGTGCTCGGTGCTCAGTACTCAGGGTGCTGAGTGCTCAGTACTCAGGTTGCTTTGTGCTCAGTTCTCATGGTGCTGGGTGCTCAGTACTCAGGGGGCTGGGTGCTCAGTGCTCAGGGTGCTGGATGCTCAGTGCTCAGGGTGCTGGGTGCTCAGTGCTCGGGGTGCTAGGTGCTCAGTGCTCGGGGTGCTGGGTGCTCAGTGCTCAGTGCTCAGTTTGTTGGGTGCTCAGTGCTCAGTGCTCAGGGTGCTGGGTGCTCAGTACTCAGGGTCCTGGGTGCTCAGTACTCAGGGTGCTGGGTGCTCAGTGCTCAGGGTGCTGGGTGCTCAGGACTCTGGGTGTTGGGTGCTCAGTACTCAGGGTGCTGGGTGCTCAGTGCTCGGGGTGCTGGGTGCTCAGTGCTCGGGTTGCTGGGTGCTCAGTACTCAGGGTGCTGGGTGCTCAGTATTCAGGGTGCTGGGTGCTCAGTGCTCGGGGTGCTCGGTGCTCAGTACTCAAGGTGCTGGGTGCTCAGTGCTCAGGGTGCTGGGCGCTCAGTCCTCGGGGTGCTCCGTGCTCAGTGCTCAGAGTGCTGGGTGCTCAGTACTCAGGGTGCTCGGTGCTCAGTACTCAGGGTTCTCAGTGCTCAGGGTGCTGGGTGCTCAGTACTCAGGGTGCTCAGTGCTCAGTACTCGGGGTGCGGGTGCTCAGTACTCAGGGTGCTCAGTGCTCAGTGCTCGGGGTGCTGGATGCTCAGTGCTCGGGGCGCTGGGTGCTCAGTGCTCGAGGTGCTGGTTGCTCAGTACTCAGGGTGCTGTGTGCTCAGTGCTCAGTACTCAGCGTGCTGGGTGCTCACTGCTCAGAGTGTTGGGTGCTCAGTGCTCAGGGTGCTCTGTGCTCAGTACTCAGGGTGCTAGGTGCTCAGTGCTCGGGGTGCTGCGTGCTCAGTGCTCAGGGTGCTGGGTGCTCTGTGCTCAGGGTGCTGGGTGCTCAGTTCTCAGGGTGCTGGGTGCTCAGTGCTCGGGGTGCTCGGTGCTCAGTACTCAAGGTGCTGGGTGCTCAGTGCTCAGGGTGCCGGGTGCTCAGTCCTCGGGGTGCTCCGTGCTCAGTGATCAGGGTGCTGGGTGCTCAGTACTCATGGTGCTCGGTGCTCAGTACTCAGGGTTCTCAGTGCTCATTACTCAGGGTGCTGGGTGCTCAGTGCTCAGGGTGCTGGGTGCTCAGTACTCAGGGTGCTCAGTGCTCAGTACTCGGAGTGCTTGGTGCTCAGTACTCAGGGTTGCTCAGTGCTCAGTGCTCGGGGTGCTGGGTGCTCAGTGCTCGGGGCGCTGGGTGCTCAGTGATCGGGGTGCTGGGTGCTCAGTACTCAGGGTGCTCCGTGCTCGGGGTGCTGGGCGCTCAGTGTTCTGGGTGTTTAGTGCTCAGTACTCAGGGTGCTGGGTGCTCAGTACTCAGGGTGCTGCGTGCTCATTCTCGGGGTGCTGGGTGCTCAGTGCTCAGTGCTCAGTTTGTTGGGTGCTCAGTGCTCAGTGCTCAGGGTGCTGGGTGCTCAGTACTCAGGGTCCTGGGTGCTCAGTACTCAGGGTGCTGGGTGCTCAGTGCTCAGGGTGCTGGGTGCTCAGGACTCTGGGTGTTGGGTGCTCAGTACTCAGGGTGCTGGGTGCTCAGTGCTCGGGGTGCTGGGTGCTCAGTGCTCGGGGTGCTGGGTGCTCAGTACTCAGGGTGCTGGGTGCTCAGTATTCAGGGTGCTGGGTGCTCAGTGCTCGGGGTGCTCGGTGCTCAGTACTCAAGGTGCTGGGTGCTCAGTGCTCAGGGTGCTGGGCGCTCAGTCCTCGGGGTGCTCCGTGCTCAGTGCTCAGAGTGCTGGGTGCTCAGTACTCAGGGTGCTCGGTGCTCAGTACTCAGGGTTCTCAGTGCTCAGGGTGCTGGGTGCTCAGTACTCAGGGTGCTCAGTGCTCAGTACTCGGGGTGCTGGGTGCTCAGTACTCAGGGTGCTCAGTGCTCAGTACTCAGGGTCCTGGGTGCTCAGTGCTCAGTGTGCTCAGTGCTCAGTGCTCGGGGTGCTGGATGCTCAGTGCTCGGGGCTCTGGGTGCTCAGTGCTCGAGGTGCTGGTGGCTCAGTACTCAGGGTGCTGTGTGCTCAGTGCTCAGTACTCAGCGTGCTGGGTGCTCACTGCTCAGAGTGTTGGGTGCTCAGTGCTCAGGGTGCTCTGTGCTCAGTACTCAGGGTGCTGGGTGCTCAGTGCTCGGGGTGCTGCGTGCTCAGTGCTCAGGGTGCTGGGTGCTCTGTGCTCAGGGTGCTGGGTGCTCAGTACTCAGGGTGCTGGGTGCTCAGTGCTCGGGGTGCTCGGTGCTCAGTACTCAAGGTGCTGGGTGCTCAGTGCTCAGGGTGCCGGGTGCTCAGTCCTCGGGGTGCTCCGTGCTCAGTGATCAGGGTGCTGGGTGCTCAGTACTCAGGGTGCTCGGTGCTCAGTACTCAGGGTTCTCAGTGCTCATTACTCAGGGTGCTGGGTGCTCAGTGCTCAGGGTGCTGGGTGCTCAGTACTCAGGGTGCTCAGTGCTCAGTACTCGGAGTGCTTGGTGCTCAGTACTCATGGTTGCTCAGTGCTCAGTGCTCGGGGTGCTGGGTGCTCAGTGCTCGGGGCGCTGGGTGCTCAGTGATCGGGGTGCTCAGTGCTCGGGGAGCTCGGTGCTCAGTACTCAGGTTGCTGGGTGCTCAGTACTCAGTGCTCGGGGTCCTGGGTGCTCCGTGCTCGGGGTGCTGGTCGCTCAGTGTTCTGGGTGTTTAGTGCTCAGTACTCAGGGTGCTGGGTGCTCAGTACTCAGGGTACTGCGTGCTCATTCTCGGGGTGCTGGGTGCTCAGTGCTCGGGGTGCTGGGTGCTCAGTACTCAGGGTGCTGGGGGCTCAGTACTCAGGGTTCTGGGTGCTCAGTACTCAGGGTGCTCGGTTCTCAGTACTGAGGGTGCTGGGTGCTCATTCTCAGGGTGCTGGGTGCTCAGTGCTCGGGGTGCTGGGTGCTCAGTACTCAGGGTGCTGGTGGCTCAGTACTCAGGGTGCTGGGTGCTCAGTACTCAGGGTGATCTGTTCTCAGTACTCAGGTTGCAGGGTGCTCAGTGCTCGGGGTGCTGGGTGCTCAGTACGCGGGGTGCTCAGTGCTCAGTGCTCAGGGTGCTGGGTGCTCAGTACTCAGGGTGCTGGGTTTTCAGTGCTCGGGGTGCTCGGTGCTCAGTACTCGGGGTGCTGGGTGCTCAGTACTCGGGGTGCTGGGTGCTCAGTGCTCAGGGTGCTGGGTGCTCAGTGCTCGGGGTGCTGGGTGCTCAGTGCTGAGGGTGGTGCTGGGTGCTCAGTACTCAGGGTGCTGGGTGCTCAGTGCTCAGGGTGCTGGGTGCTCAGTGCTCAGAGTTCTGGGTGCTCAGTGCTCGGGGTGCTGGGTGCTCAGTGCTGAGGGTGGTGCTGGGTGCTCAGTACTCAGGGTGCTGGGTGCTCAGTGCTCAGGGTGCTGGGTGCTCAGTGCTCAGAGTTCTGGGTGCTCAGTGCTCGGGGTGCTGGGTGCTCAGTGTTCAGGGTGCTGGGTGCTCAGTCCTCGGGGTGCTCCGTGCTCAGTGCTCAGGGTGCTGGGTGCTCAGTACTCAGGGTGCTCGGTGCTCAGTACTCAGGGTTCTCAGTGCTCAGTGCTCAGGGTGCTGGGTGCTCAGTTCTCAGGGTGCTCAGTGCTCAGTACTCGGGGTGCTGGGTGCTCAGTACTCAGGGAGCTGGGTGCTTAGTACTCAGGGTGCTCAGTGCTCAGTACACAGGGTGCTGGGTCCTCAGTGCTCGGGGTGGTGGGTGCTCAGTGCTCAGTACTCAGGGTGCTGGGTGCTCAGTGCTCGGGGTGCTGAGTGCTCAGTACTCAGCGTGCTGGGTGCTCATTACTCAGGGTGCTGGGTGCTCAGTGCTCAGGGTGCTGGGTGCTCAGTGCTCAGGGTGCTGGGTGCTCAGTGATCGGGGTGCTGGGTGCTCAGTACTCAGGGTGCTCAGTGCTCAGTACTCAGTGCTCGGGGTCCTGGGTGCTCCGTGCTCGGGGTGCTGGGTGCTCAGTTCTCTGGGTGCTTAGTGCTCAGTACTCAGGGTGCTGGGTGCTCAGTACTCAGGGTGCTGGGTGCTCATTCTCGGGGTGCTGGGTGCTCAGTGCTCGGGGTGCTGGGTGCTCAGTACTCAGGGAGCTGGGGGCTCAGTACTCAGGGTTCTGGGTGCTCAGTTCTCAGGGTGCTCGGTTCTCAGTACTCAGGGTGTTGGGTGCTCATTCTCGGGGTGCTGAGTGCTCAGTGCTCGGGGTGCTGGGTGCTCAGTACTCAGGGTGCTGGGGGCTCAGTACTCAGGGTGCTGGGGGCTCAGTACTCAGGGTGCTGGGTGCTCATTACTCAGGGTGATCTGTTCTCAGTACTCAGGTTGCTGGGTGCTCAGTGCTCGGGGTGCTGGGTGCTCAGTACTCGGGGTGCTCAGTGCTCAGTACTCAGGGTGCTGGGTGCTCAGTACTCAGGGTGCTGGGTGTTCAGTGCTCGGGGTGCTCGGTGCTCAGTACTCGGGGTGCTGGGTGCGCAGTACTCGGGGTGCTGGGTGCTCAGTGCTCTGGGTGCTGGGTGCTCAGTGCTCGGGGTGCTGGGTGCTCAGTGCTGAGGGTGGTGCTGGGTGCTCAGTACTCAGGGTGCTGGGTGCTCAGTGCTCAGGGTGCTGGGTGCTCAGTACTAAGGGTCCTGGGTGCTCAGTACTCAGGGTGCTCGGTGCTCTGTACTCAGGGTGCTGAGTGCTCAGTGCTCAGGGTGCTGGGTACTCAGTACTCAGGGTGCTGGGTGCTCAGTACTCACTGTGCTGGTTGCTCAGTGCTCAGGGTGCTGGGTGCTCAGTGCTCAGCGTGCTGGGTGCTCAGTACTCAGGGTGCTGGGTGCTCAGTGCTCAGGGTGATCGGTGCTCAGTACTCAGGATGCTCAGTACTCAGGGTGCTGGGTGCTCAGTGCTCGGGGTGCTGGGTGCTCAGTACTCGGGGTGCTGGATGCTCTGTACTCAGGGTGCTGGGTGCTCAGTGCTCGGGGTCCTGGGTGCTCAGTGCTCAGGGTGATCGGTGCTCAGTACTCAGGGTGCTGGGTGCTCAGTTCTCAGGGTGCTGGGTGCTCTGTCCTCAGGGTGCTCAGTGCTCAGGGTGCTGGGTGCTCAGTGCTCGGGGTGCTCGGTGCTCAGTACTCAGGGTGCTGAGAGCTCAGTACTCAGGGTGCTGGGTGCTCAGTACTCATGGTGCTGGGTGCTCAGTACTCAGGGGGCTGGGTGCTCAGTGCTCAGGGTGCTGGGTGCTCAGTGCTCAGGGTGCTAGGTGCTCAGTGCTCGGGGTGCTGGGTGCTCAGTGCTCGGGGTGCTGTGTGCTCAGTGCTCAGGGTGCTGGGTGCTCAGTACTCAAGGTGCTGGGTGCTCAGTGCTCAGGGTGCTGGGTGCTCAGTCCTCGGGGTGCTCCGTGCTCAGTGCTCAGGGTGCTGGGTGCTCAGTACTCAGGGTGCTTGGTGCTCAGTACTCAGGGTTCTCAGTGCTCAGTGCTCAGGGTGCTGGGTGCTCAGTTCTCAGGGTGCTCAGTGCTCAGTACTCGGGGTGCTGGGTGCTCAGTACTAAGGGTCCTGGGTGCTCAGTACTCAGGGTGCTCGGTGCTCAGTACTCAGGGTGCTGAGTGCTCAGTGCTCAGGGTGCTGGGTACTCAGTGCTCGGGGTGCTGGGTGCTCAGTGCTCGGGGTGCTGGGTGCTCAGTGCTCAGTGCTCAGGGTGTTGGGTGCTCAGTGCTCAGTGCTCAGGGTGCTGGGTTCTCAGTACTCAGGGTGCTGGGTGCTCAGTACTCAGGGTGCTGGGTGCTCAGAGCTCAAGGTGCTGAGTGCTCAGTACTCTGGTTGTTGGGTGCTCAGTACTCAGGGTGCTGGGTGCTCAGTGCTCGGGGTGCTGGGTGCTCAGGACTCTGGGTGTTGGGTGCTCAGTACTCAGGGTGCTGGGTGCTCAGTACTCTGGGTGCTGGGTGCTCAGGACTCTGGGTGTTGGGTGCTCAGTACTCAGGGTGCTGGGTGCTCAGTGCTCGGGGTGCTGGGTGCTCAGTGCTCAGGGTGCTGTGTGCTCAGTATTCAGGGTGCTGGGTGCTCAGTGCTCGGGGTGCTCGGTGCTCAGTACTCAAGGTGCTGGTTGCTCAGTACTCAGGGTGCTGTGTGCTCAGTGCTCAGTACTCAGCGTGCTGGGTGCTCACTGCTCAGAGTGTTGGGTGCTCAGTGCTCAGGGTGCTCTGTGCTCAGTACTCAGGGTGCTGGGTGCTCAGTGCTCGGGTTGCTGCATGCTCAGTGCTCAGGGTGCTGGGTGCTCTGTGCTCAGGGTGCTGGGTGCTCAGTACTCAGGGTGCTGGGTGCTCAGTGCTCGGGGTGCTCGGTGCTCAGTACTAAAGGTGCTGGGTGCTCAGTGCTCAGGGTGCCGGGTGCTCAGTCCTCGGGGTGCTCCGTGCTCAGTGATCAGCGTGCTGGGTGCTCAGTACTCAGGGTGCTCGGTGCTCAGTACTCAGGGTTCTCAGTGCTCATTACTCAGGGTGCTGGGTGCTCAGTGCTCAGGGTGCTGGGTGCTCAGTACTCAGGGTGCTCAGTGCTCAGTACTCGGAGTGCTTGGTGCTCAGTACTCATGGTTGCTCAGTGCTCAGTGCTCGGGGTGCTGGGTGCTCAGTGCTCGGGGCGCTGGGTGCTCAGTGATCGGGGTGCTCAGTGCTCGGGGAGCTCGGTGCTCAGTACTCAGGTTGCTGGGTGCTCAGTACTCAGTGCTCGGGGTCCTGGGTGCTCCGTGCTCGGGGTGCTGGTCGCTCAGTGTTCTGGGTGTTTAGTGCTCAGTACTCAGGGTGCTGGGTGCTCAGTACTCAGGGTGCTGCGTGCTCATTCTCGGGGTGCTGGGTGCTCAGTGCTCGGGGTGCTGGGTGCTCAGTACTCAGGGTGCTGGGGGCTCAGTACTCAGGGTTCTGGGTGCTCAGTACTCAGGGTGCTCGGTTCTCAGTACTGAGGGTGCTGGGTGCTCATTCTCGGGGTGCTGGGTGCTCAGTGCTCGGGGTGCTGGGTGCTCAGTACTCAGGGTGCTGGTGGCTCAGTACTCAGGGTGCTGGGTGCTCAGTACTCAGGGTGATCTGTTCTCAGTACTCAGGTTGCAGGGTGCTCAGTGCTCGGGGTGCTGGGTGCTCAGTACTCGGGGTGCTCAGTGCTCAGTGCTCAGGGTGCTGGGTGCTCAGTACTCAGGGTGCTGGGTTTTCAGTGCTCGGGGTGCTCGGTGCTCAGTACTCGGGGTGCTGGGTGCTCAGTACTCGGGGTGCTGGGTGCTCAGTGCTCAGGGTGCTGGGTGCTCAGTGCTCGGGGTGCTGGGTGCTCAGTGCTGAGGGTGGTGCTGGGTGCTCAGTACTCAGGGTGCTGGGTGCTCAGTGCTCAGGGTGCTGGGTGCTCAGTGCTCAGGGTGTTCGGTGCTCAGTACTCAGGGTGCTCAGTGCTCAGGGTGGTGCTGGGTGCTCAGTACTCGGGGTGCTGGGTGCTCTGTACTCAGGTTGCTGGGTGCTCAGTGCTCGGGGTATTGGGTGCTCAGTCTCAGGGTGCTGGATGCTCAGTGCTCAGGGTGCTGGGTGCGCAGTCCTCAGGGTGCTCAGTGCTCAGAGTGCTGGGTGCTCAGTGCTCGGGGTGCTCGGTGCTCAGTACTCAGGGTGCTGAGTGCTCAGTACTCAGGATGCTGGGTGCTCAGTACTCATGGTGCTGGGTGCTCAGTACTCAGGGGGCTGGCTGCTCAGTGCTCAGGGTGCTGGGTGCTCAGTGCTCAGAGTTCTGGGTGCTCAGTGCTCGGGGTGCTGGGTGCTCAGTGTTCAGGGTGCTGGGTGCTCAGTCCTCGGGGTGCTCCGTGCTCAGTGCTCAGGGTGCTGGGTGCTCAGTACTCAGGGTGCTCGGTGCTCAGTACTCAGCGTTCTCAGTGCTCAGTGCTCAGGGTGCTGGGTGCTCAGTTCTCAGGGTGCTCAGTGCTCAGTACTCGGGGTGCTGGGTGCTCAGTACTCAGGGAGCTGGGTGCTTAGTACTCAGGGTGCTCAGTGCTCAGTACACAGGGTGCTGGGTCCTCAGTGCTCGGGGTGGTGGGTGCTCAGTGCTCAGTACTCAGGGTGCTGGGTGCTCAGTGCTCAGGGTGCTGAGTGCTCAGTACTCAGCGTGCTGGGTGCTCAGTACTCAGGGTGCTGGGTGCTCAGTGCTCAGGGTGCTGGGTGCTCAGTGCTCAGGGTGCTGGGTGCTCAGTGATCGGGGTGCTGGGTGCTCAGTACTCAGGGTGCTCAGTGCTCAGTACTCAGTGCTCGGGGTCCTGGGTGCTCCGTGCTCGGGGTGCTGGGTGCTCAGTTCTCTGGGTGCTTAGTGCTCAGTACTCAGGGTGCTGGGTGCTCAGTACTCAGGGTGCTGGGTGCTCATTCTCGGGGTGCTGGGTGCTCAGTGCTCGGGGTGCTGGGTGCTCAGTACTCAGGGTGCTGGGGGCTCAGTACTCAGGGTTCTGGGTGCTCAGGTCTCAGGGTGCTCGGTTCTCAGTACTCAGGGTGTTGGGTGCTCATTCTCGGGGTGCTGAGTGCTCAGTGCTCGGGGTGCTGGGTGCTCAGTACTCAGGGTGCTGGGGGCTCAGTACTCAGGGTGCTGGGGGCTCAGTACTCAGGGTGCTGGGTGCTCATTACTCAGGGTGATCTGTTCTCAGTACTCAGGTTGCTGGGTGCTCAGTGCTCGGGGTGCTGGGTGCTCAGTACTCGGGGTGCTCAGTGCTCAGTACTCAGGGTGCTGGGTGCTCAGTACTCAGGGTGCTGGGTGTTCAGTGCTCGGGGTGCTCGGTGCTCAGTACTCGGGGTGCTGGGTGCGCAGTACTCGGGGTGCTGGGTGCTCAGTGCTCTGGGTGCTGGGTGCTCAGTGCTCGGGGTGCTGGGTGCTCAGTGCTGAGGGTGGTGCTGGGTGCTCAGTACTCAGGGTGCTGGGTGCTCAGTGCTCAGGGTGCTGGGTGCTCAGTACTAAGGGTCCTGGGTGCTCAGTACTCAGGGTGCTCGGTGCTCTGTACTCAGGGTGCTGAGTGCTCAGTGCTCAGGGTGCTGGGTACTCAGTACTCAGGGTGCTGGGTGCTCAGTACTCACTGTGCTGGGTGCTCAGTGCTCAGGGTGCTGGGTGCTCAGTGCTCAGCGTGCTGGGTGCTCAGTACTCAGGGTGCTGGGTGCTCAGTGCTCAGGGTGATCGGTGCTCAGTACTCAGGATGCTCAGTACTCAGGGTGCTGGGTGCTCAGTGCTCGGGGTGCTGGGTGCTCAGTACTCGGGGTGCTGGATGCTCTGTACTCAGGGTGCTGGGTGCTCAGTGCTCGGGGTCCTGGGTGCTCAGTGCTCAGGGTGATCGGTGCTCAGTACTCAGGGTGCTGGGTGCTCAGTTCTCAGGGTGCTGGGTGCTCTGTCCTCAGGGTGCTCAGTGCTCAGGGTGCTGGGTGCTCAGTGCTCGGGGTGCTCGGTGCTCAGTACTCAGGGTGCTGAGAGCTCAGTACTCAGGGTGCTGGGTGCTCAGTACTCATGGTGCTGGGTGCTCAGTACTCAGGGGGCTGGGTGCTCAGTGCTCAGGGTGCTGGGTGCTCAGTGCTCAGGGTGCTAGGTGCTCAGTGCTCGGGGTGCTGGGTGCTCAGTGCTCGGGGTGCTGTGTGCTCAGTGCTCAGGGTGCTGGGTGCTCAGTACTCAAGGTGCTGGGTGCTCAGTGCTCAGGGTGCTGGGTGCTCAGTCCTCGGGGTGCTCCGTGCTCAGTGCTCAGGGTGCTGGGTGCTCAGTACTCAGGGTGCTCGGTGCTCAGTACTCAGGGTTCTCAGTGCTCAGTGCTCAGGGTGCTGGGTGCTCAGTTCTCAGGGTGCTCAGTGCTCAGTACACAGGGTGCTGGGTCCTCAGTGCTCGGGGTGGTGGGTGCTCAGTGCTCAGTACTCAGGGTGCTGGGTGCTCAGTGCTCGGTGTGCTGAGTGCTCAGTACTCAGCGTGCTGGGTGCTCAGTACTCAGGGAGCTGGGTGCTTAGTACTCAGGGTGCTCAGTGCTCAGTACACAGGGTGCTGGGTCCTCAGTGCTCGGGGTGGTGGGTGCTCAGTGCTCAGTACTCAGGGTGCTGGGTGCTCAGTGCTCGGTGTGCTGAGTGCTCAGTACTCAGCGTGCTGGGTGCTCAGTACTCAGGGTGCTGGGTGCTCAGTGCTCAGGGTGCTGGGTGCTCAGTGCTCAGGGTGCTGGGTGCTCAGTGATCGGGGTGCTGGGTGCTCAGTACTCAGGGTGCTCTGTGCTCAGTACTCAGTGCTCGGGGTCCTGGGTGCTCCGTGCTCGGGGTGCTGGGTGCTCAGTGCTCTGGGTGCTTAGTGCTCAGTACTCAGGGTGCTGGGTGCTCAGTACTCAGGGTGCTGGGTGCTCATTCTCGGGGTGCTGGGTGCTCAGTGCTCGGGGTGCTGGGTGCTCAGTACTCAGGGTGCTGGGGGCTCAGTACTCAGGGTTCTGGGTGCTCAGTACTCAGGGTGCTCGGTTCTCAGTACTCAGGGTGTTGGGTGCTCATTCTCGGGGTGCTGAGTGCTCATTGCTCGGGGTGCTGGGTGCTCAGTACTCAGGGTGCTGGGGGCTCAGTACTCAGGGTGCTGGGGGCTCAGTACTCAGGGTGCTGGGTGCTCATTACTCAGGGTGATCTGTTCTCAGTACTCAGGTTGCTGGGTGCTCAGTGCTCAGGGTGCTGGGTGCTCAGTACTCGGGGTGCTCAGTGCTCAGTACTCAGGGTGCTGGGTGCTCAGTACTCAGGGTGCTGGGTGTTCAGTGCTCGGGGTGCTCGGTGCTCAGTACTCGGGGTGCTGGGTGCGCAGTACTCGGGGTGCTGGGTGCTCAGTGCTCTGTGTGCTGGGTGCTCAGTGCTCGGGGTGCTGGGTGCTCAGTGCTGAGGGTGCTGCTGGGTGCTCAGTACTCAGGGTGCTGGGTGCTCAGTGCTCAGGGTGCTGGGTGCTCAGTACTAAGGGTCCTGGGTGCTCAGTACTCAGGGTGCTCGGTGCTCAGTACTCAGGGTGCTGAGTGCTCAGTGCTCAGGGTGCTGGGTACTCAGTACTCAGGGTGCTGGGTGCTCAGTACTCACTGTGCTGGGTGCTCAGTGCTCAGGATGCTGGGTGCTCAGTGCTCAGTGTGCTGGGTGCTCAGTACTCAGGGTGCTGGGTGCTCAGTGCTCAGGGTGATCGGTGCTCAGTACTCAGGATGCTCAGTACTCAGGGTGCTGGGTGCTCAGTGCTCGGGGTGCTGGGTGCTCAGTACTCGGGGTGCTGGATGCTCTGTACTCAGGGTGCTGGGTGCTCAGTGCTCGGGGTCCTGGGTGCTCAGTGCTCAGGGTGATCGGTGCTCAGTACTCAGGGTGCTGGGTGCTCAGTGCTCAGGGTGCTGGGTGCTCTGTCCTCAGGGTGCTCAGTGCTCAGGGTGCTGGGTGCTCAGTGCTCAGGGTGCTCGGTGCTCAGTACTCAGGGTGCTGAGTGCTCAGTACTCAGGGTGCTGGGTGCTCAGTACTCATGGTGCTGGGTGCTCAGTACTCAGGGTGCTAGGTGCTCAGTGCTCGGGGTGCTGGGTGCTCAGTGCTCGGGGTGCTGGGTGCTCAGTGCTCAGTGCTCAGGGTGTTGGGTGCTCAGTGCTCAGTGCTCAGGGTGCTGGGTGCTCAGTACTCAGGGTGCTGGGTGCTCAGTACTCAGGGTGCTGGGTGCTCAGTGCTCAAGGTGCTGAGTGCTCAGTACTCTGGGTGTTGGGTGCTCAGTACTCAGGGTGCTGGGTGCTCAGTGCTCGGGGTGCTGGGTGCTCAGGACTCTGGGTGTTGGGTGCTCAGTACTCAGGGTGCTGGGTGCTCAGTACTCTGGGTGCTGGGTGCTCAGGACTCTGGGTGTTGGGTGCTCAGTACTCAGGGTGCTGGGTGCTCAGTGCTCGGGGTGCTGGGTGCTCAGTGCTCAGGGTGCTGTGTGCTCAGTATTCAGGGTGCTGGGTGCTCAGTGCTCGGGGTGCTCGGTGCTCAGTACTCAAGGTGCTGGGTGCTCAGTGCTCAGGGTGCTGGGTGCTCAGTCCTCGGGGTGCTCCGTGCTCAGTGCTCAGAGTGCTGGGTGCTCAGTACTCAGGGTGCTCGGTGCTCAGTACTCAGGGTTCTCAGTGCTCAGGGTGCTGGGTGCTCAGTACTCAGGGTGCTCAGTGCTCAGTACTCGGGGTGCTGGGTGCTCAGTACTCAGGGTGCTCAGTGCTCAGTACTCAGGGTGCTGGGTGCTCAGTGCTCAGTGTGCTCAGTGCTCAGTGCTCGGGGTGCTGGGTGCTCAGTGCTCGGGGCGCTGGGTGCTCAGTGCTCGAGGTGCTGGTTGCTCAGTACTCAGGGTTCTGTGTGCTCAGTGCTCAGTACTCAGCGTGCTGGGTGCTCAGTGCTCAGAGTGTTGGGTGCTCAGTGCTCAGGGTGCTCTGTGCTCAGTACTCAGGGTGCTGGGTGCTCAGTGCTCGGGGTGCTGCGTGCTCAGTGCTCAGGGTGCTGGGTGCTCTGTGCTCAGGGTGCTGGGTGCTCAGTACTCAGGGTGCTGGGTGCTCAGTGCTCGGGGTGCTCGGTGCTCAGTACTCAAGGTGCTGGGTGCTCAGTGCTCAGGGTGCCGGGTGCTCAGTCCTCAGGGTGCTCCGTGCTCAGTGATCAGGGTGCAGGGTGCTCAGTACTCAGGGTGCTAGGTGCTCAGTACTCAGGGTCCTCAGTGCTCATTACTCAGGGTGCTGGGTGCTCAGTGCTCAGGGTGCTGGGTGCTCAGTACTCAGGGTGCTCAGTGCTCAGTACTCGGAGTGCTTGGTGCTCAGTACTCAGGGTGCTCAGTGCTCAGTACTCGGGGTGCTCTTTGCTCAGTGCTCAGGGTGCTCAGTGCTCAGTGCTCGGAGTGCTGGGAGCTCAGTGCTCAGGGCGCTGGGTGCTCAGTGATCGGGGTGCTGGGTGCTCAGTACTCAGGGTGCTCAGTGCTCGGGGAGCTCGGTGCTCAGTACTCAGGGTGCTGGGTGCTCAGTACTCAGTGCTCGGGGTCCTGGGTGCTCCGTGCTCGGGGTGCTGGGCGCTCAGTGCTCTGGGTGTTTAGTGCTCAGTACTCAGGGTGCTGGGTGCTCAGTACTCAGGGTGCTGGGTGCTCATTCTCGGGGTGCTGGGTGCTCCGTGCTCGGGGTGCTGGGTGCTCATTGCTCAGGGTGCTGGGTGCTCAGTGCTCAGGGTGCTGGGTGCTCAGTACTCAGGGTGCTGGGTGCTCAGTACTCAGGGTGCTGTGTGCTCAGTGATCGGGGTGCTGGGTGCTCAGTATTCAGGGTGCTCAGTGCTCGGGGAGCTCTGTGCTCAGTACTCAGGGTGCTGGGTGCTCAGTACTCAGTGCTCAGGGTCCTGGGTGCTCCGTGCTCGGGTTGCTGGTTGCTCAGTGCTCTGGGTGCTTAGTGCTCAGTACTCAGGGTGCTGGGTGCTCAGTACTCAGGGTGCTGGGTGCTCATTCTCGGGGTGCTGGGTGCTCAGTGCTCGGGGTGCTGGGTGCTCAGTACTCAGGGTGCTGGGGGCTCAGTACTCAGGGTGCTGGGTGCTCAGTACTCAGGGTGCTGGGTGCTCAGTACTCAGGGTGCTGGGTGCTCAGTACTCTGGGTGTTGGGTGCTCAGTACACAGGGTGCTGGGTGCTCCGTGCTCGGGGTGCTGGGTGCTCATTGCTCAGGGTGCTGGGTGCTGAGTGCTCAGGGTGCTGGGTGCTCAGTACTCGGGGTGCTGGGTGCTCAGTGCTCAGGGTGCTGGGTGCTCAGTGCTCGGGGTGCTGGGTGCTCAGTGCTGAGGGTGGTGCTGGGTGCTCAGTACTCAGGGTGCTGGGTGCTCAGTGCTCAGGGTGCTGGGTGCTCAGTGCTCAGGGTGTTCGGTGCTCAGTACTCAGGGTGCTCAGTGCTCAGGGTGGTGCTGGGTGCTCAGTACTCGGGGTGCTGGGTGCTCTGTACTCAGGTTGCTGGGTGCTCAGTGCTCGGGGTATTGGGTGCTCAGTCTCAGGGTGCTGGATGCTCAGTGCTCAGGGTGCTGGGTGCGCAGTCCTCAGGGTGCTCAGTGCTCAGAGTGCTGGGTGCTCAGTGCTCGGGGTGCTCGGTGCTCAGTACTCAGGGTGCTGAGTGCTCAGTACTCAGGATGCTGGGTGCTCAGTACTCATGGTGCTGGGTGCTCAGTACTCAGGGGGCTGGCTGCTCAGTGCTCAGGGTGCTGGGTGCTCAGTGCTCAGAGTTCTGGGTGCTCAGTGCTCGGGGTGCTGGGTGCTCAGTGTTCAGGGTGCTGGGTGCTCAGTCCTCGGGGTGCTCCGTGCTCAGTGCTCAGGGTGCTGGGTGCTCAGTACTCAGGGTGCTCGGTGCTCAGTACTCAGGGTTCTCAGTGCTCAGTGCTCAGGGTGCTGGGTGCTCAGTTCTCAGGGTGCTCAGTGCTCAGTACTCGGGGTGCTGGGTGCTCAGTACTCAGGGTGCTGGGTGCTTAGTACTCAGGGTGCTCAGTGCTCATTACACAGGGTGCTGGGTCCTCAGTGCTCGGGGTGGTGGGTGCTCAGTGCTCAGTACTCAGGGTGCTGGGTGCTCAGTGCTCGGGGTGCTGAGTGCTCAGTACTCAGCGTGCTGGGTGCTCAGTACTCAGGGTGCTGGGTGCTCAGTGCTCAGGGTGCTGGGTGCTCAGTGCTCAGGGTGCTGGGTGCTCAGTGATCGGGGTGCTGGGTGCTCAGTACTCAGGGTGCTCAGTGCTCAGTACTCAGTGCTCGGGGTCCTGGGTGCTCCGTGCTCGGGGTGCTGGGTGCTCAGTTCTCTGGGTGCTTAGTGCTCAGTACTCAGGGTGCTGGGTGCTCAGTACTCAGGGTGCTGGGTGCTCATTCTCGGGGTGCTGGGTGCTCAGTGCTCGGGGTGCTGGGTGCTCAGTACTCAGGGTGCTGGGGGCTCAGTACTCAGGGTTCTGGGTGCTCAGTTCTCAGGGTGCTCGGTTCTCAGTACTCAGGGTGTTGGGTGCTCATTCTCGGGGTGCTGAGTGCTCAGTGCTCGGGGTGCTGTGTGCTCAGTACTCAGGGTGCTGGGGGCTCAGTACTCAGGGTGCTGGGGGCTCAGTACTCAGGGTGCTGGGTGCTCATTACTCAGGGTGATCTGTTCTCAGTAATCAGGTTGCTGGGTGCTCAGTGTTCGGGGTGCTGGGTGCTCAGTACTCGGGGTGCTCAGTGCTCAGTACTCAGGGTGCTGGGTGCTCAGTACTCAGGGTGCTGGGTGTTCAGTGCTCGGGGTGCTCGGTGCTCAGTACTCGGGGTGCTGGGTGCGCAGTACTCGGGGTGCTGGGTGCTCAGTGCTCTGGGTGCTGGGTGCTCAGTGCTCGGGGTGCTGGGTGCTCAGTGCTGAGGGTGGTGCTGGGTGCTCAGTACTCAGGGTGCTGGGTGCTCAGTGCTCAGGGTGCTGGGTGCTCAGTACTAAGGGTCCTGGGTGCTCAGTACTCAGGGTGCTCGGTGCTCTGTACTCAGGGTGCTGAGTGCTCAGTGCTCAGGGTGCTGGGTACTCAGTACTCAGGGTGCTGGGTGCTCAGTACTCACTGTGCTGGGTGCTCAGTGCTCAGGGTGCTGGGTGCTCAGTGTTCAGCGTGCTGGGTGCTCAGTACTCAGGGTGCTGGGTGCTCAGTGCTCAGGGTGATCGGTGCTCAGTACTCAGAATGCTCAGTACTCAGGGTGCTGGGTGCTCAGTGCTCGGGGTGCTGGGTGCTCAGTACTCGGGGTGCTGGATGCTCTGTACTCAGGGTGCTGGGTGCTCAGTGCTCGGGGTCCTGGGTGCTCAGTGCTCAGGGTGATCGGTGCTCAGTACTCAGGGTGCTGGGTGCTCAGTTCTCAGGGTGCTGGGTGCTCTGTCCTCAGGGTGCTCAGTGCTCAGGGTGCTGGGTGCTCAGTGCTCGGGGTGCTCGGTGCTCAGTACTCAGGGTGCTGAGAGCTCAGTACTCAGGGTGCTGGGTGCTCAGTACTCATGGTGCTGGGTGCTCAGTACTCAGGGGGCTGGGTGCTCAGTGCTCAGGGTGCTGGGTGCTCAGTGCTCAGGGTGCTAGGTGCTCAGTGCTCGGGGTGCTGGGTGCTCAGTGCTCGGGGTGCTGTGTGCTCAGTGCTCAGGGTGCTGGGTGCTCAGTACTCAAGGTGCTGGGTGCTCAGTGCTCAGGGTGCTGGGTGCTCAGTCCTCGGGGTGCTCCGTGCTCAGTGCTCAGGGTGCTGGGTGCTCAGTACTCAGGGTGCTCGGTGCTCAGTACTCAGGGTTCTCAGTGCTCAGTGCTCAGGGTGCTGGGTGCTCAGTTCTCAGGGTGCTCAGTGCTCAGTACTCGGGGTGCTGGGTGCTCAGTACTCAGGGAGCTGGGTGCTTAGTACTCAGGGTGCTCAGTGCTCAGTACACAGGGTGCTTGGTCCTCAGTGCTCGGGGTGGTGGGTGCTCAGTGCTCAGTACTCAGGGTGCTGGGTGCTCAGTGCTCGGTGTGCTGAGTGCTCAGTACTCAGCGTGCTGGGTGCTCAGTACTCAGGGTGCTGGGTGCTCAGTGCTCAGGGTGCTGGGTGCTCAGTGCTCAGGGTGCTGGGTGCTCAGTGATCGGGGTGCTGGGTGCTCAGTACTCAGGGTGCTCTGTGCTCAGTACTCAGTGCTCGGGGTCCTGGGTGCTCCGTGCTCGGGGTGCTGGGTGCTCAGTGCTCTGGGTGCTTAGTGCTCAGTACTCAGGGTGCTGGGTGCTCAGTACTCAGGGTGCTGGGTGCTCATTCTCGGAGTGCTGGGTGCTCAGTGCTCGGGGTGCTGGGTGCTCAGTACTCAGGGTGCTGGGGGCTCAGTACTCAGGGTTCTGGGTGCTCAGTACTCAGGGTGCTCGGTTCTCAGTACTCAGGGTGTTGGGTGCTCATTCTCGGGGTGCTGAGTGCTCATTGCTCGGGGTGCTGGGTGCTCAGTACTCAGGGTGCTGGGGGCTCAGTACTCAGGGTGCTGGGGGCTCAGTACTCAGGGTGCTGGGTGCTCATTACTCAGGGTGATCTGTTCTCAGTACTCAGGTTGCTGGGTGCTCAGTGCTCAGGGTGCTGGGTGCTCAGTACTCGGGGTGCTCAGTGCTCAGTACTCAGGGTGCTGGGTGCTCAGTACTCAGGGTGCTGGGTGTTCAGTGCTCGGGGTGCTCGGTGCTCAGTACTCGGGGTGCTGGGTGCGCAGTACTCGGGGTGCTGGGTGCTCAGTGCTCTGGGTGCTGGGTGCTCAGTGCTCGGGGTGCTGGGTGCTCAGTGCTGAGGGTGCTGCTGGGTGCTCAGTACTCAGGGTGCTGGGTGCTCAGTGCTCAGGGTGCTGGGTGCTCAGTACTAAGGGTCCTGGGTGCTCAGTACTCAGGGTGCTCGGTGCTCAGTACTCAGGGTGCTGATTGCTCAGTGCTCAGGGTGCTGGGTACTCAGTACTCAGGGTGCTGGGTGCTCAGTACTCACTGTGCTGGGTGCTCAGTGCTCAGGGTGCTGGGTGCTCAGTGCTCAGGGTGCTGGGTGCTCAGTACTCAGGGTGCTGGGTGCTCAGTGCTCAGGTTGATCGGTGCTCAGTACTCAGGATGCTCAGTACTCAGGGTGCTGGGTGCTCAGTGCTCGGGGTGCTGGGTGCTCAGTACTCGGGGTGCTGGATGCTCTGTACTCAGGGTGCTGGGTGCTCAGTGCTCGGGGTCCTGGGTGCTCAGTGCTCAGGGTGATCGGTGCTCAGTACTCAGGGTGCTGGGTGCTCAGTGCTCAGGGTGCTGGGTGCTCTGTCCTCAGGGTGCTCAGTGCTCAGGGTGCTGGGTGCTCAGTGCTCGGGGTGCTCGGTGCTCAGTACTCAGGGTGCTGAGTGCTCAGTACTCAGGGTGCTGGGTGCTCAGTACTCATGGTGCTGGGTGCTCAGTACTCAGGGGGCTGGGTGCTCAGTGCTCAGGGTGCTGGGTGCTCAGTGCTCAGGGTGCTAGGTGCTCAGTGCTCGGGGTGCTGGGTGCTCAGTGCTCGGGGTGCTGGGTGCTCAGTGCTCAGGGTGTTGGGTGCTCAGTGCTCAGTGCTCAGGGTGCTGGGTGCTCAGTACTCAGGGTGCTGGGTGCTCAGTACTCAGGGTGCTGGGTGCTCAGTGCTCAAGGTGCTGAGTGCTCAGTACTCTGGGTGTTGGGTGCTCAGTACTCAGGGTGCTGGGTGCTCAGTGCTCGGGGTGCTGGGTGCTCAGGACTGTGGGTGTTGGGTGCTCAGTACTCAGGGTGCTGGGTGCTCAGTACTCTGGGTGCTGGGTGCTCAGGACTCTGGGTGTTGGGTGCTCAGTACTCAGGGTGCTGGGTGCTCAGTGCTCGGGGTGCTGGGTGCTCAGTGCTCAGGGTGCTGTGTGCTCAGTATTCAGGGTGCTGGGTGCTCAGTGCTCGGGGTGCTCGGTGCTCAGTACTCAAGGTGCTGGGTGCTCAGTGCTCAGGGTGCTGGGTGCTCAGTCCTCGGGGTGCTCCGTGCTCAGTGCTCAGAGTGCTCGGTGCTCAGTACTCAGGGTTCTCAGTGCTCAGGGTGCTGGGTGCTCAGTACTCAGGGTGCTCAGTGCTCAGTACTCGGGGTGCTGGGTGCTCAGTACTCAGGGTGCTCAGTGCTCAGTACTCAGGGTGCTGGGTGCTCAGTGCTCAGTGTGCTCAGTGCTCAGTGCTCGGGGTGCTGGGTGCTCAGTGCTCGGGGCGCTGGGTGCTCAGTGCTCGAGGTGCTGGTTGCTCAGTACTCAGGGTTCTGTGTGCTCAGTGCTCAGTACTCAGCGTGCTGGGTGCTCAGTGCTCAGAGTGTTGGGTGCTCAGTGCTCAGGGTGCTCTGTGCTCAGTACTCAGGGTGCTGGGTGCTCAGTGCTCGGGGTGCTGCGTGCTCAGTGCTCAGGGTGCTGGGTGCTCTGTGCTCAGGGTGCTGGGTGCTCAGTACTCAGGGTGCTGGGTGCTCAGTGCTCGGGGTGCTCGGTGCTCAGTACTCAAGGTGCTGGGTGCTCAGTGCTCAGGGTGCCGGGTGCTCAGTCCTCAGGGTGCTCCGTGCTCAGTGATCAGGGTGCAGGGTGCTCAGTACTCAGGGTGCTCGGTGCTCAGTACTCAGGGTCCTCAGTGCTCATTACTCAGGGTGCTGGGTGCTCAGTGCTCAGGGTGCTGGGTGCTCAGTACTCAGGGTGCTCAGTGCTCAGTACTCGGAGTGCTTGGTGCTCAGTACTCAGGGTGCTCAGTGCTCAGTACTCGGGGTGCTCTTTGCTCAGTGCTCAGGGTGCTCAGTGCTCAGTGCTCGGAGTGCTGGGAGCTCAGTGCTCGGGGCGCTGGGTGCTCAGTGATCGGGGTGCTGGGTGCTCAGTACTCAGGGTGCTCAGTGCTCGGGGAGCTCGGTGCTCAGTACTCAGGGTGCTGGGTGCTCAGTACTCAGTGCTCGGGGTCCTGGGTGCTCCGTGCTCGGGGTGCTGGGCGCTCAGTGCTCTGGGTGTTTAGTGCTCAGTACTCAGGGTGCTGGGTGCTCAGTACTCAGGGTGCAGGGTGCTCATTCTCGGGGTGCTGGGTGCTCCGTGCTCGGGGTGCTGGGTGCTCATTGCTCAGGGTGCTGGGTGCTCAGTGCTCAGGGTGCTGGGTGCTCAGTACTCAGGGTGCTGGGTGCTCAGTACTCAGGGTGCTGTGTGCTCAGTGATCGGGGTGCTGGGTGCTCAGTACTCAGGGTGCTCAGTGCTCGGGGAGCTCTGTGCTCAGTACTCAGGGTGCTGGGGGCTCAGTACTCAGTGCTCAGGGTCCTGGGTGCTCCGTGCTCGGGTTGCTGGGTGCTCAGTGCTCTGGGTGCTTAGTGCTCAGTACTCAGGGTGCTGGGTGCTCAGTACTCAGGGTGCTGGGTGCTCATTCTCGGGGTGCTGGGTGCTCAGTGCTCGGGGTGCTGGGTGCTCAGTACTCAGGGTGCTGGGGGCTCAGTACTCAGGGTGCTGGGTGCTCAGTACTCAGGGTGCTGGGTGCTCAGTACTCAGGGTGCTGGGTGCTCAGTACTCTGGGTGTTGGGTGCTCAGTACACAGGGTGCTGGGTGCTCCGTGCTCGGGGTGCTGGGTGCTCATTGCTCAGGGTGCTGGGTGCTGAGTGCTCAGGGTGCTGGGTGCTCAGTACTCAGGGTGCTGGGTGCTCAGTACTCAGGGTGCTGGGTGCTCAGTGATCGGGGTGCTGGGTGCTCAGTACTCAGGGTGCTCAGTGCTCGGGGAGCTCTGTGCTCAGTACTCAGGGTGCTGGGTGCTCAGTACTCAGTGCTTGGGGTCCTGGGTGCTCCGTGCTCGGGGTGCTGGGTGCTCAGTGCTCTGGGTGCTTAGTGCTCAGTACTCAGGGTGCTGGGTGCTCAGTACTCAGGGTGCTGGGTGCTCATTCTCGGGGTTCTGGGTGCTCAGTGCTCGGGGTGCTTGGTGCTCAGTACTCAGGTTGCTGGGGGCTCAGTACTCAGGGTGCTGGGTGCTCAGTACTCAGGGTGCTCGGTTCTCAGTATTCAGGGTGCTGGGTGCTCATTCTCGGGGTGCTGGGTGCTCAGTGCTCGGGGTGCTGGGTGCTCAGTACTCAGGGCGCTGGGGGCTCAGTACTCAGGGTGCTGGGTGCTCAGTACTCAGGGTGCTCGGTTCTCAGTATTCAGGGTGCTGGGTGCTCAGTGCTCAGGGTGCTGGGTGCTCAGTGCTCGGGTTGCTGGGTGCTCAGTGCTGAGGGTGGTGCTGGGTGCTCAGTACTCAGGGTGCTGGGTGCTCAGTGCTCAGGGTGCTGGGTGCTCAGTACTAAGGGTGCTGGGAGCTCAGTACTCAGGGTGCTCGGTGCTCAGTACTCAGGGTACTGGGTGCTCAGTGCTCAGGGTGCTGGGTACTCAGTACTCAGGGTGCTGGGTACTCAGTACTCAGGGTGCTGTTTTCTCAGTGCTCAGGGTGCTTGGTGCTCAGTGCTCAGGGTGCTGGGTGCTCAGTACTCAGGGTGCTGGGTGCTCAGTGCTCAGGGTGATCGGTGCTCCGTACTCAGGGTGCTCAGTACTCAGGGTGCTGGCTGCTCAGTGCTCGCTGTGCTGGGTGCTCAGTACTCAGGGAGCTGGGTGCTCTGTACTCAGGGTGCTGGGTGCTCAGTGCTCGGGGTCCTGGGTGCTCAGTGCTCAGGGTGATCGGTGCTCAGTACTCATGGTGCTGGGTGCTCAGTGCTCAGGGTGCTGGGTACTCAGTCCTCAGGGTGCTCAGTGCTCAGGGTGCTGGGTGCTCAGTGCTCGGGGTGCTCGGTGCTCAGTACTCAGGGTGCTGAGTGCTCAGTACTCAGGGTGCTGGGTGCTCAGTTCTCATGGTGCTGGGTGCTCAGTACTCAGGGGGCTGGGTGCTCAGTGCTCAGGGTGCTGGGTGCTCAGTGCTCAGGGTGCTGGGTGCTCAGTGCTCGGGGTGCTGGGTGCTCAGTGCTCGGGGTGCTGGGTGCTCAGTGCTCAGTGCTCAGTTTGTTGGGTGCTCAGTGCTCAGTGCTCAGGGTGCTGGGTGCTCAGTACTCAGGGTCCTGGGTGCTCAGTACTCAGGGTGCTGGGTGCTCAGTGCTCAGGGTGCTGGGTGCTCAGGACTCTGGGTGTTGGGTGCTCAGTACTCAGGGTGCTGGGTGCTCAGTGCTCGGGGTGCTGGGTGCTCAGTGCTCGGGGTGCTGGGTGCTCAGTGCTCAGGGTGCTGGGTGCTCAGTATTCAGGGTGCTGGGTGCTCAGTGCTCGGGGTGCTCGGTGCTCAGTACTCAAGGTGCTGGGTGCTCAGTGCTCAGGGTGCT
Organism: Microtus oregoni; assembly: GCF_018167655.1. Lineage (NCBI taxonomy): Eukaryota > Metazoa > Chordata > Mammalia > Rodentia > Cricetidae > Microtus > Microtus oregoni. The sequence goes on along the minus strand of NW_024544032.1, from coordinate 130,755 downwards.
GGGTGCTCAGTCCTCGGGGTGCTCCGTGCTCAGTGCTCAGAGTGCTGGGTGCTCAGTACTCAGGGTGCTCGGTGCTCAGTTCTCAGGGTTCTCAGTGCTCAGGGTGCTGGGTGCTCAGTACTCAGGGTGCTCAGTGCTCAGTACTCGGGGTGCTGGGTGCTCAGTACTCAGGGTGCTCAGTGCTCAGTACTCAGGGTGCTGGGTGCTCAGTGCTCAGTGTGCTCAGTGCTCAGTGCTCGGGGTGCTGGGTGCTCAGTGCTCGGGGCGCTGGGTGCTCAGTGCTCGAGGAGCTGGATGCTCAGTACTCAGGGTGCTGTGTGCTCAGTGCTCAGTACTCAGCGTGCTGGGTGCTCAGTGCTCAGAGTGTTGGGTGCTCAGTGCTCAGGGTGCTCTGTGCTCAGTACTCAGGGTGCTGGGTGCTCAGTGCTCGGGGTGCTGCGTGCTCAGTGCTCAGGGTGCTTGGTGCTCTGTGCTCAGGGTGCTGGGTGCTCAGTACTCAGGGTGCTGGGTGCTCAGTGCTCGGGGTGCTCGGTGCTCAGTACTCAAGGTGCTGGGTGCTCAGTGCTCAGGGTGCCGGGTGCTCAGTCCTCGGGGTGCTCCGTGCTCAGTGATCAGGGTGCTGGGTGCTCAGTACTCAGGGTGCTCGGGGCTCAGTACTCAGGGTTCTCAGTGCTCATTACTCAGGGTGCTGGGTGCTAAGTGCTCAGGGTGCTGGGTGCTCAGTACTCAGGGTGCTCAGTGCTCAGTACTCGGAGTGCTTGGTGCTCAGTACTCAGGGTGCTCAGTGCTCAGTACTCGGGGTGCTGTTTGCTCAGTGCTCAGGGTGCTCAGTGCTCAGTGCTCGGGGTGCTGGGTGCTCAGTGCTCGGGGCGCTGGGTGCTCAGTGCTCGGGGTGCTGGGTGCTCAGTACTCGGGGTGCTGGGTGCTCAGTACTCAGGGTGCTCAGTGCTCAGTACTCAGTGCTCAGGGTGCTCAGTGCTCAGTGCTCGGGGTGCTGGGTGCTCAGTGCTCGGGGCGCTGGGTGCTCAGTGCTCGGGGTGCTGGGTGCTCAGTACTCGGGGTGCTGGGTGCTCAGTACTCTGGGTGTTGGGTGCTCAGTACTCAGGGTGCTGGGTGCTACGTGCTCGGGGTGCTGGGTGCTCAGTACTCAGGGTGCTCTGTGCTCAGTACTCAGGGTGCTGGGTGCTTAGTGCTCGAGGTGCTCGGTGCTCAGTACTCAAGGTGCTGGGTGCTCAGTTCTCAGGGTGCTGGGTGCTCAGTCCTCGGGGTGCTCCATGCTCAGGGTGCTGGGTGCTCAGTGCTCAGGGTGCTGGGTGCTCAGTGCTCGGGGTGCTGGGTGCTGAGTGCTCAGGGTGCTGGCTGCTCAGTGCTCTGGGTGTTCCGTGCTCAGTGCTCAGGGTCCTGGGTGCTCAGTACTCAGGGTGCTGGGTGCTTAGTACTCAGGGTGCTCAGTGCTCAGTACACAGGGTGCTGGGTGCTCAGTGCTCGGGGTGCTGGGTGCTCAGTGCTCAGTACTCAGGGTGCTGGGTGCTCAGTGCTCGGGGTGCTGGGTGCTCAGTACTCAGCGTGCTGGGTGCTCAGTACTCAGGGTGCTGGGTGCTCAGTGCTCAGGGTGCTGGGTGCTCAGTGCTCAGGGTGCTGGGTGCTCAGTGATCGGGGTGCTGGGTGCTCAGTACTCAGGGTGCTCAGTGCACGGGGAGCTCGGTGCTCAGTACTCAGGGTGCAGGGTGCTCAGTACTCAGTGCTCGGGGTCCTGGGTGCTCCGTGCTCGGGGTGCTGGGCGCTCAGTGCTCGGGGTGCTTAGTGCTCAGTACTCAGGGTGCTGGGTGCTCAGTACTCAGGGTGCTGGGTGCTCATTCTCGGGGTGCTGGGTGCTCAGTGCTCGGGGTGCTGGGTGCTCAGTACTCAGTGTGCTGGGGGCTCATTATCGGGGTGCTGGGTGCTCAGTGCTCGGGGTGCTGGGTGCTCAGTGCTCGGGGTGCTGGGTGCTCAGTACTCAGGGTGCTGGGTGCTCATTATCGGGGTGCTGGGTGCTCAGTGCTCGGGGTGCTGGGTGCTCAGTACTCAGGGTGCTGGGGGCTCAGTACTCAGGGTGCTGGGTGCTCAGTACTCAGGGTGATCTGTTCTCAGTAATCAGGTTGCAGGGTGCTCAGTGCTAGGGGTGCTGGGTGCTCAGTACTAGGGGTGCTCAGTGATCAGTACTCAGGGTGCTGGGTGCTCAGTACTCAGGGTGCTGGGTGTTCAGTGCTCGGGGTGCTCGGTGCTCAGTACTCGGGGTGCTGGGTGCTCAGTACTCGGGGTGCTGGGTGCTCAGTGCTCAGGGTGCTGGGTGCTCAGTGCTCGGGGTCCTGGGTGCTCAGTGCCCAGGGTGATCGGTGCTCAGTACTCAGGGTGCTGGGTGCTCAGTGCTCAGGGTGCTGGGTGCGCAGTCCTCAGGGTGCTCAGTGCTCAGGGTGCTGGGTGCTCAGTGCTCGGGGTGCTCGGTGCTCAGTACTCAGGGTGCTGAGTGCTCAGTACTCAGGGTGCTGGGTGCTCAGTACTCATGGTGCTGGGTGCTCAGTACTCAGGGGGCTGGGTGCTCAGTGCTCAGGGTGCTGGGTGCTCAGTGCTCGGGGTGCTGGGTGCTCAGTGCTCGGGGTGCTGGGTGCTCAGTGCTCAGGGTGTTGGGTGCTCAGTGCTCATTGTGCTGGGTGCTCAGTACTCAGGGTGCTGGGTGCTCAGTACTCAGGGTGCTGGGTGCTCAGTGCTCAGGGTGCTGGGTGCTCAGTACTCTGGTTGTTGGGTGCTCAGTACTCAGGGTGCTGGGTGCTCAGTGCTCAGGGTGCTGGGTGATCAGTGCTCAGGGTGCTGGGTGCTCAGTGATCGGGGTGCTGGGTGCTCAGTACTCAGGGTGCTCAGTGCTCGGGGAGCTCGGTGCTCAGTACTCAGGTTGCTGGGTGCTCAGTACTCAGTGCTCGGGGTCCTGGGTGCTCCGTGCTCGGGGTGCTGGGTGCTCAGTGCTCTGGGTGCTTAGTGCACAGTACTCAGGGTGCTGGGTGCTCAGTACTCACGGTGCTGGGTGCTCATTCTCCGGGTGCTGGGTGCTCAGTGCTCGGGGTGCTGGGTGCTCAGTACTCAGGGTGCTGGGGGCTCAGTACTCAGGGTGCTGGGCGCTCAGTGCTCGGGGTGCTTAGTGCTCAGTACTCAGGGTGCTGGGTGCTCAGTACTCAGGGTGCTGGGTGCTCATTCTCGGGGTGCTGGGTGCTCAGTGCTCGGGGTGCTGGGTGCTCAGTACTCAGTGTGCTGGGGGCTCATTATCGGGGTGCTGGGTGCTCAGTGCTCGGGGTGCTGGGTGCTCAGTGCTCGGGGTGCTGGGTGCTCAGTACTCAGGGTGCTGGGTGCTCATTATCGGGGTGCTGGGTGCTCAGTGCTCGGGGTGCTGGGTGCTCAGTACTCAGGGTGCTGGGGGCTCAGTACTCAGGGTGCTGGGTGCTCAGTACTCAGGGTGATCTGTTCTCAGTAATCAGGTTGCAGGGTGCTCAGTGCTAGGGGTGCTGGGTGCTCAGTACTAGGGGTGCTCAGTGATCAGTACTCAGGGTGCTGGGTGCTCAGTACTCAGGGTGCTGGGTGTTCAGTGCTCGGGGTGCTCGGTGCTCAGTACTCGGGGTGCTGGGTGCTCAGTACTCGGGGTGCTGGGTGCTCAGTGCTCAGGGTGCTGGGTGCTCAGTGCTCGGGGTCCTGGGTGCTCAGTGCCCAGGGTGATCGGTGCTCAGTACTCAGGGTGCTGGGTGCTCAGTGCTCAGGGTGCTGGGTGCGCAGTCCTCAGGGTGCTCAGTGCTCAGGGTGCTGGGTGCTCAGTGCTCGGGGTGCTCGGTGCTCAGTACTCAGGGTGCTGAGTGCTCAGTACTCAGGGTGCTGGGTGCTCAGTACTCATGGTGCTGGGTGCTCAGTACTCAGGGTGCTGGGTGCTCAGTGCTCAGGGTGCTGGGTGCTCAGTGCTCGGGGTGCTGGGTGCTCAGTGCTCGGGGTGCTGGGTGCTCAGTGCTCAGGGTGTTGGGTGCTCAGTGCTCATTGTGCTGGGTGCTCAGTACTCAGGGTGCTGGGTGCTCAGTACTCAGGGTGCTGGGTGCTCAGTGCTCAGGGTGCTGGGTGCTCAGTACTCTGGTTGTTGGGTGCTCAGTACTCAGGGTGCTGGGTGCTCAGTGCTCAGGGTGCTGGGTGATCAGTGCTCAGGGTGCTGGGTGCTCAGTGATCGGGGTGCTGGGTGCTCAGTACTCAGGGTGCTCAGTGCTCGGGGAGCTCGGTGCTCAGTACTCAGGTTGCTGGGTGCTCAGTACTCAGTGCTCGGGGTCCTGGGTGCTCCGTGCTCGGGGTGCTGGGTGCTCAGTGCTCTGGGTGCTTAGTGCACAGTACTCAGGGTGCTGGGTGCTCAGTACTCACGGTGCTGGGTGCTCATTCTCCGGGTGCTGGGTGCTCAGTGCTCGGGGTGCTGGGTGCTCAGTACTCAGGGTGCTGGGGGCTCAGTACTCAGGGTGCTGGGTGCTCAGTACTCAGGGTGCTCGGATCTCAGTATTCAGGGTGCTGGGTGCTCATTCTCGGGGTGCTGGGTGCTCAGTGCTCGGGGTGCTGGGTGCTCAGTACTCAGGGTGCTGGGGGCTCAGTACTCAGGGTGCTGGGTGCTCAGTACTCAGGGTGATCTCTTCTCAGTACTCAGGTTGCTGGGTGCTCAGTGCTCGGGGTGATGGGTGCTCAGTACTCGGGGTGCTCAGTGCTCAGTACTCAGGGTGCTGGGTGCTCAGTACTCAGGGTGCTGGGTGCTCAGTACTCGGGGTGCTGGGTGCTCCTTGCTCGGGGTGCTGGGTGCTCAGTGCTGAGGGTGGTGCTGGGTGCTCAGTACTCAGGGTGCTGGGTGCTCAGTGCTCAGGGTGCTGGGTGCTCAGTACTAAGCGTCCTGGGTGCTCAGTATTCAGGGTGCTCGGTGCTCAGTACTCAGGGTGCTGGGTGCTCAGTGCTCAGGGTGCTGGGTACTCAGTACTCAGGGGGCTGGGTGCTCAGTACTCAGGGTGCTGGGTGCTCAGTGCTCAGGGTGCTTGGTGCTCAGTGCTCAGGGTGTTGGGTGCTCAGTACTCAGCGTGCTGGGTGCTCAGTGCTCAGGGTGATCGGTGCTCAGTACTCAGGGTGCTCAGTACTCAGGGTACTGGCTGCTCAGTGCTCGGGGTGCTGGGTGCTCAGTACTCGGGGTGCTGGGTGCTCTGTACTCAGGGTGCTGGGTGCTCAATGCTCGGGGTCCTGGGTGCTCAGTGCTCAGGGTGATCGGTGCTCAGTACTCAGGGTGCTGGGTGCTCAGTGCTCAGGGTGCTGGGTACTCAGTCCTAAGGGTGCTCAGTGCTCAGGGTGCTGGGTGCTCAGTGCTCGGGGTGCTCGGTGCTCAGTGCTCAGGGTGCTGAGTGCTCAGTACTCAGGGTGCTGGGTGCTCAGTACTCATGGTGCTGGGTGCTCAGTACTCAGGGTGCTGGGTGCTCAGTGCTCAGGGTGCTGGGTGCTCAGTGCGCGGGGTGCTGGGTGCTCAGTGCTCGGGGTGCTGGGTGCTCAGTGCTCAGTGCTCTGGGTGTTGGGTGCTCAGTGCTCAGTGCTCAGGGTGCTGGGTGCTCAGTACTCAGGATGCTGGGTGCTCAGTACACAAGGTGCTGGGTGCTCAGTGCTCAGGGTGCTGGGTGCTCAGGACTCTGGGTGTTGGGTGCTCAGTACTCAGGGTGCTGGGTGCTCAGTGCTCGGGGTGCTGGGTGCTCAGTGCTCAGGGTGCTGGGTGCTCAGTGCTCAGGATGCTGGGTGCTCAGTATTCAGCGTGCTGGGTGCTCAGTTCTCGGGGTGCTCGGTGCTCAGTACTCAAGGTGCTGGGTGCTCAGTGCTCAGGGTGCTGGGTGCCCAGTCCTCGGGGTGCTCCGTTCTCAGTGCTCAGGGTGCTGGGTGCTCAGTACTCAGGGTGCTCAGTGCTCAGTACTCAGGGTGCTGGGTGCTCAGTACTCAGGGTGCTGGGTGCTCAGTGCTCGGGGTGCTGGGTGCTCAGTGCTCGGGGTGCTGGGTGCTCAGTGCTGAGGGTGGTGCTGGGTGCTCAGTACTCAGGGTGCCGGGTGCTCAGTGCTCAGGGTGCTGGGTGCTCAGTACTAAGGCTCCTGGGTGCTCAGTATTCAGGGTGCTCGGTGCTCAGTACTCAGGGTGCTGGGTGCTCAGTGCTCAGGGTGCTGGGTACTCAGTACTCAGGGTGCTGGGTGCTCAGTACTCAGGGTGCTGGGTGCTCAGTGCTCAGGGTGCTTGGTGCTCAGTGCTCAGGGTGCTGGGTGCTCAGTACTCAGGGTGCTGGGTGCTCAGTGCTCAGGGTGCTGGGTGCTCAGTGCTCGGGGTCCTGGGTGCTCAGTGCTCAGGGTGCTGTGTGCTCAGTACTCAGGGTGCTGGGTGCTCAGTGCTCAGGGTGCTGGGTACTCAGTCCTCAGGGTGCTCAGTGCTCAGGGTGCTGGGTGCTCAGTGCTCGGGGTGCTCGGTGCTCAGTACTCAGGGTGCTGAGTGCTCAGTACTCAGGGTGCTGGGTGCTCAGTACTCATGGTGCTGGGTGCTCAGTACTCAGGGTGCTGGGTGCTCAGTACTCATGGTGCTGGGTGCTCAGTACTCAGGGTGCTGGGTGCTCAGTGCTCAGGGTGCTGGGTGCTCAGTGCTCGGGGTGCTGGGTGCTCAGTGCTCAGTGCTCAGGGTGTTGGGTGCTCAGTGCTCAGTGCTCAGGGTGCTGGGTGCTCAGTACTCAGGGTGCTGGGTGCTCAGTACTCAGGGTGCTGGGTGCTCAGTGCTCAGGGTGCTGGGTGCTCAGGACTCTGGGTGTTGGGTGCTCAGTACTCAGGGTGCTGGGTGCTCAGTGCTCGGGGTGCTGGGTGCTCAGTGCTCGGGGTGCTTGGTGCTCTGTGCTCAGGGTGCTGGGTGCTCAGTATTCAGCGTGCTCGGTGCTCAGTTCTCGGGGTGCTCTGTGCTCAGTACTCAAGGTGCTGGGTGCTCAGTACTCAGGGTGCTGGGTGCTCAGTCCTCGGGGTGCTACGTGCTCAGTGCTCAGGGTGCTGGGTGCTCAGTAGTCAGGGTGCTCGGTGCTCAGTACTCAGGGTTCTCAGTGATCAGGGTGCTGGGTACTCAGTACTCAGGGTGCTCAGTGCTCAGTACTCGGGGTGCTGGGTGCTCAGTACTCAGGGTGCTCAGTGCTCAGTACTCGGGGTGCTGGGTGCTCAGTGCTCAGTGTGCTCAGTGCTCAGTGCTCATGGTGCTGTGTGCTCAGTGCTCGGGGCGCTGGGTGCTCAGTGCTCGAGGTTCTGGTTGCTCAGTACTCAGGGTGCTGTGTGCTCAGTGCTCAGTACTCAGCGTGCTGGGTGCTCAGTGCTCAGAGTGTTGGGTGCTCAGTCCTCAGGGTGCTGGGTGCTCAGTGCTCAGTGCTCAGGGTGCTCAGTGCTCAGGGTGCTCAGTGCTCAGGGTGCTGGGTGCTCAGGGTGCTGGGTGCTCAGTGCTCGGGGTGCTGGGTGCTCAGTGCTCAGTGCTCAGGGTGTTGGGTGCTCAGTGCTCAGTGCTCAGGGTGCTGGGTGTTCAGTACTCAGGGTGCTCGGTGCTCAGTGCTCAGGGTGCTGGGTGCACAGTACTCAGGGTTCTGGGTGCTCAGTGCTCGGGGTGCTGGGTGCTCAGTGCTCAGGGTGATCAGTGCTCAGTACTAAGGGTGCTGGGTGCTCAGTGCTCAGGGTGCTGGGTGCTCAGTCCTCAGGGTGCTCAGTACTCAGGGTGCTCAGTGCTCAGTGCTCAGTACTCAGTGTGGTCAGTACTCAGGGTGCTGGGTGCTCAGTGCTCGGGGTGATGGGTGCTCAGTACTCAGGGTGCTGTGTGCTCAGTACTCGGGGTGCTGGGTGCTCAGTACTCAGGGTGCTGGGTGCTCAGTGCTCGGGGTGCTGGGTGCTCAGTGCTCAGGGTGATCGGTGCTCAGTGCTCAGGGTGCTGGGTGCTCAGTCCTCCGGGTGCTCAGTGCTCAGGGTGCTGGGTGCTCAGTGCTCGGGGTCCTCGGTGCTCAGTACTCAGGGTGCTGATTGCTCAGTACTCAGGGTGCTGGGTGCTCAGTACTCATGGTGCAGGGTGCTCAGTACTCAGGGTGCTGGGTGCTCAGTGCTCAGGGTGCTGGGTGCTCAGTGCGCGGTGTGCTGGGTGCTCAGTGCTCAGTGCTCAGGGTGTTGGGTGCTCAGTGCTCAGTGCTCAGGGTGCTGGGTGCTCAGTACTCAGGGTGCTGGGTGCTCAGTACTCAGGGTGCTGGGTGATCAGTGCTCAGGGTGCTGGGTGCTCAGGACTCTGGGTGTTGGGTGCTCAGTACTCAGGGTGCTGGGTGCTCAGTGCTCGGGGTGCTGGGTGCTCAGTGCTCGGGGTGCTGGGTGCTCAGTGCTCAGGGTGCTGGGTGCTCAGTATTCAGCGTGCTGGGTGCTCAGTGCTCGGGGTACTCGGTGCTCAGTACTCAAGGTGCTGGGTGCTCAGTGCTCAGGGTGCTGGGTGCTCACTCCTCGGGGTGCTCCGTGCTCAGTGCTCGGGGTGCTGGGTGCTCAGTGCTCGGGGTGCTGGGTGCTCAGTGCTCAGGGTGCTGGGTGATCAGTATTCAGCGTGCTGGGTGCTCAGTTCTCGGGGTGCTCGGTGCTCAGTACTCAAGGTGCTGGGTGCTCAGTGCTCAGGGTGCTGGGTGCCCAGTCCTCGGGGTGCTCCGTTCTCAGTGCTCAGGGTGCTGGGTGCTCAGTACCCAGGGTGCTCAGTGCTCAGTACTCAGGGTGCTGGGTGCTCAGTACTCAGGGTGCTGGGTGCTCAGTGCTCGGGGTGCTGGGTGCTCAGTGCTGAGGGTGGTGCTGGGTGCTCAGTACTCAGGGTGCTGGGTGCTCAGTGCTCAGGGTGCTGGGTGCTCAGTACTAAGGTTCCTGGGTACTAAGTATTCAGGGTGCTCGGTGCTCAGTACTCAGGGTGCTGGGTGCTCAGTGCCCAGGGTGCTGGGTACTCAGTACTCAGGGTGCTGGGTGCTCAGTACTCAGGGTGCTGGGTGCTCAGTGCTCAGGGTGCTTGGTGCTCAGTGCTCAGGGTGCTGGGTGCTCAGTACTCAGGGTGCTGGGTGCTCAGTGCTCAGGGTGCTGGGTGCTCAGTGCTCGGGGTCCTGGGTGCTCAGTGCTCAGGGTGCTGGGTGCTCAGTACTCAGGGTGCTGGGTGCTCAGTGCTCAGGGTGCTGGGTACTCAGTCCTCAGGGTGCTCAGTGCTCAGGGTGCTGGGTGCTCAGTACTCAGGGTGCTGGGTGCTCAGTACTCAGGGTGCTGGGTGCTCAGTGCTCGGGGTGATGGGTGCTCAGTACTCAGGGTGCTGGGTGCTCAGTACTCGGGGTGCTGGGTGCTCAGTACTCAGGGTGCTGGGTGCTCAGTGCTCGGGGTGCTGGGTGCTCAGTGCTCAGGGTGATCGGTGCTCAGTGCTCAGGGTGCTGGGTGCTCAGTCCTCCGGGTGCTCAGTGCTCAGGGTGCTGGGTGCTCAGTGCTCGGGGTCCTCGGTGCTCAGTACTCAGGGTGCTGATTGCTCAGTACTCAGGGTGCTGGGTGCTCAGTACTCATGGTGCAGGGTGCTCAGTACTCAGGGTGCTGGGTGCTCAGTGCTCAGGGTGCTGGTTGCTCAGTGCGCGGTGTGCTGGGTGCTCAGTGCTCAGTGCTCAGGGTGTTGGGTGCTCAGTGCTCAGTGCTCAGGGTGCTGGGTGCTCAGAACTCAGGGTGCTGGGTGCTCAGTACTCAGGGTGCTGGGTGATCAGTGCTCAGGGTGCTGGGTGCTCAGGACTCTGGGTGTTGGGTGCTCAGTACTCAGGGTGCTGGGTGCTCAGTGCTCGGGGTGCTGGGTGCTCAGTGCTCGGGGTGCTGGGTGCTCAGTGCTCAGGGTGCTGGGTGCTCAGTATTCAGCGTGCTGGGTGCTCAGTGCTCGGGGTGCTCGGTGCTCAGTACTCAAGGTGCTGGGTGCTCAGTGCTCAGGGTGCTGGGTGCTCACTCCTCGGGGTGCTCCGTGCTCAGTGCTCGGGGGGCTGGGTGCTCAGTGCTCGGGGTGCTGGGTGCTCAGTGCTCAGGGTGCTGGGTGATCAGTATTCAGCGTGCTGGGTGCTCAGTTCTCGGGGTGCTCGGTGCTCAGTACTCAAGGTGCTGGGTGCTCAGTGCTCAGGGTGCTGGGTGCCCAGTCCTCGGGGTGCTCCGTTCTCAGTGCTCAGGGTGCTGGGTGCTCAGTACTCAGGGTGCTCAGTGCTCAGTACTCAGGGTGCTGGGTGCTCAGTACTCAGGGTGCTGGGTGCTCAGTGCTCGGGGTACTGGGTGCTCAGTGCTGAGGGTGGTGCTGGGTGCTCAGTACTCAGGGTGCTGGGTGCTCAGTGCTCAGGGTGCTGGGTGCTCAGTACTAAGGTTCCTGGGTACTAAGTATTCAGGGTGCTCGGTGCTCAGTACTCAGGGTGCTGGGTGCTCAGTGCCCAGGGTGCTGGGTACTCAGTACTCAGGGTGCTGGGTGCTCAGTACTCAGGGTGCTGGGTGCTCAGTGCTCAGGGTGCTTGGTGCTCAGTGCTCAGGGTGCTGGGTGCTCAGTACTCAGGGTGCTGGGTGCTCAGTGCTCAGGGTGCTGGGTGCTCAGTGCTCGGGGTCCTGGGTGCTCAGTGCTCAGGGTGCTGGGTGCTCAGTACTCAGGGTGCTGGGTGCTCAGTGCTCAGGGTGCTGGGTACTCAGTCCTCAGGGTGCTCAGTGCTCAGGGTGCTGGGTGCTCAGTACTCGGGGTGCTGGGTGCTCAGTACTCGGGGTGCTGGGTGCTCCTTGCTCGGGGTGCTGGGTGCTCAGTGCTGAGGGTGGTGCTGGGTGCTCAGTACTCAGGGTGCTGGGTGCTCAGTGCTCAGGGTGCTGGGTGCTCAGTACTAAGCGTCCTGGGTGCTCAGTATTCAGGGTGCTCGGTGCTCAGTACTCAGGGTGCTGGGTGCTCAGTGCTCAGGGTGCTGGGTACTCAGTACTCAGGGGGCTGGGTGCTCAGTACTCAGGGTGCTGGGTGCTCAGTGCTCAGGGTGCTTGGTGCTCAGTGCTCAGGGTGCTGGGTGCTCAGTACTCAGCGTGCTGGGTGCTCAGTGCTCAGGGTGATCGTTGCTCAGTACTCAGGGTGCTCAGTACTCAGGGTACTGGCTGCTCAGTGCTCAGGGTGCTGGGTGCTCAGTACTCGGGGTGCTGGGTGCTCTGTACTCAGGGTGCTGGGTGCTCAATGCTCGGGGTCCTGGGTGCTCAGTGCTCAGGGTGATCGGTGCTCAGTACTCAGGGTGCTGGGTGCTCAGTGCTCAGGGTGCTGGGTACTCAGTCCTCAGGGTGCTCAGTGCTCAGGGTGCTGGGTGCTCAGTGCTCGGGGTGCTCGGTGCTCAGTACTCAGGGTGCTGAGTGCTCAGTACTCAGGGTGCTGGGTGCTCAGTACTCATGGTGCTGGGTGCTCAGTACTCAGGGTGCTGGGTGCTCAGTGCTCAGGGTGCTGGGTGCTCAGTGCGCGGGGTGCTGGGTGCTCAGTGCTCGGGGTGCTGGTTGCTCAGTGCTCAGTGCTCTGGGTGTTGGGTGCTCAGTGCTCAGTGCTCAGGGTGCTGGGTGCTCAGTACTCAGGGTGCTGGGTGCTCAGTACACAGGGTGCTGGGTGCTCAGTGCTCAGGGTGCTGGGTGCTCAGGACTCTGGGTGTTGGGTGCTCAGTACTCAGGGTGCTGGGTGCTCAGTGCTCGGGGTGCTGGGTGCTCAGTGCTCGGGGTGCTGGGTGCTCAGTGCTCAGGGTGCTGGGTGCTCAGTATTCAGCGTGCTGGGTGCTCAGTTCTCGGGGTGCTCGGTGCTCAGTACTCAAGGTGCTGGGTGCTCAGTGCTCAGGGTGCTGGGTGCCCAGTCCTCGGGGTGCTCCGTTCTCAGTGCTCAGGGTGCTGGGTGCTCAGTACTTAGGGTGCTCAGTGCTCAGTACTCAGGGTGCTGGGTGCTCAGTACTCAGGGTGCTGGGTGCTCAGTGCTCGGGGTGCTGGGTGCTCAGTGCTCGGGGTGCTGGGTGCTCAGTGCTGAGGGTGGTGCTGGGTGCTCAGTACTCAGGGTGCCGGGTGCTCAGTGCTCAGGGTGCTGGGTGCACAGTACTAAGGCTCCTGGGTGCTCAGTATTCAGGGTGCTCGGTGCTCAGTACTCAGGGTGCTGGGTGCTCAGTGCTCAGGGTGCTGGGTACTCAGTACTCAGGGTGCTGGGTGCTCAGTACTCAGGGTGCTGGGTGCTCAGTGCTCAGGGTGCTTGGTGCTCAGTGCTCAGTGTGCTGGGTGCTCAGTACTCAGGGTGCTGGGTGCTCAGTGCTCAGGGTGCTGGGTGCTCAGTGCTCGGGGTCCTGGGTGCTCAGTGCTCAGGGTGCTGGGTGCTCAGTACTCAGGGTGCTGGGTGCTCAGTGCTCAGGGTGCTGGGTACTCAGTCCTCAGGGTGCTCAGTGCTCAGGGTGCTGGGTGCTCAGTGCTCGGGGTGCTCGGTGCTCAGTACTCAGGGTGCTGGGTGCTCAGTGCTCGGGGTCCTGGGTGCTCAGTGCTCAGGGTGCTGGGTGCTCAGTACTCAGGGTGCTGGGTGCTCAGTACTCAGGGTGCTGGGTGCTCAGTACTCAGGGTGCTGGGTGCTCAGTGCTCAGGGTGCTGGGTGCTCAGGACTCTGGGTGTTGGGTGCTCAGTACTCAGGGTGCTGGGTGCTCAGTGCTCGGGGTGCTGGGTGCTCAGTGCTCGGGGTGCTTGGTGCTCAGTGCTCAGGGTGCTGGGTGCTCAGTATTCAGGGTGCTCAGTGCTCAGTACTCGGGGTGCTGGGTGCTCAGTGCTCAGTGCTCAGGGTGTTGGGTGCTCAGTGCTCAGGGTGCTACGTGCTCAGTGCTCAGGGTGCTGGGTGCTCAGTAGTCAGGGTGCTCGGTGCTCAGTACTCAGGGTTCTCAGTGCTCAGGGTACTGGGTGCTCAGTACTCAGGGTGCTCAGTGCTCAGTACTCGGGGTGCTGGGTGCTCAGTACTCAGGGTGCTGGTTGCTCAGTGCTCAGGGTGCTGGGTGCTCAGTACTAAGGTTCCTGGGTACTAAGTATTCAGGGTGCTCGGTGCTCAGTACTCAGGGTGCTGGGTGCTCAGTGCCGAGGGTGCTGGGTACTCAGTACTCAGGGTGCTGGGTGCTCAGTACTCAGGGTGCTGGGTGCTCAGTACTCAGGGTGCTTGGTGCTCAGTGCTCAGGGTGCTGGGTGCTCAGTACTCAGGGTGCTGGGTGCTCAGTGCTCAGGGTGCTGGGTGCTCAGTGCTCGGGGTCCTGGGTGCTCAGTGCTCAGGATGCTGGGTGCTCAGTACTCAGGGTGCTGGGTGCTCAGTGCTCAGGGTGCTGGGTACTCAGTCCTCAGGGTGCTCAGTGCTCAGGGTGCTGGGTGCTCAGTGCTCGGGGTGCTCGGTGCTCAGTACTCAGGGTGCTGAGTGCTCAGTACTCAGGGTGCTGGGTGCTCAGTACTCATGGTGCTGGGTGCTCAGTACTCAGGGTGCTGGGTGCTCAGTGCTCAGGGTGCTGGGTTCTCAGTGCGCGGGGTGCTGGGTGCTCAGTGCTCGGGGTGCTGGGTGCTCAGTGCTCAGTGCTCAGGGTGTTCTGTGCTCAGTGCTCAGTGCTCAGGGTGCTGGGTGCTCAGTACTCAGGGTGCTGGGTGCTCAGTACTCAGGGTGCTGGGTGCTCAGTGCTCAGGGTGCTGGGTGCTCAGGACTCTGGGTGTTGGGTGCTCAGTACTCAGGGTGCTGGGTGCTCAGTGCTCGGGGTGCTGGGTGCTCAGTGCTCGGGGTGCTTGGTGCTCTGTGCTCAGGGTGCTGGGTGCTCAGTATTCAGCGTGCTGGGTGCTCAGTTCTCGGGGTGCTCGGTGCTCAGTACTCAAGGTGCTGGGTGCTCAGTGCTCAGGGTGCTGGGTGCTCAGTCCACGGGGTGCTCCGTGCTCAGTGCTCAGGGTGCTCGGTGCTCAGTACTCAGGGTTCTCAGTGCTCAGGGTGCTGGGTGCTCAGTACTCAGGGTGCTCAGTGCTCAGTGCTCAGGGTGAAGGGTGCTCAGTACTCAGGGTGCCCAGTGCTCAGTACTCGGGGTGCTGGGTGCTCAGTACTCAGGGTGCTCAGTGCTCAGTACTCGGGGTGTTGGGTGCTCAGTGCTCAGGGTGCTCAGTGCTCAGTGCTCGGGGTGCTGGGTGCTCAGTGCTCGGGGCGGTGGGTGCTCAGTGCTCGAGGTGCTGGTTGCTCAGTACTCAGGGTGCTGTGTGCTCAGTGCTCAGTACTCAGCGTGCTGGGTGCTCAGTGCTCAGAGTGTTGGGTGCTCAGTACTCAGGGTGCTGGGTGCTCAGTGCTCAGTGCTCAGGGTGCTCAGTTCTCAGGGTGCTCAGTGCTCAGGGTGCTGGGTGCTCAGGGTGCTGGCTGCTCAGTGCTCGGGGTGCTGGGTGCTCAGTGCTCAGTGCTCAGGGTGCTGGGTGCTCAGTGCTCAGTGCTCAGTGCTCAGGGTGCTGGGTGTTCAGTACTCAGGGTGCTCGGTGCTCAGTGCTCAGGGTGCTGGGTGCTCAGTACTCAGGGTTCTGGGTGCTCAGTGCTCGGGGTGCTGGGTGCTCAGTGCTCAGGGTGATCAGTGCTCAGTACTAAGGGTGCTGGGTGCTCAGTGCTCAGGGTGATGGGTGCTCAGTCCTCAGGGTGCTCAGTACTCAGGGTGCTCGATGCTCAGTGCTCAGTACTCAGGGTGCTCAGTACTCAGGGTGCTGGGTGCTCAGTGCTCGGGGTGCTGGGTGCTCAGTACTCAGGGTGCTGGGTGCTCAGTACTCGGGGTGCTGGGTGCTCAGTACTCAGGGTGCTGGGTGCTCAGTGCTCGGGGTGCTGGGTGCTCAGTGCTCAGGGTGATCGGTGCTCAGTGCTCAGGGTGCTGGGTGCTCAGTCCTCCGGGTGCTCAGTGCTCAGGGTGCTGGGTGCTCAGTGCTCGGGGTGCTCGGTGCTCAGTACTCAGGGTGCTGAGTGCTCAGTACTCAGGGTGCTGGGTGCTCAGTACTCATGGTGCTGGGTGCTCAGTACTCAGGGTGCTGGGTGCTTAGTGCTCAGGGTGCTGGGTGTTCAGTGCGCGGGGTGCTGGGTGCTCAGTGCTCGGGGTGCTGGGTGCTCAGTGCTCAGTGCTCAGGGTGTTGGGTGCTCAGTGCTCAGTGCTCAGGGTGCTGGGTGCTCACTACTCAGGGTGCTGGGTGCTCAGTACTCAGGGTGCTGGGTGATCAGTGCTCAGGGAGCTGGGTGCTCAGGACTCTGGGTGTTGGGTGCTCAGTACTCAGGGTGCTGGGTGCTCAGTGCTCGGGGTGCTGGGTGCTCAGTGCTCGGGGTGCGGGGTGCTCAGTGCTCAGGGTGCTGGGTGCTCAGTACTCAGGGTGCTGGGTGCTCAGTGCTCGGGGTGCTCGGTGCTCAGTACTCAAGGTGCTGGGTGCTCAGTGCTCAGGGTGCTGGGTGCTCACTCCTCGGGGTGCTCCGTGCTCAGTGCTCAGGGTGCTGGGTGTTCAGTACTCAGGTTGCTCGGTGCTCAGTACTCCGGGTTCTCAGTGCTCAGGGTGCTCAGTGCTCAGTACTCGGGGTGCTGGGTGCTCAGTACTCAGGGTGCTCAGTGCTCAGTACTCGGGGTGCTGGGTGCTCAGTGCTCAGTGTGCTCAGTGCTCAGTGCTCGGGGTGCTGGGTGCTCAGTGCTCGGGGCGCTGGGTGCTCAGTGCTCGAGGTGCTGGTTGCTCAGTACTCAGGGTGCTGTGTGCTCAGTGCTCAGTACTCAGCGTGCTGGGTGCTCAGTGCTCAGAGTGTTTTGTGCTCAGTACTCAGGGTGCTGGGTGCTCAGTGCTCAGTGCTCAGGGTGCTCAGAGCTCAGGGTGATCAGTGCTCAGGGTGCTGGGTGCTCAGTGCTCGGGGTGCTGGGTGCTCAGTACTCGGGGTGCTCAGTGCTCAGTACTCAGGGTGCTGGGTGCTCAGTACTCTGGGTGCTGGGTGCTCAGTACTCAGGGTGCTGGGTGCTCAGTGCTCGGGGTGCTGTGTGCTCAGTGCTCAGGGTGATCGGTGCTCAGTGCTCAGGGTGCTGGGTGCTCAGTCCTCCGGGTGCTCAGTGCTCAGGGTGCTGGGTGCTCAGTGCTCGGGGTGCTCGGTGCTCAGTACTCAGGGTGCTGAGTGCTCAGTACTCAGGGTGCTGGGTGCTCAGTACTCAGGGTGATGGGTGCTCAGTACTCAGGGTGCTGGGTGCTCAATGCTCAGGGTGCTGGGTGCTCAGGGCTCAGGGTGCTGGGTGCTCAGTGCTCGGGGTGCTGGGTGCTCAGGGCTGTGGTGCTGGGTGCTCAGTAATCAGTGCTCAGGGTGCTGGGTGCTCAGTGCTCAGTGCTCAGGGTGCTGGTTGCTCAGTACTCAGGGTGCTGGGTGCTCAGTACTCAGGGTGCTGGGTGCTCAGTGCTCAGGGTGCTCTGTGCTCAGTACTCAGGGTGCTGGGAGCTCAGTGCTCGGGGTGATGCGTGCTCTGTGCTCAGGGTGCTGGGTGCTCAGTGCTCAGGGTGCTGGGTGCTCAGTGCTCAGGGTGCTGGGTGCTCAGTCCTCCGGGTGCTCAGTGCTCAGGGTGCTGGGTGCTCAGTGCTCGGGGTCCTCGGTGCTCAGTACTCAGGGTGCTGAGTGCTCAGTACTCAGGGTGCTGGGTGCTCAGTACTCATGGTGCTGGGTGCTTAGTACTCAGGGTGCTGGGTGCTCAGTGCTCAGGGTGCTGGGTGCTCAGTGCGCGGGGTGCTGGGTGCTCAGTGCTCAGTGCTCAGGGTGTTGGGTGCTCAGTGCTCAGTGCTCAGGGTGCTGGGTGCTCAGTACTCAGGGTGCTGGGTGCTCAGTACTCAGGGTGCTGGGTGATCAGTGCTCAGGGTGCTGGGTGCTCAGGACTCTGGGTGTTGGGTGCTCAGTACTCAGGGTGCTGGGTGCTCAGTGCTCGGGGTGCTGGGTGCTCAGTGCTCGGGGTGCTGGGTGCTCAGTGCTCAGGGTGCTGGGTGCTCAGTATTCAGCGTGCTGGGTGCTCAGTGCTCGGGGTGCTCGGTGCTCAGTACTCAAGGTGCTGGGTGCTCAGTGCTCAGGGTGCTGGGTGATCAGTATTCAGCGTGCTGGGTGCTCAGTTCTCGGGGTGCTCGGTGCTCAGTACTCAAGGTGCTGGGTGCTCAGTGCTCAGGGTGCTGGGTGCCCAGTCCTCGGGGTGCTCCGTTCTCAGTGCTCAGGGTGCTTTGTGCTCAGTACTCACGGTGCTCAGTGCTCAGTACTCAGGGTGCTGGGTGCTCAGTACTCAGGGTGCTGGGTGCTCAGTGCTCGGGGTGCTGGGTGCTCAGTGCTGAGGGTGGTGCTGGGTGCTCAGTACTCAGGGTGCTGGGTGCTCAGTGCTCAGGGTGCTGGGTGCTCAGTAGTAAGGTTCCTGGGTACTAAGTATTCAGGGTGCTCGGTGCTCAGAACTCAGGGTGTTGGGTGCTCAGTGCTCAGGGTACTGGGTACTCAGTTCTCAGGGTGCTGGGTGCTCAGTACTCAGGGTGCTGGGTGCTCAGTGCTCAGGGTGCTTGGTGCTCAGTGCTCAGGGTGCTGGGTGCTCAGTACTCAGGGTGCTGGGTGCTAAGTGCTCAGGGTGCTGGGTGCTCAGTGCTCGGGGTCCTGGGTGCTCAGTGCTCAGGGTGCTGGGTGCTCAGTACTCAGGGTGCTGGGTGCTCAGTGCTCAGGGTGCTGGGTACTCAGTCCTCCGGGTGCTCCGTGCTCAGGGTGCTGGGTGCTCAGTGCTCGGGGTGCTCGGTGCTCAGTACTCAGGGTGCTGGTTGCTCAGTACTCATGGTGCTGGGTGCTCAGTACTCAGGGTGCTGGGTGCTCAGTGCTCAGGGTGCTGGGTGCTCAGTGCGCGGGGTTCTGGGTGCTCAGTGCTCGGGGTGCTGGGTGCTCAGTGCTCAGTGCTCAGGGTGTTCTGTGCTCAGTGCTCAGTGCTCAGGGTGCTGGGTGCTCAGTACTCAGGGTGCTGGGTGCTCAGTACTCAGGGTGCTGGGTGCTCAGTGCTCAGGGTGCTGGGTGCTCAGGACTCTGGGTGTTGGGTGCTCAGTACTCAGGGTGCTGGGTGCTCAGTGCTCGGTGTGCTGGGTGCTCAGTGCTCGGGGTGCTTGGTGCTCAGTGCTCAGGGTGCTGGGTGCTCAGTATTCAGCGTGCTGGGTGCTCAGTTCTCGGGGTGCTCGGTGCTCAGTACTCAAGGTGCTGGGTGCTCAGTGCTCAGGGTGCTGGGTGCTCAGTCCTCGGGGTGCTCGGTGCTCAGTACTCAGGGTGCTGGGTGCTCAGTGCTCAGGGTGCTGGGTGCTCACTCCTCGGGGTGCTCCCTGCTCAGTGCTCAGGGTGCTGGGTGTTCAGTACTCAGGTTGCTCGGTGCTCAGTACTCCGGGTTCTCAGTGCTCAGGGTGCTCAGTGCTCAGTACTCGGGGTGCTGGGTGCTCAGTGCTCAGTGTGCTCAGTGCTCAGTGCTCGGGGTGCTGGGTGCTCAGTGCTCGGGGCGCTGGGTGCTCAGTGCTCGAGGTGCTGGTTGCTCAGTACTCAGGGTGCTGTGTGCTCAGTGCTCAGTACTCAGCGTGCTGGGTGCTCAGTGCTCAGAGTGTTGGGTGCTCAGTACTCAGGGTGCTGGGTGCTCAGTGCTCAGTGCTCAGGGTGCTCAGTGCTCAGGGTGCTCAGTGCTCAGGGTGCTGGGTGCTCAGTGCTCGGGGTGCTGGGTGCTCAGTACTCGGGGTGCTCAGTGCTCAGTACTCAGGGTGCTGGGTGCTCAGTACTCTGGGTGCTGGGTGCTCAGTACTCAGGGTGCTGGGTGCTCAGTGCTCGGGGTGCTGGGTGCTCAGTGCTCAGGGTGATCGGTGCTCAGTGCTCAGGGTGCTGGGTGCTCAGTCCTCCGGGTGCTCAGTGCTCAGGGTGCTGGGTGCTCAGTGCTCGGGGTGCTCGGTTCTCAGTACTCAGGGTGCTGAGTGCTCAGTACTCAGGGTGCTGGGTGCTCAGTACTCAGGGTGCTGGGTGCTCAGTACTCAGGGTGCTGGGTGCTCAATGCTCAGGGTGCTGGTTGCTCAGTGCTCAGGGTGCTGGGTGCTCAGTGCTCGGGGTGCTGGGTGCTCAGGGCTGTGGTGCTGGGTGCTCAGTGCTCAGTGCTCAGGGTGCTGGGTGCTCAGTGCTCAGTGCTCAGTGTGCTGGTTGCTCAGTACTCAGGGTGCTGGGTGCTCAGTACTCAGGGTGCTGGGTGCTCAGTGCTCAGGGTCCTCTGTGCTCAGTACTCAGGGTGCTGGGAGCTCAGTGCTCGGGGTGCTGCGTGCTCTGTGCTCAGGGTGCTGGGTGCTCAGTGCTCAGGGTGCTGGGTGCTCAGTACTCAGGGTGCTGGGTGCTCAGTGCTCGGGGTGCTCGGTGCTCAGTACTCAAGGTGCTGGGTGCTCAGTGCTCAGGTTGCTGGGTGCTCAGTCCTCGGGGTGCTCTGTGCTCAGTGATCAGGGTGCTGGGTGCTCAGTACTCAGGGTGCTCGGTGCTCAGTACTCAGGGTTCTCAGTGCTCAGTACTCAGGGTGCTGGGTGCTCAGTGCTCAGGGTGCTGGGTGCTCAGTACCCAGGGTGCTCAGTGCTCAGTACTCGGAGTGCTTGGTGCTCAGTACTCAGGGTGCTCAGTGCTCAGTACTCGGTGTGCTGGGTGCTCAGTGCTCAGGGTGCTCAGTGTTCAGTGCTCGGGGTGCTGGGTGCTCAGTGCTCGGGGCGCTGGGTGCTCAGTACTCAGGGTGCTCTGTGCTCAGTACTCAGTACTCAGGGTGCTGGGTGCTCAGTGCTCAGGGTGCTGGGTGCTCAGTAATCTGGGTATTGGGTGCTCAGTACTCAGCGTGCTGGGTGCTCAGTGCTCGGGGTGCTGGGTGCTCAGTGCTCAGGGTGATCGGTGCTCAGTGCTCAGGGTGCTGGGTGCTCAGTCCTCCGGGTGCTCAGTGCTCAGGGTGCTGGGTGCTCAGTGCTCGGGGTGCTCGGTGCTCAGTACTCAGGGTGCTGAGTGCTCAGTACTCAGGGTGCTGGGTGCTCAGTACTCAGGGTGCTGGGTGCTCAGTACTCAGGGTGCTGGGTGCTCAATGCTCAGGGTGCTGGGTGCTCAGTGATCAGGGTGCTGGTTGCTCAGTGCTCGGGGTGCTGGGTGCTCAGGGCTGTGATGCTGGGTGCTCAGTGCTCAGTGCTCAGGGTGCTGGGTGCTCAGTGCTCAGTGATCAGGGTGTAGGTTGCTCAGTACTCAGGGTTCTGGGTGCTCAGTACTCAGGGTGCTGGTTGCTCAGTGCTCAGGGTGCTCTGTGCTCAGTACTCAGGGTGCTGGGAGCTCAGTGCGCGGGGTGCTGCGTGCTCTGTGCTCAGGGTGCTGGGTGCTCAGTGCTCAGGGTGCTGGGTGCTCAGTGCTCAGGGTGCTGGGTGCTCAGTCCTCCGGGTGCTCAGTGCTCAGGGTGCTGGGTGCTCAGTGCTCGGGATCCTCGGTGCTCAGTAATCAAGGTGCTGGGTGCTCAGTGCTCAGGGTGCTGGGTGATCAGTATTCAGCGTGCTGGGTGCTCAGTGCTCGGGGTGCTCGGTGCTCAGTACTCAAGGTGCTGGGTGCTCAGTGCTCAGGGTGCTGGGTGCTCACTCCTCGGGGTGCTCCGTGCTCAGTGCTCAGGGTGCTGGGTGTTCAGTACTCAGGTTGCTCGGTGCTCAGTACTCCGGGTTCTCAGTGCTCAGGGTGCTCAGTGCTCAGTACTCGGGGTGCTGGGTGCTCAGTACTCAGGGTGCTCAGTGCTCAGTACTCGGGGTGCTGGGTGCTCAGTGCTCAGTGTGCTCAGTGCTCAGTGCTCGGGGTGCTGGGTGCTCAGTGCTCGGGGCGCTGGGTGCTCAGTGCTCGAGGTGCTGGTTGCTCAGTACTCAGGGTGCTGTGTGCTCAGTGCTCAGTACTCAGCGTGCTGGGTGCTCAGTGCTCAGAGTGTTGGGTGCTCAGTACTCAGGGTGCTGGGTGCTCAGTGCTCAGTGCTCAGGGTGCTCAGAGCTCAGGGTGCTCAGTGCTCAGGGTGCTGGGTGCTCAGTGCTCGGGTTCTGGGTGCTCAGTACTTAGGGTGCTCAGTGCTCAGTACTCAGGGTGCTGTGTGCTCAGTACTCTGGGTGCTGGGTGCTCAGTACTCAGGGTGCTGGGTGCTCAGTGCTCGGGGTGCTGGGTGCTCAGTGCTCAGGGTGATCGGTGCTCAGTGCTCAGGGTGCTGGGTGCTCAGTCCTCCGGGTGCTCAGTGCTCAGGGTGCTGGGTGCTCAGTGCTCGGGGTGCTCGGTGCTCAGTACTCAGGGTGCTGAGTGCTCAGTACTCAGGGTGCTGGGTGCTCAGTACTCAGGGTGCTGGGTGCTCAGTACTCAGGGTGCTGGGTGCTCAATGCTCAGGGTGCTGGGTGCCCAGTCCTCGGGATGCTCCGTTCTCAGTGCTCAGGGTGCTTGGTGCTCAGTACTCAGGGTGCTCAGTGCTCAGTACTCAGGGTGCTGGGTGCTCAGTACTCAGGGTGCTGGGTGCTCAGTGCTCAGGGTGCTGGGTGCTCAGTGCTGAGGGTGGTGCTGGGTGCTCAGTACTCAGGGTGCTGGGTGCTCAGTGCTCAGGGTGCTGGGTGCTCAGTACTAAGGTTCCTGGGTACTAAGTATTCAGGGTGCTCGGTGCTCAGTACTCAGGGTGCTGGGTGCTCAGTGCTCAGGGTACTGGGTACTCAGTACTCAGGGTGCTGGGTGCTCAGTACTCAGGGTGCTGGGTGCTCAGTGCTCAGGGTGCTTGGTGCTCAGTGCTCAGGGTGCTGGGTGCTCAGTACTCAGGGTGCTGGGTGCTCAGTGCTCAGGGTGCTGGGTGCTCAGTGCTCGGGGTCCTGGGTGCTCAGTGCTCAGGGTGCTGGGTGCTCAGTACTCAGGGTGCTGGGTGCTCAGTGCTCAGGGTGCTGGGTACTCAGTCCTCAGGGTGCTCAGTGCTCAGGGTGCTGGGTGCTCAGTGCTCGGGGTGCTCGGTGCTCAGTACTCAGGGTGCTGGGTGCTCAGGGCTGTGGTGCTGGGTGCTCAGTGCTCAGTGCTCAGGGTGCTGGGTGCTCAGTGCTCAGTGCTCAGGGTGCTGGTTGCTCAGAACTCAGGGTGCTGGGTGCTCAGTACTCAGGGTGCTGGGTGCTCAGTGCTCAGGGTGCTCTGTGCTCAGTACTCAGGGTGCTGGGAGCTCAGTGCTCGGGGTGCTGCGTGCTCTGTGCTCAGGGTGCTGGGTGCTCAGTGCTCAGGGTGCTGGGTGCTCAGTGCTCAGGGTGCTGGGTGCTCAGTCCTCCGGGTGCTCAGTGCTCAGGGTGCTGGGTGCTCAGTGCTCGGGGTCCTCGGTGCTCAGTACTCAGGGTGCTGAGTGCTCAGTACTCAGGGTGCTGGGTGCTCAGTACTCATGGTGCTGGGTGCTCAGTACTCAGGGTGCTGGGTGCTCAGTGCTCAGGGTGCTGGGTGCTCAGTGCACGGGGTGCTGGGTGCTCAGTGCTCAGTGCTCAGGGTGTTGGGTGCTCAGTGCTCAGTGCTCAGGCGTGCTGGGTGCTCAGTACTCAGGGTGCTGGGTGCTCAGTACTCAGGGTGCTGGGTGATCAGTGCTCAGGGTGCTGGGTGCTCAGGACTCTGGGTGTTGGGTGCTCAGTACTCAGGGTGCTGGGTGCTCAGTGCTCGGGGTGCTGGGTGCTCAGTGCTCGGGGTGCTGGGTGCTCAGTGCTCAGGGTGCTGGGTGCTCAGTATTCAGCGTGCTGGGTGCTAAGTGCTCGGGGTGCTCGGTGCTCAGTACTCAAGGTGCTGGGTGCTCAGTGCTCAGGGTGCTGGGTGATCAGTATTCAGCGTGCTGGGTGCTCAGTTCTCGGGGTGCTCGGTGCTCAGTACTCAAGGTGCTGGGTGCTCAGTGCTCAGGGTGCTGGGTGCCCAGTCCTCGGGGTGCTCCGTTCTCAGTGCTCAGGGTGCTTGGTGCTCAGTACTCAGGGTGCTCAGTGCTCAGTACTCAGGGTGCTGGGTGCTCAGTACTCAGGGTGCTGGGTGCTCAGTGCTCAGGGTGCTGGGTGCTCAGTGCTGAGGGTGGTGCTGGGTGCTCAGTACTCAGGGTGCTGGGTGCTCAGTGCTCAGGGTGCTGGGTGCTCAGTACTAAGGTTCCTGGGTACTAAGTATTCAGGGTGCTCGGTGCTCAGTACTCAGGGTGCTGGGTGCTCAGTGCTCAGGGTACTGGGTACTCAGTACTCAGGGTGCTGGGTGCTCAGTACTCAGGGTGCTGGGTGCTCAGTGCTCAGGGTGCTTGGTGCTCAGTGCTCAGGGTGCTGGGTGCTCAGTACTCAGGGTGCTGGGTGCTCAGTGCTCAGGGTGCTGGGTGCTCAGTGCTCGGGGTCCTGGGTGCTCAGTGCTCAGGGTGCTGGGTGCTCAGTACTCAGGGTGCTGGGTGCTCAGTGCTCAGGGTGCTGGGTACTCAGTCCTCAGGGTGCTCAGTGCTCAGGGTGCTGGGTTCTCAGTGCTCGGGGTGCTCGGTGCTCAGTACTCAGGGTGCTGAATGCTCAGTACTCAGGGTGCTGGTTGCTCAGTACTCATGGTGCTGGGTGCTCAGTACTCAGGGTGCTGGGTGCTCAGTGCTCAGGGTGCTGGGTGCTCAGTGCGCGGGGTGCTGGGTGCTCAGTGCTCGGGGTGCTGGGTGCTCAGTGCTCAGTGCTCAGGGTGTTCTGTGCTCAGTGCTCAGTGCTCAGGGTGCTGGTTGCTCAGTACTCAGGGTTCTGGGTGCTCAGTACTCAGGGTGCTGGGTGCTCAGTGCTCAGGGTGCTGGGTGCTCAGGACTCTGGGTGTTGGGTGCTCAGTACTCAGGGTGCTGGGTGCTCAGTGCTCGGTGTGCTGGGTGCTCAGTGCTCGGGGTGCTTGGTGCTCAGTGCTCAGGGTGCTGGGTGCTCAGTCCTCGGGGTGCTCGGTGCTCAGTACTCAGGGTGCTGGGTGCTCAGTGCTCAGGGTGCTGGGTGCTCACTCCTCGGGGTGCTCCCTGCTCAGTGCTCAGGGTGCTGGGTGTTCAGTACTCAGGTTGCTCGGTGCTCAGTACTCCGGGTTCTCAGTGCTCAGGGTGCTCAGTGCTCAGTACTCGGGGTGCTGGGTGCTCAGTACTCAGGGTGCTCAGTGCTCAGTACTCGGGGTGCTGGGTGCTCAGTGCTCAGTGTGCTCAGTGCTCAGTGCTCGGGGTGCTGGGTGCTCAGTGCTCGGCGCTGGGTGCTCAGTGCTCGAGGTGCTGGTTGCTCAGTACTCAGGGTGCTGTGTGCTCAGTGCTCAGTACTCAGCGTGCTGGGTGCTCAGTGCTCAGAGTGTTGGGTGCTCAGTACTCAGGGTGCTGGGTGCTCAGTGCTCAGTGCTCAGGGTGCTCAGTGCTCAGGGTGCTCAGTGCTCAGGGTGCTGGGTGCTCAGTGCTCGGGGTGCTGGGTGCTCAGTACTCGGGGTGCTCAGTGCTCAGTACTCAGGGTGCTGGGTGCTCAGTACTCTGGGTGCTGGGTGCTCAGTACTCAGGGTGCTGGGTGCTCAGTGCTCGGGGTGCTGGGTGCTCATTGCTCAGGGTGATCGGTGCTCAGTGCTCAGGGTGCTGGGTGCTCAGTCCTCCGGGTGCTCAGTGCTCAGGGTGCTGGGTGCTCAGTGCTCGGGGTGCTCGGTGCTCAGTACTCAGGGTGCTGAGTGCTCAGTACTCAGGGTGCTGGGTGCTCAGTACTCAGGGTGCTGGGTGCTCAGTACTCAGGGTGCTGGGTGCTCAATGCTCAGGGTGCTGGGTGCTCAGTGCTCAGGGTGCTGGGTGCTCAGTGCTCGGGGTGCTGGGTGCTCAGGGCTGTGGTGCTGGGTGGTCAGTGCTCAGTGCTCAGGGTGCTGGGTGCTCAGTGCTCAGTGCTCAGGGTGCTGGTTGCTCAGTACTCAGGGTGCTGGGTGCTCAGTACTCAGGGTGCTGGGTGCTCAGTGCTCAGTGTGCTCTGTGCTCAGTACTCAGGGTGCTGGGAGCTCAGTGCTCGGGGTGCTGCGTGCTCTGTGCTCAGGGTGCTGGGTGCTCAGTGCTCAGGGTGCTGGGTGCTCAGTACTCAGGGTGCTGGGTGCTCAGTGCTCGGGGTGCTCGGTGCTCAGTACTCAAGGTGCTGGGTGCTCAGTGCTCAGGGTGCTGGGTGCTCAGTCCTCGGGGTGCTCTGTGCTCAGTGATAAGGGTGCTGGGTGCTCAGTACTCAGGGTGCTCGGTGCTCAGTACTCAGGGTTCTCAGTGCTCAGTACTCAGGGTGCTGGGTGCTCAGTGTTCAGGGTGCTGGGTGCTCAGTACCCAGGGTGCTCAGTGCTCAGTACTCGGAGTGCTTGGTGCTCAGTACTCAGGGTGCTCAGTGCTCAGTACTCGGTGTGCTGGGTGCTCAGTGCTCAGGGTGCTCAGTGTTCAGTGCTCGGGGTGCTGGGTGCTCAGTGCTCGGGGCACTGGGTGCTCAGTGCTCGGGGTGCTGGGTGCTCAGTACTCGGGGTGCTGGGTGCTCAGTACTCAGGGTGCTCTGTGCTCAGTACTCAGTACTCAGGGTGCTGGGTGCTCAGTGCTCAGGGTGCTGGGTGCTCAGTAATCTGGGTATTGGGTGCTCAGTACTCAGCGTGCTGGGTGCTCCGTGCTCGGGGTGCTGGGTGCTCAGTGCTCGGGGAGCTCGGTGCTCAGTACTCAGGGTGCTGGGTGCTCAGTACTCAGTGCTCGGGGTCCTGGGTGCTCCGTGCTCGGGGTGCTTAGTGCTCAGTAGTCAGGGTGCTGGGTGCTCAGTACTCAGGGTGCTGGGTGCTCATTCTCGGGGTGCTGGGTGCTCAGTGCTCGGGGTGCTCGGTGCTCATTACTCAAGGTGCTGGGTGCTCAGTTCTCAGGGTGCTGGGTGCTCAGTTCTCAGGGTGCTGGGTGCTCATTCTCGGGGTGCTGGGTGCTCAGTCTCAGGGTGCTGGGTGCTCAGTGCTCAGGGTGCTGGGTGCGCAGTCCTCAGGGTGCTCAGTGCTCAGGGTGCTGGGTGCTCAGTGCTCGGGGTGCTCGGTGCTCAGTACTCAGGGTGCTGAGTGCTCATTACTCAAGGTGCTGGGTGCTCAGTTCTCAGGGTGCTGGGTGCTCAGTTCTCAGGGTGCTGGGTGCTCATTCTCGGGGTGCTGGGTGCTCAGTGCTCGGGGTGCTCGGTGCTCAGTACTCAAGGTGCTGTGTGCTCAGTTCTCAGGGTGCTGGGTGCTCAGTTCTCAGGGTGCTGGGTGCTCAGTGCTCGGGGTGCTCAGTACTCAGTGCTCGGGGTCCTGGGTGCTCCGTGCTCGGGGTGCTGGGCGCTCAGTGCTCTGGGTGCATAGTGCTCAGTACTCAGGGTGCTGGGTGCTCAGTACTCAGGGTGCTGGGTGCTCATTCTCGGGGTGCTGGGTGCTCAGTGCTCGGGGTGCTGGGTGCTCAGTACTCAGGGTGCTGGGGGCTCAGTACTCGGGGTGCTGGGTGCTCTGTACTCAGGGTGCTGGGTGCTCAGTGCTCGGGGTCCTGGGTGCCCAGTCTCAGGGTGCTGGGTGCTCAGTGCTCAGGGTGCTGGGTGCGCAGTCCTCAGGGTGCTCAGTGCTCAGGGTGCTGGGT
The DNA here is from genome assembly GCF_018167655.1 of Microtus oregoni. Classification (NCBI taxonomy): domain Eukaryota; kingdom Metazoa; phylum Chordata; class Mammalia; order Rodentia; family Cricetidae; genus Microtus; species Microtus oregoni. Next base: position 104,084 of record NW_024544032.1, on the reverse strand, counting down.
GCTCAGTGCTCGGGGTGCTCGGTGCTCAGTACTCAGGGTGCTGAGTGCTCAGTACTCAGGATGCTGGGTGCTCAGTACTCATGGTGCTGGGTGCTCAGTACTCAGGGGGCTGGGTGCTCAGTGCTCAGGGTGCTGGGTGCTCAGTGCTCAGGGTGCTGGGTGCTCAGTGCTCGGGGTGCTGTGTGCTCAGTGCTCGGGGTGATGGGTGCTCAGTGCTCAGTGCTCAGGGTGTTGGGTGCTCACTGCTCAGTGCTCAGGGTGCTGGGTGCTCAGTACTCAGGGTGCTGGGTGCTCAGTACTCAGGGTGCTGGGTGCTCAGTGCTCAGGGTGCTGGGTGCTCAGTACTCTGGGTGTTGGGTGCTCAGTACTCAGGGTGCTGGGTGCTCAGTGCTCGGGGTGCTGGGTGCTCAGTGCTCAGGGTGCTGTGTGCTCAGTGCTCAGGGTTCTGGGTGCTTAGTACTCAAGGTGCTGGTTGCTCAGTGCTCAGGGTGCTGGGTGCTCAGTCCTCGGGGTGCTCCGTGCTCAGTGCTCAGGGTGCTGGGTGCTCAGTACTCAGGGTACTCGGTGCTCAGTACTCAGGGTTCTCAGTGCTCAGTGCTCAGGGTGCTGGGTGCTCAGTGCTCGGGGTGCTCGGTGCTCAGTACTCAAGGTGCTGGGTGCTCAGTGCTCAGGGTGCTGGATGCTCAGTCCTCGGGGTGCTCCGTGCTCAGTGCTCAGGGTGCTGGGTGCTCAGTACTCAGGGTGCTGGGTGCTCAGTGCTCGGGGTGCTCGGTGCTCAGTACTCAAGGTGCTGGGTGCTCAGTGCTCAGGGTGCTGGGTGCTCAGTCCTCGGGGTGCTCCGTGCTCAGTGATCAGGGTGCTGGGTGCTCAGTACTCAGGGTGCTCAGTGTTCAGTACTCAGGGTTCTCAGTGCTCAGTACTCAGGGTGCTGGGTGCTCAGTGCTCAGGGTGCTGGGTGCTCAGTACTCAGGGTGCTCAGTGCTCAGTACTCGGGGTGCTGGGTGCTCAGTGCTCAGTACTCAGCGTGCTGGGTGCTCAGTGCTCGGGGTGCTGGGTCCTCAGTGCTCAGGGTGCTGGGTGCTCAGTGCTCAGGGTGCTGTGTGCTCAGTCCTCGGGGTGCTCAGTGCTCAGTGCTCGGGGTGCTGGGTGCTCAGTACTCAGGGTGCTCGGTGCTCAGTACTAAGGGTGCTCAGTGCTCAGTACTCAGGTTGCTCAGTGCTCAGTGCTTGGGGTGCTGGGTGCTCAGTACTCAGGGTGCTGGGTGCTCAGTACTCAGGGTGCTGGGTGCTCAGTGCTCTGTACTCAGCGTCCTGGGTGCTCAGTGCTCGGGGTGCTGGGTCCTCAGTGCTCAGGGTGCTGGGTGCTCAGTACTCAGGGTGCTGGGTGCTCAGTGCTCGGGGTGCTGGGTCCTCAGTGCTCAGGGTGCTGGGTGCTCAGTGCTCGGGGTGCTGGGTGCTCAGTACTCAGGGTGCTAAGTGCTCAGGGTGCTGGGTGTTCAGTACTCAGGGTGCTGGGTGCTCAGTGCTCAGGGTGCTGGGTGGTCAGTACTCAGCGTGCTGGGTGCTTAGTGCTCGAGGTGCTCGGTGCTCAGTACTCAAGGTGCTGGGTGCTCAGTGCTCAGGGTGCTGGGTGCTCAGTCCTCGGGGTGCTCCGTGCTCAGGGTGCTGGGTGCTCAGTGCTCAGGGTGCTGGGTGCTCAGTGCTCGGGGTGCTGGGTGCTGAGTGCTCAGGGTGCTGGGTGCTCAGTGCTCGGGGTGCTCGGTGCTCAGTGCTCAGGGCCCTGGGTGCTCAGTACTCAGGGTGCTGGGTGCTCAGTGCTCAGGGTGCTGGGTGCTCAGTGCTCGGGGTGCTGGGTGCTCAGTGCTCAGGGTCATCGGTGCTCAGTACTCAGGGTGCTGGGTGCTCAGTGCTCAGGGTGCTGGGTGCTCAGTCCTCAGGGTGCTCAGTGCTCAGGGTGATGGGTGCTCAGTGCTCGGGGTGCTCGGTGCTCAGTACTCAGGGTGCTGAGTGCTCAGTACTCAGGGTGCTCGGTGCTCAGTACTCATGGTGCTGGGTGCTCAGTTCTCGCGGTGCTGGGTGCTCAGTACTCAGCGTGCTGCGTGCTCAGTACTCAGTGTGCTGGGTGCTCAATACTCAGTGCTCGGGGTCCTGGGTGCTGAGTGCTCAGGGTGCTGGGTGCTCAGTGCTCTGGGTGCTGGGTGCTCAGTACTCAGGGTGCTGGGTGCTCAGTACTCAGGGTGCTGGGTGCTCAGTGCTCAGGGTGGTGGGTGCTCAGTACTCAGGGTGCTGGGTGCTCAGTACTCAGGGTGCTCGGTGCTCAGTACTCAGGGTGCTGGGTGCTCAGTGCTCAGGGTGCTGGGTACTCAGTACTCAGGGTGCTGGGTGCTCAGTACTCAGGGTGCTGGGTGCTCAGTGCTCAGGGTGCTGGGTTCTCAGTGCTCAGGGTGCTGGGTGCTCAGTACTCAGGGTGCTGGGTGCTCAGTGCTCAGGGTGATCGGTGCTCAGTACTCAGGGTGCTCAGTACTCAGGGTGCTGGGTGCTCAGTGCTCAGGGTGCTGGGTGCTCAGTACTCAGGGTGCTGGGTGCTCAGTGCTCGGGGTGCTGGGTGCTCAGTGCTCAGGGTGATCGGTGCTCAGTACTCAGGGTGCTGGGTGCTCAGTGCTCAGGGTGCTGGGTGCTCAGTCCTCAGGGTGCTCAGTGCTCAGGGTGCTGGGTGCTCAGTGCTCGGGGTGCTCGGTGCTCAGTACTCAGGGTGCTGAGTGCTCAGTACTCAGGGTGCTGGGTGCTCAGTACTCATGGTGCTGGGTGCTCAGTACTCAGGGGACTGGGTGCTCAGTGCTCAGGGTGCTGGGTGCTCAGTGCTCAAGGCGCTGGGTGCTCAGTGCTCGGGGTGCTGGGTGCTCAGTGCTCGGGGTGCTGGGTGCTCAGTACTCAGGGTGCTGGGTGCTCAGTTCTCAGGGTGCTGGGTGCTCAGTACTCTGTTTGTTGGGTGCTCAGTACTCAGGGTGCTGGGTGCTCAGTACTCAGGGTGCTTGTTGCTCAGCACTTAGTTTGCTCAGTGCTCAGTGCTCGGGTGCTGGGTGCTCAGTACTCAGCGTGCTCGGTGCTCAGTACTAAGGGTGCTCAGTGCTCAGTACTCAGGTTGCTCAGTGCTCAGTGCTTGGGGTGCTGGGTGCTCAGTACTCAGGGTGCTGGGTGCTCAGTACTCAGGGTGCTGGGTGCTCAGTGCTCAGTACTCAGCGTGCTGGGTCCTCAGTGCTCAGGGTGCTGGGTGCTCAGTACTCAGGGTGCTGGGTGCTCAGTGCTCGGGGTGCTGGGTCCTCAGTGCTCAGGGTGCTCAGTGCTCAGTGGTCGGGGTGCTGGGTGCTCAGTGCTCGGGGTGCTGGATGCTCAGTGCTCACGGTGCTGGTTGCTCAGTACTCTGTGTGCTCAGTGCTCAGGGTGCTGGGTGCTCAGAACTCAGGGTGCTCGGTGCTCAGTACTCATGGTGCTGGGTGCTCATTCTCGGGGTACTGGGTGCTCAGTACTCAGGTTGCTCAGTACTCTGGGTGCTCGTGGCTCAGTACTCATGGTGCTGGGTGCTCAGTACTCAGGGTGCTGGGTGCTCAGAACTCAGGGTGCTTGGTGCTCAGTACTCAGGGTGCTGGGTGCTCAGTGCTCAGGGTTCTGGGTGCTCAGAACTCAGGGTGCTTGGTGCTCAGTACTCAGGGTGCTGGGTGCTCAGTGCTCAGGGTGCTCGGTGCTCAGTACTCATGGTGCTGGGTGCTCATTCTCGGGGTACTGGGTGCTCAGTACTCAGGTTCCTCAGTACTCTGGGTGCTCGGGGCTCAGTACTCATGGTGCTGGGTGCTCAGTTCTCAGGGTGCTCGGTGCTCAGTGTTTGGGGTGCTGGGTGCTCAGTACTCAGGGTGCTTGGTGCTCAGTGCTCAGGGTGCTGGCTGCTCAGTGCTCAGGGTGCTGGGTGCTCAGTACTTAGTGCTCAGGATGCTGGGTGCTCAGTGCTCAGGGTGCTGGGTGCTCAGTGCTCAGGGTGGTCAGTGCTCAGTGCTCAGTACTCAGGGTGCTTGGTGCTCAGTACTCAGGGTGCTGGGTGCTCAGTGCTCGGGTTACCCGGTCCTCAGTGCTCGGGTTGCTCGGTGCTCAGTACTCAAGGTGCTGAGTGCTCAGTGCTCAGGGTGCTGGGTGCTCAGTGCTCAGTGTGCTGGGTGCTCAGTGCTCAGCGTGCTTGATGCTCAGTACTCAGGGTGTTGGGTGCTCAGTGCTCAGGGTGCTGGGTGCTCAGTGCTCGGGGTGCTGGGTGCTCATTACTCAGGGTGCTGGGTGCTCAGTAATCAAGGTGCAGGGTGCTTAGTACTAGGGGTGCTGGGTGCTCAGTGCCCAGTGCTCAGGATGCTGGGTGCTCAGTGCTCGGGATGCTGGGTGCTCAGTGCTCAGGGTGCTGGGTGCTCAGTACTCAGGGTGCTGGGTTCTCAGTACTCAGGGTGCTGGGTGCACAGTGCTAGGGGTGCTGGGTCCTCAGTGCTCGGGGTCTGGGTGCTCAGTACTCAGGGTGCTGGGTGCTCAGTACTCAGGGTGCTGGGTGCTCAGTGCTCAGGGTGCTGGGTGCTCAGTGCTCTGGGTGCTGGGTGCTCAGAGCTCAGGGTGCTGGGTGCTCAGTGCTCAGGGTGCTGGGTGCTCAGTGATCGGGGTGTTGGGTGCTGAGTGCTCAGGGTGCTGGGTGCTCAGTGCTCGGGGTGCTCGGTGCTCAGTGCTCAGTGTCCTGGGTGCTCAGTACTCAGGGTGCTGGGTGCTTAGTACTCAGGGTGCTCAGTGCTCAGTACACAGGGTGCTGGGTGCTCAGTGCTAGGGGTGCTGGGTGCTCAGTGCTCAGTACTCAGGGTGCTGGGTGCTCAGTGCTCAGGGTGCTGAGTGCTCAGTACTCAGCGTGCTGGGTGCTCAGTACTCAGGGTGCTGGGTGCTCAGTGCTCAGGGTGCTGGGTGCTCCGTGCTCAGTGTGCTGGGTGCTCAGTGCTCAGGGTGCTGGGTGCTCAGTACTCAGCGTGCTGGGTGCTCAGTACTCAGGGTGCTGGGTGCTCAGTGCTCAGGGTGCTGAGTGCTCAGTACTCAGCGTGCTGGGTGCTCAGTTCTCAGGGTGCTGGGTGCTCAGTGCTCAGGGTGCTGGGTGCTCAGTACTCAGGGTGCTGGGTGCTCAGTGCTCAGTGTGCTGGGTGTTCAGTGCTCAGGGTGCTGGGTGCTCAGTACTCAGTGCTCGGGGTCCTGGGTGATCCGTGCTCGGGGTGCTGGGTGCTCAGTACTCAGGGTGCTGGGTGCTCATTCTCGGGGTGCTGGGTGCTCAGTGCTCGGTGTGCCGGGTGCTCAGTGCTCAGGGTGCTGGGGGCTCAGTACTCAGGGTGCTGGGTGCTCAGTACTCAGGGTGCTCGGTTCTCAGTACTCAGGGTGCTGGGTGCTCATTCTCGGGGTGCTGGGTGCTCAGTGCTCGGGTTGCTGGGTGGTCAGTACTCAGGGTGCTGGGGGCTCAGTACTCAGGGTGCTGGGTGCTCAGTACTCAGGGTGATCTGTTCTCAGTACTCAGGGTGCTGGGTGCTCAGTGCTCGGGGTGCTGGGTGCTCAGTACTCGGGGTGCTCAGTACTCAGGGTACTGGGTGCTCAGTACTCAGGGTGCTGGGTGCTCAGTGCTCGGGGTGCTCGGTGCTCAGTACTCGGGGTGCTGGGTGCTCAGTACTCGGGGTGCTGGTTGCTCAGTGCTCAGGGTGCTGGGTGCTCAGTGCTCGGGGTGCTGGGTGCTCAGTGCTGAGGGTGCTGGCTGCTCAGTGCTCAGGGTGCTGGGTGCTCAGTACTCAGTGTGCTAGGTGCTCAGTACTCAGGGTGCTCAGTGCTCAGTACTCAGCGTGCTGGGTGCTCAGTGCTCAGGGTCCTCGGTGCTCAGTACTCAGGGTGCTCAGTGCTCAGTACTCAGCGTGCTTTGTGCTCAGTGCTCAGGGTGCTGGGTGCTCAGTACTCAGGGTGCTGGGTGCTCAGTACTCAGGGTGCTGGGTGCTCAGTACTCAGGGTGCTGGGTGCTCAGTGCTCGGGGTGCTGGGTGCTCAGTGCTCGGGGTGCTGGGTGCTCAGTGCTCGGGGTGCTGGGTGCTCAGTGCTCGGGGTGCTGGGTGCTCAGTGCTCGGGGTGCTGGGTGCTCAGTGCTCGGGGTGCTGGGTGCTCAGTACTCAGGGTGCTGGGGGCTCAGTACTCAGGGTGCTGGGTGCTCAGTGTTCAGGGTGCTGGGTGCTCAGTCCTCAGGGTGCTGGGTGCTCAGTACGCAGGGTGTTCGGTGCTCAGTACTCAGGGTACTCAGTGCTCAGTACTCAGGGTGCTGGTTGCTCAGTGCTCGGGGTGCTCGGTGCTCAGTACTCAGAGTGCTGGGTGCTCAGTACTCAGGGTGCTGGGTGCTCAGTACTCAGGGTGCTGGGTGCTCAGTACTCAGGGTGCTGGGTGCTCAGTACTCAGGGTGCTGGGTGCTCAGTTCTCAGGGTGCTGTGTGCTCAGTACTCAGGGTGCTTGGTGCTCAGTACTTAGTGTGCTCGGTGCTCAGTACTCAGGGTGCTGGGTGCTCAGTGCTCAGGGTGCTTTGTACTCAGTACTCAGGGTTCTGGGTGCTCAGTACTCAGGGTGCTGGGTGCTCAGTGCTCAGGGTGCTGGGTGCTCAGTGCTCAGGGTGCTGGGTGCTCAGTACTCAGGGTGCTGGGTGCTCAGTGCTCAGGGTGATCGGTGCTCAGTACTCAGGGTGCTCAGTACTCAGGGTGCTGGGTGCTCAGTGCTCGGTGTGCTGGGTGCTCAGTGCTCAGGGTGCTGGGTGCTCAGTGCTCGGGGTGCTCGGTGCTCAGGGTGCTGGGTGCTCAGTCCTCAGGGTGCTCAGTGCTCAGGGTGCTGGGTGCTCAGTGCTCGGGGTGCTCGGTGCTCAGTACTCAGGGTGCTGGGTGCTCAGTACTCATGGTGCTGGGTGCTCAGTACTCAGGGGGCTGGGTGCTCAGTGCTCAGGGTGCTGGGTGCTCAGTGCTCAGGGCGCTGGGTGCTCAGTGCTCTGGGTGCTGGGTGCTCAGTGCTCGGGGTGCTGGGTGGTCAGTGCTCAGTGCTCAGGGTGCTGGGTGCTCAGTGCTCAGTGCTCAGGGTGCTGGGTGCTCAGTACTCAGGGTGCTGGGTGCTCAGTACTCAGGGTGCTGGGAGCTCAGTGATCAGGGTGCTGGGTGCTCAGTACTCAAGGTGCTGGGTGCTCAGTGCTCAGGTTGCGGGGTGCTCAGTCCTCGGGGTGCTCCGTGCTCAGTGCTCAGGGGGCTGGGTGCTCAGTACTCAGGGTGCTCGGTGCTCAGTACTCAGGGTTCTCAGTGCTCAGGGTGCTGGGTGCTCAGTACTCAGGGTGCTCAGTGCTCAGTACTCGGGGTGCTGGGTGCTCAGTACTCAGGGCGCTCAGTGCTCAGTACTCGGGGTGCTGGGTGCTCAGTGCTCAGTGTGCTCAGTGCTCGGGGTGCTGGGTGCTCAGTGCTCGGGGCGCTGGGTGCTCAGTGCTCGGGGTGCTGGGTGCTCAGTACTCAGGGTGCTGTGTGCTCAGTGCTCAGTACTCAGCGTGCTGGGTGCTCAGTGCTCAGAGTGTTGGGTGCTCAGTACTCAGGGTTCTGGGTGCTCAGTGCTCAGTGCTCAGGGTGCTCAGTGCTCAGGGTGCTCAGTGCTCAGGGTGCTGGGTGCTCAGGGTGCTGGGTGCTCAGTTCTCGGGGTGCTGGGTGCTCAGTGCTCAGTGCTCAGGGTGCTGGGTGCTCAGTGCTGAGTGCTCAGGGTGCTGGGTGTTCAGTACTCAGGGTGCTCGGTGCTCAGTGCTCAGGGTGCTGGGTGCTCACTACTCAGGGTGCTGGGTGCTCAGTGCTCGGGGTGCTGGGTGCTCAGTGCTCAGGGTGATCAGTGCTCAGTACTCAGGGTGCTGGGTTCTCAGTGCTCTGGGTGCTGGGTGCTCAGTCCTCAGGGTGCTCAGTACTCAGGATGCTCTGTGCTCAGTGCTCAGTACTCAGGGTGCTCAGTACTCAGGGTGCTGGGTGCTCAGTGCTCGGGGTGCTGGGTGCTCAGTACTCAGGGTGCTGGGTGCTCAGTACTCGGGGTGCTGGGTGCTCAGTGCTCAGGGTGCTGGGTGCTCAGTGCTCGGGGTGCTGGGTGCTCACTGCTCAGAGTGATCGGTGCTTAGTGCTCAGAGTGCGGGGTGCTCAGTCCTCCGGGTGCTCAGTGCTCAGGGTGCAGGGTGCTCATTGCTTGGTGTGCTCGGTGCTCAGTACTCAGGGTGCTCAGTGCTCAGTACTCAGGGTGCTGGGTGCTCAGTACTCAGGTTGCTTGTTGCTCAGTACTCAGGGTGCTGGGTGCTCAGTGCTCAGGGTGCTGGCTGCTCAGTGCTCAGGGTGCTGGGTGCTCAGTACTTAGTGCTCAGGATGCTGGGTGCTCAGTGCTCAGGGTGCTGGGTGCTCAGTGCTCAGGGTGGTCAGTGCTCAGTGCTCAGTACTTAGGGTGCTTGGTGCTCAGTACTCAGGGTGCTGGGTGCTCAGTGCTCGGGTTACCCGGTGCTCAGTGCTCGGGTTGCTCGGTGCTCAGTACTCAAGGTGCTGAGTGCTCAGTGCTCAGGGTGCTGGGTGCTCAGTGCTCAGGGTGCTGGGTGCTCAGTGCTCAGCGTGCTAGATGCTCAGTACTCAGGGTGTTGGGTGCTCAGTGCTCAGGGTGCTGGGTGCTCAGTGCTCGGGGTGCTGGGTGCTCATTACTCAGGGTGCTGGGTGCTCAGTACTCAGGGTGCAGGGTGCTTAGTACTAGGGGTGCTGGGTGCTCAGTGCCCAGTGCTCAGGATGCTGGGTGCTCAGTGCTCGGGCTGCTGGGTGCTCAGTGCTCAGGGTGCTGGGTGCTCAGTACTCAGGGTGCTGGGTTCTCAGTACTCAGGGTGCTGGGTGCACTGTGCTAGGGGTGCTGGGTCCTCAGTGCTCGGGGTCTGGGTGCTCAGTACTCAGGGTGCTGGGTGCTCAGTACTCAGGGTGCTGGGTGCTCAGTGCTCAGGGTGCTGGGTGCTCAGTGCTCTGGGTGCTGGGTGCTCAGTGCTCAGGGTGCTGGGTGCTCAGTGCTCAGGGTGCTGGGTGCTCAGTGATCGGGGTGTTGGGTGCTGAGTGCTCAGGGTGCTGGGTGCTCAGTGCTCGGGGTGCTCGGTGCTCAGTGCTCAGGGTCCTGGGTGCTCAGTACTCAGGGTGCTGGGTGCTTAGTACTCAGGGTGCTCAGTGCTCAGTACACAGGGTGATGGGTGCTCAGTGCTAGGGGTGCTGGGTGCTCAGTGCTCAGTACTCAGGGTGCTGGGTGCTCAGTGCTCAGGGTGCTGAGTGCTCAGTACTCAGCGTGCTGGGTGCTCAGTACTCAGGGTGCTGGGTGCTCAGTGCTCAGGGTGCTGGGTGCTCCGTGCTCAGTGTGCTGGGTGCTCAGTGCTCAGGGTGCTGGGTGCTCAGTACTCAGCGTGCTGGGTGCTCAGTACTCAGGGTGCTGGGTGCTCAGTGCTCAGGGTGCTGAGTGCTCAGTACTCAGCGTGCTGGGTGCTCAGTTCTCAGGGTGCTGGGTGCTCAGTGCTCAGGGTGCTGGGTGCTCAGTACTCAGGGTGCTGGGTGCTCAGTGCTCAGTGTGCTGGGTGTTCAGTGCTCAGGGTGCTGGGTGCTCAGTACTCAGTGCTCGGGGTCCTGGGTGATCCGTGCTCGGGGTCCTGGGTGCTCAGTACTCAGGGTGCTGGGTGCTCATTCTCGGGGTGCTGGGTGCTCAGTGCTCGGTGTGCCGGGTGCTCAGTGCTCAGGGTGCTGGGGGCTCAGTACTCAGGGTGCTGGGTGCTCAGTACTCAGGGTGCTCGGTTCTCAGTACTCAGGGTGCTGGGTGCTCATTCTCGGGGTGCTGGGTGCTCAGTGCTCGGGTTGCTGGGTGGTCAGTACTCAGGGTGCTGGGGGCTCAATACTCAGGGTGCTGGGTGCTCAGTACTCAGGGTGATCTGTTCTCAGTACTCAGGGTGCTGGGTGCTCAGTGCTCGGGGTGCTGGGTGCTCAGTACTCGGGGTGCTCAGTACTCAGGGTACTGGGTGCTCAGTACTCAGGGTGCTGGGTGCTCAGTGCTCGGGGTGCTCGGTGCTCAGTACTCGGGGTGCTGGGTGCTCAGTACTCGGGGTGCTGGTTGCTCAGTGCTCAGGGTGCTGGGTGCTCAGTGCTCGGGGTGCTGCGTGCTCAGTGCTGAGGGTGCTGGCTGCTCAGTGCTCAGGGTGCTGGGTGCTCAGTACTCAGTGTGCTAGGTGCTCAGTACTCATGGTGCTCAGTGCTCAGTACTCAGCGTGCTGGGTGCTCAGTGCTCAGGGTCCTCGGTGCTCAGTACTCAGGGTGCTCAGTGCTCAGTACTCAGCGTGCTTTGTGCTCAGTGCTCAGGGTGCTGGGTGCTCAGTACTCAGGGTGCTGGGTGCTCAGTACTCAGGGTGATGGGTGCTCAGTACTCAGGGTGCTGGGTGCTCAGTGCTCGGGGTGCTCGGTGATCAGTACTCAGGGTGCTGGGTGCTCAGTGCTCAGGGTGCTGAGTACTCAGTACTCAGGGTGCTGGGTGCTCAGTGCTCAGGGTGCTGGGTGCTCAGTGCTCAGGGTGCTGGGTGCTCAGTGCTCGGGGTGTTGGGTGCTCAGTGCTCGGGGTGCTGGGTGCTCAGTGCTCGGGGTGCTGGGTGCTCAGTGCTCGGGGTGCTGGGTGCTCAGTACTCAGGGTGCTGGGGGCTCAGTACTCAGGGTGCTGGGTGCTCAGTGTTCAGGGTGCTGGGTGCTCAGTCCTCAGGGTGCTGGGTGCTCAGTACTCAGGGTGTTCGGTGCTCAGTACTCAGGGTGCTCAGTACTCAGGGTGCTGGTTGCTCAGTGCTCGGGGTGCTCGGTGCTCAGTACTCAGAGTGCTGGGTGCTCAGTACTCAGGGTGCTGGGTGCTCAGTACTCAGGGTGCTGGGTGCTCAGTACTCAGGGTGCTGGGTGCTCAGTACTCAGGGTGGTGGGTGCTCAGTTCTCAGGGTGCTGTGTGCTCAGTACTCAGGGTGCTTGGTGCTCAGTACTTAGTGTGCTCGGTGCTCAGTACTCAGGGTGCTGGGTGCTCAGTGCTCAGGGTGCTTTGTACTCAGTACTCAGGGTTCTGGGTGCTCAGTACTCAGAGTGCTGGGTGCTCAGTGCTCAGGGTGCTGGGTGCTCAGTGCTCAGGGTGCTGGGTGCTCAGTACTCAGGGTGCTGGGTGCTCAGTGCTCAGGGTGATCGGTGCTCAGTACTCAGGGTGCTCAGTACTCAGGGTGCTGGGTGCTCAGTGCTCGGTGTGCTGGGTGCTCAGTGCTCAGGGTGCTGGGTGCTCAGTGCTCGGGGTGCTCGGTGCTCAGGGTGCTGGGTGCTCAGTCCTCAGGGTGCTCAGTGCTCAGGGTGCTGGGTGCTCAGTGCTCGGGGTGCTCGGTGCTCAGAACTCAGGGTGCTGGGTGCTCAGTACTCATGGTGCTGGGTGCTCAGTGCTCAGGGGGCTGGGTGCTCAGTGCTCAGGGTGCTGGGTGCTCAGTGCTCAGGGCGCTGGGTGCTCAGTGCTCGGGGTGCTGGGTGCTCAGTGCTCGGGGTGCTGGGTGGTCAGTGCTCAGTGCTCAGGGTGCTGGGTGCTCAGTGCTCAGTGCTCAGGGTGCTGGGTGCTCAGTACTCAGGGTGCTGGGTGCTCAGTACTCAGGGTGCTGGGAGCTCAGTGATCAGGGTGCTGGGTGCTCAGAACTCAAGGTGCTGGGTGCTCAGTGCTCAGGTTGCGGGGTGCTCAGTCCTCGGGGTGCTCCGTGCTCAGTGCTCAGGGGGCTGTGTGCTCAGTACTCAGGGTGCTCGGTGCTCAGTACTCAGGGTTCTCAGTGCTCAGGGTGCTGGGTGCTCAGTACTCAGGGTGCTCAGTGCTCAGTACTCGGGGTGCTGGGTGCTCAGTACTCAGGGCGCTCAGTGCTCAGTACTCGGGGTGCTGGGTGCTCAGTGCTCAGTGTGCTCAGTGCTCAGTGCTCGGGGCGCTGGGTGCTCAGTGCTCGGGGTGCTGGGTGCTCAGTACTCAGGGTGCTGTGTGCTCAGTGCTCAGTACTCAGCGTGCTGGGTGCTCAGTGCTCAGAGTGTTGGGTGCTCAGTACTCAGGGTGCTGGGTGCTCAGTGCTCAGTGCTCAGGGTGCTCAGTGCTCAGGGTGCTCAGTGCTCAGGGTGCTGGGTGCTCAGGGTGCTGGGTGCTCAGTGCTCGGGGTGCTGGGTGCTCAGTGCTGAGTGCTCAGGGTGCTGGGTGTTCAGTACTCAGGGTGCTCGGTGCTCAGTGCTCGGGGTGCTGGGTGCTCAGTACTCAGGGTGCTGGGGGCTCAGTACTCAGGGTGCTGGGTGCTCAGTGTTCAGGGTGCTGGGTGCTCAGTCCTCAGGGTGCTGGGTGCTCAGTACGCAGGGTGTTCGGTGCTCAGTACTCAGGGTGCTCAGTGCTCAGTACTCAGGGTGCTGGTTGCTCAGTGCTCGGGGTGCTCGGTGCTCAGTACTCAGAGTGCTGGGTGCTCAGTACTCAGGGTGCTGGGTGCTCAGTACTCAGGGTGCTGGGTGCTCAGTACTCAGGGTGCTGGGTGCTCAGTACTCAGGGTGCTGGGTGCTCAGTTCTCAGGGTGCTGTGTGCTCAGTACTCAGGGTGCTTGGTGCTCAGTACTTAGTGTGCTCGGTGCTCAGTACTCAGGGTGCTGGGTGCTCAGTGCTCAGGGTGCTTTGTACTCAGTACTCAGGGTTCTGGGTGCTCAGTACTCAGGGTGCTGGGTGCTCAGTGCTCAGGGTGCTGGGTGCTCAGTGCTCAGGGTGCTGGGTGCTCAGTACTCAGGGTGCTGGGTGCTCAGTGCTCAGGGTGATCGGTGCTCAGTACTCAGGGTGCTCAGTACTCAGGGTGCTGGGTGCTCAGTGCTCGGTGTGCTGGGTGCTCAGTGCTCAGGGTGCTGGGTGCTCAGTGCTCGGGGTGCTCGGTGCTCAGGGTGCTGGGTGCTCAGTCCTCAGGGTGCTCAGTGCTCAGGGTGCTGGGTGCTCAGTGCTCGGGGTGCTCGGTGCTCAGTACTCAGGGTGCTGGGTGCTCAGTACTCATGGTGCTGAGTGCTCAGTACTCAGGGGGCTGGGTGCTCAGTGCTCAGGGTGCTGGGTGCTCAGTGCTCAGGGCGCTGGGTGCTCAGTGCTCTGGGTGCTGGGTGCTCAGTGCTCGGGGTGCTGGGTGGTCAGTGCTCAGTGCTCAGGGTGCTGGGTGCTCAGTGCTCAGTGCTCAGGGTGCTGGGTGCTCAGTACTCAGTGTGCTGGGTGCTCAGTACTCAGGGTGCTGGGAGCTCAGTGATCAGGGTGCTGGGTGCTCAGTACTCAAGGTGCTGGGTGCTCAGTGCTCAGGTTGCGGGGTGCTCAGTCCTCGGGGTGCTCCGTGCTCAGTGCTCAGGGGGCTGGGTGCTCAGTACTCAGGGTGCTCGGTGCTCAGTACTCAGGGTTCTCAGTGCTCAGGGTGCTGGGTGCTCAGTACTCAGGGTGCTGGGTGCTCAGTACTCGGGGTGCTGGGTGCTCAGTACTCAGGGCGCTCAGTGCTCAGTACTCGGGGTGCTGGGTGCTCAGTGCTCAGTGTGCTCAGTGCTCAGTGCTCGGGGTGCTGGGTGCTCAGTGCTCGGGGCGCTGGGTGCTCAGTGCTCGGGGTGCTGGGTGCTCAGTACTCAGGGTGCTGTGTGCTCAGTGATCAGTACTCAGCGTGCTGGGTGCTCAGTGCTCAGAGTGTTGGGTGCTCAGTACTCAGGGTGCTGGGTGCTCAGTGCTCAGTGCTCAGGGTGCTCAGTGCTCAGGGTGCTCAGTGCTCAGGGTGCTGGGTGCTCAGGGTGCTGGGTGCTCAGTTCTCGGGGTGCTGGGTGCTCAGTGCTCAGTGCTCAGGGTGCTGGGTGCTCAGTGCTGAGTGCTCAGGGTGCTGGGTGTTCAGTACTCAGGGTGCTCGGTGCTCAGTGCTCAGGGTGCTGGGTGCTCAGTACTCAGGGTGCTGGGTGCTCAGTGCTCGGGGTGCTGGGTGCTCAGTGCTCAGGGTGATCAGTGCTCAGTACTCAGGGTGCTGGGTTCTCAGTGCTCTGGGTGCTGGGTGCTCAGTCCTCAGGGTGCTCAGTACTCAGGATGCTCTGTGCTCAGTGCTCAGTACTCAGGGTGCTCAGTACTCAGGGTGCTGGGTGCTCAGTACTTGGGGTGCTGGGTGCTCAGTGCTCAGGGTGCTGGGTGCTCAGTGCTCGGGGTGCTGGGTGCTCACTGCTCAGAGTGATCGGTGCTAAGTGCTCAGAGTGCTGGGTGCTCAGTCCTCCGGGTGCTCAGTGCTCAGGGTGCAGGGTGCTCATTGCTCGGTGTGCTCGGTGCTCAGTACTCAGGGTGCTCAGTGCTCAGTACTCAGGGTGCTGGGTGCTCAGTACTCAGGTTGCTTGTTGCTCAGTACTTAGTGCTCAGGATGCTGGGTGCTCAGTGCTCAGGGTGCTGGGTGCTCAGTGCTCAGGGTGCTGGCTGCTCAGTGCTCAGGGTGCTGGGTGCTCAGTACTTAGTGCTCAGGATGCTGGGTGCTCAGTGCTCAGGGTGCTGGGTGCTCAGTGCTCAGGGTGGTCAGTGCTCAGTGCTCAGTACTCAGGGTGCTTGGTGCTCAGTACTCAGGGTGCTGGGTGCTCAGTGCTCGGGTTACCCGGTGCTCAGTGCTCGGGTTGCTCGGTGCTCAGTACTCAAGGTGCTGAGTGCTCAGTGCTCAGGGTGCTGGGTGCTCAGTGCTCAGGGTGCTGGGTGCTCAGTGCTCAGCGTGCTTGATGCTCAGTACTCAGGGTGTTGGGTGCTCAGTGCTCAGGGTGCTGGGTGCTCAGTGCTCGGGGTGCTGGGTGCTCATTACTCAGGGTGCTGGGTGCTCAGTACTCAGGGTGCAGGGTGCTTAGTACTAGGGGTGCTGGGTGCTCAGTGCCCAGTGCTCAGGATGCTGGGTGCTCAGTGCTCGGGCTGCTGGGTGCTCAGTGCTCAGGGTGCTGGGTGCTCAGTACTCAGGGTGCTGGGTTCTCAGTACTCAGGGTGCTGGGTGCACTGTGCTAGGGGTGCTGGGTCCTCAGTGCTCGGGGTCTGGGTGCTCAGTACTCAGGGTGCTGGGTGCTCAGTACTCAGGGTGCTGGGTGCTCAGTGCTCAGGGTGCTGGGTGCTCAGTGCTCTGGGTGCTGGGTGCTCAGTGCTCAGGGTGCTGGGTGCTCAGTGCTCAGGGTGCTGGGTGCTCAGTGATCGGGGTGTTGGGTGCTGAGTGCTCAGGGTGCTGGGTGCTCAGTGCTCGGGGTGCTCGGTGCTCAGTGCTCAGGGTCCTGGGTGCTCAGTACTCAGGGTGCTGGGTGCTTAGTACTCAGGGTGCTCAGTGCTCAGTACACAGGGTGCTGGGTGCTCAGTGCTAGGGGTGCTGGGTGCTCAGTGCTCAGTACTCAGGGTGCTGGGTGCTCAGTGCTCAGGGTGCTGAGTGCTCAGTACTCAGCGTGCTGGGTGCTCAGTACTCAGGGTGCTGGGTGCTCAGTGCTCAGGGTGCTGGGTGCTCCGTGCTCAGTGTGCTGGGTGCTCAGTGCTCAGGGTGCTGGGTGCTCAGTACTCAGCGTGCTGGGTGCTCAGTACTCAGGGTGCTGGGTGCTCAGTGCTCAGGGTGCTGAGTGCTCAGTACTCATCGTGCTGGGTGCTCAGTTCTCAGGGTGCTGGGTGCTCAGTGCTCAGGGTGCTGGGTGCTCAGTACTCAGGGTGCTGGGTGCTCAGTGCTCAGTGTGCTGGGTGTTCAGTGCTCAGGGTGCTGGGTGCTCAGTACTCAGTGCTCGGGGTCCTGGGTGATCCGTGCTCGGGGTCCTGGGTGCTCAGTACTCAGGGTGCTGGGTGCTCATTCTCGGGGTGCTGGGTGCTCAGTGCTCGGTGTGCCGGGTGCTCAGTGCTTAGGGTGCTGGGGGCTCAGTACTCAGGGTGCTGGGTGCTCAGTACTCAGGGTGCTCGGTTCTCAGTACTCAGGGTGCTGGGTGCTCATTCTCGGGGTGCTGGGTGCTCAGTGCTCGGGTTGCTGGGTGGTCAGTACTCAGGGTGCTGGGGGCTCAGTACTCAGGGTGCTGGGTGCTCAGTACTCAGGGTGATCTGTTCTCAGTACTCAGGGTGCTGGGTGCTCAGTGCTCGGGGTGCTGGGTGCTCAGTACTCGGGGTGCTCAGTACTCAGGGTACTGGGTGCTCAGTACTCAGGGTGCTGGGTGCTCAGTGCTCGGGTGCTCGGTGCTCAGTACTCGGGGTGCTGGGTGCTCAGTACTCGGGGTGCTGGTTGCTCAGTGCTCAGGGTGCTGGGTGCTCAGTGCTCGGGGTGCTGGGTGCTCAGTGCTGAGGGTGCTGGCTGCTCAGTGCTCAGGGTGCTGGGTGCTCAGTACTCAGTGTGCTAGGTGCTCAGTACTCATGGTGCTCAGTGCTCAGTACTCAGCGTGCTGGGTGCTCAGTGCTCAGGGTCCTCGGTGCTCAGTACTCAGGGTGCTCAGTGCTCAGTACTCAGGGTGCTGGGTGCTCAGTGCTCAGGGTGCTGGGTGCTCAGTACTCAGGGTGCTGGGTGCTCAGTACTCAGGGTGCTGGGTGCTCAGTACTCAGGGTGCTGGGTGCTCAGTGCTCGGGGTGCTCGGTGATCAGTACTCAGGGTGCTGGGTGCTCAGTGCTCAGGGTGCTGAGTACTCAGTACTCAGGGTGCTGGGTGCTCAGTGCTCAGGGTGCTGGGTGCTCAGTGCTCAGGGTGCTGGGTGCTCAGTGCTCGGGGTGCTGGGTGCTCAGTGCTCGGGGTGCTGGGTGCTCAGTGCTCGGGGTGCTGGGTGCTCAGTGCTCGGGGTGCTGGGTGCTCAGTACTCAGGGTGCTGGGGGCTCAGTACTCAGGGTGCTGGGTGCTCAGTGTTCAGGGTGCTGGGTGCTCAGTCCTCAGGGTGCTGGGTGCTCAGTACTCAGGGTGTTCGGTGCTCAGTACTCAGGTTGCTCAGTACTCAGGGTGCTGGTTGCTCAGTGCTCGGGGTGCTCGGTGCTCAGTACTCAGAGTGCTGGGTGCTCAGTACTCAGGGTGCTGGGTGCTCAGTACTCAGGGTGCTGGGTGCTCAGTACTCAGGGTGCTGGGTGCTCAGTACTCAGGGTGCTGGGTGCTCAGTTCTCAGGGTGCTGTGTGCTCAGTACTCAGGGTGCTTGGTGCTCAGTACTTAGTGTGCTCGGTGCTCAGTACTCAGGGTGCTAGGTGCTCAGTGCTCAGGGTGCTTTGTACTCAGTACTCAGGGTTCTGGGTGCTCAGTGCTCAGGGTGCTGGGTGCTCAGTGCTCAGGGTGCTGGGTGCTCAGTACTCAGGGTGCTGGGTGCTCAGTGCTCAGGGTGATCGGTGCTCAGTACTCAGGGTGCTCAGTACTCAGGGTGCTGGGTGCTCAGTGCTCGGTGTGCTGGGTGCTCAGTGCTCAGGTTGCTGGGTGCTCAGTGCTCGGGGTGCTCGGTGCTCAGGGTGCTGGGTGCTCAGTCCTCAGGGTGCTCAGTGCTCAGGGTGCTGGGTGCTCAGTGCTCGGGGTGCTCGGTGCTCAGAACTCAGGGTGCTGGGTGCTCAGTACTCATGGTGCTGGGTGCTCAGTACTCAGGGAGCTGGGTGCTCAGTGCTCAGGGTGCTGGGTGCTCAGTGCTCAGGGCGCTGGGTGCTCAGTGCTCGGGGTGCTGGGTGCTCAGTGCTCGGGGTGCTGGGTGGTCAGTGCTCAGTGCTCAGGGTGCTGGGTGCTCAGTGCTCAGTGCTCAGTGTGCTGGGTGCTCAGTACTCAGGGTGCTGGGTGCTCAGTACTCAGGGTGCTGGGAGCTCAGTGATCAGGGTGCTGGGTGCTCAGTACTCAAGGTGCTGGGTGCTCAGTGCTCAGGTTGCGGGGTGCTCAGTCCTCGGGGTGCTCCGTGCTCAGTGCTCAGGGGGCTGGGTGCTCAGTACTCAGGGTGCTCGGTGCTCAGTACTCAGGGTTCTCAGTGCTCAGGGTGCTGGGTGCTCAGTACTCAGGGTGCTCAGTGCTCAGTACTCGGGGTGCTGGGTGCTCAGTACTCAGGGCGCTCAGTGCTCAGTACTCGGGGTGCTGGGTGCTCAGTGCTCAGTGTGCTCAGTGCTCAGTGCTCGGGGTGCTGGGTGCTCAGTGCTCGGGGCGCTGGGTGCTCAGTGCTCGGGGTGCTCGGTGCTCAGTACTCAGGGTGCTGTGTGCTCAGTGCTCAGTACTCAGCGTGCTGGGTGCTCAGTGCTCAGAGTGTTGGGTGCTCAGTACTCAGGGTGCTGGGTGCTCAGTGCTCAGTGCTCAGGGTGCTCAGTGCTCAGGGTGCTCAGTGCTCAGGGTGCTGGGTGCTCAGGGTGCTGGGTGCTCAGTGCTCGGGGTGCTGGGTGCTCAGTGCTGAGTGCTCAGGGTGCTGGGTGTTCAGTACTCAGGGTGCTCGGTGCTCAGTGCTCAGGGTGCTGGGTGCTCAGTACTCAGGGTGCTGGGTGCTCAGTGCTCGTGGTGCTTTGTGCTCAGTGCTCAGGGTGATCAGTGCTCAGTACTCAGGGTGCTGGGTTCTCAGTGCTCTGGGTGCTGGGTGCTCAGTCCTCAGGGTGCTCAGTACTCAGGATGCTCTGTGCTCAGTGCTCAGTACTCAGGGTGCTCAGTACTCAGGGTGCTGGGTGCTCAGTGCTCGGGGTGCTGGGTGCTCAGTACTCAGGGTGCTGGGTGCTCAGTACTCGGGGTGCTGGGTGCTCAGTGCTCAGGGTGCTGGGTGCTCAGTGCTCGGGGTGCTGGGTGCTCACTGCTCAGAGTGATCGGTGCTCACTGCTCAGAGTGCTGGGTGCTCAGTCCTCCGGGTGCTCAGTGCTCAGGGTGCTGGGTGCTCATTGCTCGGTGTGCTCGGTGCTCAGTACTCAGGGTGCTGAGTGCTCAGTACTCAGGGTGCTGGGTGCTCAGTACTCAGGTTGCTTGTTGCTCAGTACTCAGGGTGCTGGGTGCTCAGTGCTCAGGGTGCTGGGTGCTCAGTGCTCGGGGTGCTGGGTGCTCAGGGCTGTGGTGCTGGGTGCTCAGTGCTCAGTGCTCAGGGTGCTGGGTGCTCAGTGCTCAGGGTGCTGGGTGCTCAGTACTCAGGGTGCTGGGTGCTCAGTACTCAGGGTGCTGGGTGCTCAGTGCTCAGGGTGCTCTGTGCTCAGTACTCAGGGTGCTGGGTGCTCAGTGCTTGGGGTGCTGCGTGCTCAGTGCTCAGGGAGCTGGGTGCTCAGTGCTCAGGGTGCTGGGTGCTCAGTACTCAGGGTGCTGGGTGCTCAGTCCTCGGGGTGCTCCGTGCTCAGTGATCAGGGTGCTGGGTGCTCAGTACTCAGGGTGCTCGGTGCTCAGTACTCAGGGTTTTCAGTGCTCAGTACTCAGGGTGCTGGGTGCTCAGTGCTCAGGGTGCTGGGTGCTCAGTACTCAGGGTGCTCAGTGCTCAGTACTCGGGGTACTTGGTGCTCAGTACTCAGGGTGCTCAGTGCTCAGTACTCGGGGTGCTGGGTGCTCAGTGCTCAATGTGCTCAGTGCTCAGTGCTCGGGGTGCTGGGTGCTCAGTGCTCGGGGCGCTGGGTGCTCAGTGCTCGGGGTGCTGGGTGCTCAGTACTCGGGGTGCTGGGTGCTCAGTGCTCAGGGTGCTCAGTGCTCAGTACTCAGTGCTCAGGGTGCTCAGTGCTCAGTGCTCAGGGTGCTGGGTGTTCAGTACTCAGGGTGCTGGGTGCTCAGTACTCAGGGTGCTGGGTGCTCAGTGCTCAGGGTGCTGGGAGCTCAGTAGTCTGGGTGTTGGGTGCTCAGTACTCAGGGTGCTGGGTGCTCCGTGCTCAGGGTGCTGGGTGCTCAGTGCTCAGGGTTCTGGGTGCTCAGTGCTCAGGGTGCTGGGTGCTCAGTACTCAGGGTGCTGGGTGCTTAGTGCTCGAGGTGCTCGGTGCTCAGTACTCAAGGTGCTGGGTGCTCAGTGCTCAGGGTGCTGGGTGCTCAGTACTCGGGGTGCTCCGTGCTCATGGTGCTGGGTGCTCAGTGCTCAGGGTGCTGGGTGCTCAGTGCTCGGGGTGCTGGGTGCTGAGTGCTCAGGGTGCTGGGTGCTCAGTGCTCGGGGTGCTCGGTGCTCAGTGCTCAGGGTGCTGGATGCTCAGTGTTCAGGGTGCTGGGTGCTTAGTACTCAGGGTGCTCAGTGCTCAGTACACAGGGTGCTGGGTGCTCAGTGCTCGGGGTGCTGGGTGCTCAGTGCTCAGTACTCAGGGTGCTGGGTGCTCAGTGCTCAGGGTGCTGGGTGCTCAGTACTCAGCGTGCTGGGTGCTCAGTACTCAGGGTGCTGGGTGCTCAGTGCTCAGGGTGCTGGTTGCTCAGTGCTCAGGGTGCTGGGTGCTCAGTGATCGGGGTGCTGGGTGCTCAGTACTCAGGGTGCTCAGTGCTCGGTTAGCTCGGTGCTCAGTACTCAGGGTGCTGGGTGCTCAGTACTCAGTGCTCGGGGTCCTGGGTGCTCCGTGCTCGGGCTGCTGGGTGCTCAGTGCTCTGGGTGCTGGGTGCTCAGTACTCAGGGTGCTGGGTGCTCAGTACTCAGGGTGCTGGGTGCTCAGTGCTCAGGGTGCTGTGTGCTCAGTACTCAGGGTGCTGGGTGCTCAGTACTCAGTGTGCTCGGTGCTCAGTACTCAGGGTGCTGGGTGCTCAGTGCTCAGGGTGATCGGTGCTCAGTACTCAGGGTGCTCAGTACTCAGGGTGCTGGGTGCTCAGTGCTCAGGGTGCTGGGTGCTCAGTACTCAGGGTGCTGGGTGCTCAGTGCTCGGGGTGCTGGGTGCTCAGTGCTCAGGGTGATCGGTGCTCAGTACTCAGTGTGCTGGGTGCTCAGTGCTCAGGGTGCTGGGTGCTCAGACCTCAGGGTGCTCAGTGCTCAGGGTGCTGTGTGCTCAGTACTCATGGTGCTGGGTGCTCAGTACTCAGGGGGCTGGGTGCTCAGTGCTCAGTGTGCTGGGTGCTCAGTGCTCAGGGCGCTGGGTGCTCAGTGCTCGGGGTCCTGGGTGCTCAGTGCTCGGGGTGCTGGGTGGTCAGTGCTCAGTGCTCAAGGTGCTGGGTGCTCAGTGCTCAGGGTGCTGGGTGCTCAGTACTCAGGGTGCTGGGTGCTCAGTACTCAGGGTGCTGGTTGCTCAGTTCTCAGGGTGCTGGGTGATCAGTACTCTGGGTGTTGGGTGCTCAGTACTCAGGGTGCTCAGTGCTCAGTACTCGGGGTGCTGGGTGCTCAGTGCTCAGTGTGCTCAGTGCTCAGTGCTCAGGGTGCTGGGTGCTCAGTGCTCGGGGCGCTGGGTGCTCAGTGCTCGGGGTGCTGGGTGCTCAGTACTCAGGGTTCTGTGTGCTCAGTGCTCAGTACTCAGCGTGCTGGGTGCTCAGTGCTCAGAGTGTTGGGTGCTCAGTACTCAGGGTGCTGGGTGCTCAGTGCTCAGTGCTCAGGGTGCTCAGTGCTCGGGGTGCTGGGTGCTCAGGGTGCTGGGTGCTCAGTGCTCAGGGTGCTGGGTGCTCAGTGCTCTGGGTGCTGCGTGCTCAGTGCTCAGGGTGCTGGGTG
This sequence comes from Microtus oregoni, assembly GCF_018167655.1. Taxonomy (NCBI): domain Eukaryota; kingdom Metazoa; phylum Chordata; class Mammalia; order Rodentia; family Cricetidae; genus Microtus; species Microtus oregoni. The sequence goes on along the minus strand of NW_024544032.1, from coordinate 82,475 downwards.
CTCAGTGCTCAGGGTGCTGGGTGCTCAGTGATCGGGGTGATGGGTGCTGAGTGCTCAGGGTGCTGAGTGCTCAGTGCTCGGGGTGTTCGGTGCTCAGTGCTCAGGGTCCTTGGTGCTCAGTACTCAGTGTGCTTGGTGCTTAGTAATCAGGGTGCTCAGTGCTCAGTACACAGGGTGCTGGGTGCTCAGTGCTCGGGGTGCTGGGTGCTCAGTGCTCAGTACTCAGGGTGCTGGGTGCTCAGTGCTCAGGGTGCTGAGTGCTCAGTACTCAGCGTGCTGGGTGCTCAGTACTCAGGGTGCTGGGTGTTCAGTGCTCAGGGTGCTGGGTGCTCAGTGCTCAGGGTGCTGGGTGCTCAGTGCTCGGGGAGCTCGGTGCTCAGTACTCAGGGTGCTGGGTGCTCAGTACTCAGTGCTCGGGGTCCTGGGTGCTCCGTGCTCGGCGTGATCTGTTCTCAGTACTCAGGGTGCTGGGTGCTCAGTGCTCGGGGTGCTCGGTGCTCAGTACTCGGGGTGCTCAGTACTCAGGGTACTGGGTGCTCAGTACTCAGGGTGCTGGGTGCTCAGAGCTCGGGGTGCTCGGTGCTCAGTACTCGGGGTGCTGGGAGCTCAGTGCTCAGGGTGCTGGGTGCTCAGTGCTCGGGGTGCTGGGTGCTCAGTGCTGAGGGTGCTGGCTGCTCAGTGCTCAGGGTGCTGGGTGCTCAGTACTCAGGGTGCTAGGTGCTCAGTACTCAGGGTGCTCAGTGCTCAGTACTCAGCGTGCTGGGTGCTCAGTGCTCAGGGTCCTCGGTGCTCAGTACTCAGGGTGTTCAGTGCTCAGTACTCAGCGTGCTTTGTGCTCAGTGCTCAGGGTGCTCGGTGCTCAGTACTCAGGGTGCTGGGTGCTCAGTATTCAGGGTGCTGGGTGCTCAGTACTCAGGGTGCTGGGTGCTTAGTGCTCGGGGTGCTCGGTGATCAGTACTCAGGGTGCTGGGTGCTCAGTGCTCAGGGTGCTGAGTACTCAGTACTCAGGGTGCTGGGTGCTCAGTGCTCAAGGTGCTGGGTGCTCAGTGCTCAGGGTGCTGGGTGCTCAGTGCTCGGGGTGCTGGGTGCTCAGTGCTCGGGGTGCTGGGTGCTCAGTGCTCAGGGTGCTGGGTGCTCAGTACTCAGGGTGCTGGGTGCTCATTACTCAGGGTGCTGGGTGCTCAGTGCTCGGGGTGCTGGGTGCTCAGTGCTCAGTACTCAGGGTGCTGGGTGCTCAGTGCTCAGGGTGCTGGGTGCTCAGTACTCAGCGTGCTGGGTGCTCAGTACTCAGGGTGCTGGGTGGTCAGTGCTCAGGGAGCTGGTTGCTCAGTGCTCAGGGTGCTGGGTGCTCAGTGATCGGGGTGCTGGGTGCTCAGTACTCAGGGTGCTCAGTGCTCGGTTAGCTCGGTGCTCAGTACTCAGGGTGCTGGGTGCTCAGTACTCAGTGCTCGGGGTCCTGGGTGCTCCGTGCTCGGGGTGCTGGGTGCTCAGTGCTCTGGGTGCTGGGTGCTCAGTACTCAGGGTGCTGGGTGCTCAGTACTCAGGGTGCTGGGTGCTCAGTGCTCAGGGTGCTGTGTGCTCAGTACTCAGGGTGCTGGGTGCTCAGTACTCAGTGTGCTCGGTGCTCAGTACTCAGGGTGCTGGGTGCTCAGTGCTCAGGGTGATCGGTGCTCAGTACTCAGGGTGCTCAGTACTCAGGGTGCTGGGTGCTCAGTGCTCAGGGTGCTGGGTGCTCAGTACTCAGCGTGCTGGGTGCTCAGTGCTCGGGGTGCTGGGTGCTCAGTGCTCAGGGTGATCGGTGCTCAGTACTCAGTGTGCTGGGTGTTCAGTGCTCAGGGTGCTGGGTGCTCAGACCTCAGGGTGCTCAGTGCTCAGGGTGCTGTGTGCTCAGTACTCATGGTGCTGGGTGCTCAGTACTCAGGGGGCTGGGTGCTCAGTGCTCAGTGTGCTGGGTGCTCAGTGCTCAGGGCGCTGGGTGCTCAGTGCTCGGGGTCCTGGGTGCTCAGTGCTCGGGGTGCTGGGTGGTCAGTGCTCAGTGCTCAAGGTGCTGGGTGCTCAGTGCTCAGTGCTCAGGGTGCTGGGTGCTCAGTACTCAGGGTGCTGGGTGCTCAGTACTCAGGGTGCTGGTTGCTCAGTTCTCAGGGTGCTGGGTGATCAGTACTCTGGGTGTTGGGTGCTCAGTACTCAGGGTGCTCAGTGCTCAGTACTCGGGGTGCTGGGTGCTCAGTGCTCAGTGTGCTCAGTGCTCAGTGCTCAGGGTGCTGGGTGCTCAGTGCTCGGGGCGCTGGGTGCTCAGTGCTCGGGGTGCTGGGTGCTCAGTACTCAGGGTTCTGTGTGCTCAGTGCTCAGTACTCAGCGTGCTGGGTGCTCAGTGCTCAGAGTGTTGGGTGCTCAGTACTCAGGGTGCTGGGTGCTCAGTGCTCAGTGCTCAGGGTGCTCAGTGCTCGGGGTGCTGGGTGCTCAGGGTGCTGGGTGCTCAGTGCTCAGGGTGCTGGGTGCTCAGTGCTCTGGGTGCTGCGTGCTCAGTGCTCAGGGTGCTGGGTGCTCAGTGATCAGGGTGCAGGGTGCTCAGTGATCGGGGTGATGGGTGCTGAGTGCTCAGGGTGCTGAGTGCTCAGTGCTCGGGGTGTTCGGTGCTCAGTGCTCAGGGTCCTTGGTGCTCAGTACTCAGTGTGCTTGGTGCTTAGTAATCAGGGTGCTCAGTGCTCAGTACACAGGGTGCTGGGTGCTCAGTGCTCGGGGTGCTGGGTGCTCAGTGCTCAGTACTCAGGGTGCTGGGTGCTCAGTGCTCAGGGTGCTGAGTGCTCAGTACTCAGCGTGCTGGGTGCTCAGTACTCAGGGTGCTGGGTGTTCAGTGCTCAGGGTGCTGGGTGCTCAGTGCTCAGGGTGCTGGGTGATCAGTGCTCGGGGAGCTCGGTGCTCAGTACTCAGGGTGCTGGGTGCTCAGTACTCAGTGCTCGGGGTCCTGGGTGCTCCGTGCTCGGCGTGATCTGTTCTCAGTACTCAGGGTGCTGGGTGCTCAGTGCTCGGGGTGCTCGGTGCTCAGTACTCGGGGTGCTCAGTACTCAGGGTACTGGGTGCTCAGTACTCAGGGTGCTGGGTGCTCAGAGCTCGGGGTGCTCGGTGCTCAGTACTCGGGGTGCTGGGTGCTCAGTGCTCAGGGTGCTGGGTGCTCAGTGCTCGGGGTGCTGGGTGCTCAGTGCTGAGGGTGCTGGCTGCTCAGTGCTCAGGGTGCTGGGTGCTCAGTACTCAGGGTGCTAGGTGCTCAGTACTCAGGGTGCTCAGTGCTCAGTACTCAGCGTGCTGGGTGCTCAGTGCTCAGGGTCCTCGGTGCTCAGTACTCAGGGTGTTCAGTGCTCAGTACTCAGCGTGCTTTGTGCTCAGTGCTCAGGGTGCACGGTGCTCAGTACTCAGGGTGCTGGGTGCTCAGTATTCAGGGTGCTGGGTGCTCAGTACTCAGGGTGCTGGGTGCTTAGTGCTCGGGGTGCTCGGTGATCAGTACTCAGGGTGCTGGGTGCTCAGTGCTCAGGGTGCTGAGTACTCAGTACTCAGGGTGCTGGGTGCTCAGTGCTCAAGGTGCTGGGTGCTCAGTGCTCAGGGTGCTTCGTGCTCAGTGCTCGGGGTGCTGGGTGCTCAGTGCTCGGGGTGCTGGGTGCTCAGTGCTCAGGGTGCTGGGTGCTCAGTACTCATTGTGCTGGGTGCTCAGTACTCAGGGTGCTGGGTGCTCAGTGCTCAGGGTGCTGGGTGCTCAGTGCTCAGGGTGCTGGGTGCTCAGTGATCGGGGTGCTGGGTGCTCAGTACTCAGGGTGCTCAGTGCTCAGTTAGCTCGGTGCTCAGTACTCAGGGTGCTGGGTGCTCAGTACTCAGTGCTCGGGGTCCTGGGTGCTCCGTGCTCGGGGTGCTGTGTGCTCAGTGCTCTGGGTGCTGGGTGCTCAGTACTCAGGGTGCTGGGTGCTCAGTACTCAGGGTGCTGGGTGCTCAGTGCTCAGGGTGCTGTGTGCTCAGTACTCAGGGTGCTGGGTGCTCAGTACTCAGGGTGCTCGGTGCTCAGTACTCAGGGTGCTGGGTCCTCAGTGCTCAGGGTGCTGGGTACACAGTACTCAGGGTGCTGGGTGCTCAGTACTCAGGGTGCTGGGTGCTCAGTGCTCAGGGTGCTGGGTGCTCAGTGCTCAGGGTGCTGGGTGCTCAGTACTCATCGTGCTGGGTGCTCTGTGCTCAGGGTGATCGGTGCTCAGTACTCAGGGTGCTCAGTACTCAGGGTGCTGTGTGCTCAGTGCTCAGGGTGCTGGGTGCTCAGTACTCAGGGTGCTCAGTGCTCAGGGTGCTGGGTGCTCAGGGTGCTGGGTGCTCAGTGCTCGGGGTGCTGGGTGCTCAGTGCTCAGTTCTCAGGGTGCTGGGTGCTCAGTGCTCAGGGTGCTGTGTGCTCAGTGCTCAGTACTCAGCGTGCTGGGTGCTCAGTGCTCAGAGTGTTGGGTGCTCAGTACTCAGGGTGCTGGGTGCTCAGTGCTCAGTGCTCAGGGTGCTCAGTGCTCAGGGTGCTCAGTGCTCAGGGTGCTGGGTGCTCAGGGTGCTGGGTGATCAGTGCTCGGGGTGCTGGGTGCTCAGTGCTCAGTGCTCAGGGTGCTGGGTGCTCAGTACTCAGGGTGCTGGGTGCTCAGTGCTCGGGGTGCTGGGTGCTCAGTGCTCAGGGTGATCAGTGCTCAGTACTCAGGGTGCTGGGTGCTCAGTACTCAGGGTGCTGGGTGCTCAGTGCTCAGGGTGCTGGGTGCTCAGTACTCAGGGTGCTGGGTGCTCAGTACTCAGGGTGCTCCGTGCTCAGTACTCAGGGTGCTGGGTGCTCAGTGCTCAGGGTGCTTTGTACTCAGTACTCAGGGTTCTGGGTGCTCAGTACTCAGGGTGCTGGGTGCTCAGTGCTCAGGGTGCTGGGAGCTCAGTAGTCTGGGTGTTGGGTGCTCAGTACTCAGGGTGCTGGGTGCTCCGTGCTCAGGGTGCTGGGTGCTCAGTGCTCAGGGTTCTGGGTGCTCAGTGCTCAGGGTGCTGGGTGCTAAGTACTCAGGGTGCTGGGTGCTTAGTGCTCGAGGTGCTCGGTGCTCAGTGCTCAGGGTGCTCAGTGCTCAGTGCTCGGGGTGCTGGGTGCTCAGTGCTCGGGGCGCTGGGTGCTCAGTGCTCGGGGTGCTGGGTGCTCAGTACTCGGGGTGCTCAGTGCTCAGGGTGCTGGGTGCTCATTGCTCGGTGTGCTCAGTGCTCAGTACTCAGGGTGCTGAGTGCTCAGTACTCAGGGTGCTGGGTGCTCAGTACTCAGGTTGCTGGTTGCTCAGTACTCAGTGTGCTGGGTGCTCAGTGCTCAGGGTGCTGGGTGCTCAGTGCTCGGGGTGTTGGGTGCTCAGGGCTGTGGTGCTGGGTGCTCAGTGCTCAGTGCTCAGGGTGCTGGGTGCTCAGTGCTCAGTGCTCAGGGTGCTGGTTGCTCAGTACTCAGGTTGCTGGGTGCTCAGTACTCAGGGTGCTGGGTGCTCAGTGCTCAGGGTGCTCTGTACTCAGTACTCAGGGTGCTGGGTGCTCAGTGCTTGGGGTGCTGCGTGCTCAGTGCTCAGGGAGCTGGGTGCTCAGTGCTCAGGGTGCTGGGTGCTCAGTACTCAGGGTGCTGGGTGCTCAGTGCTCGTTGTGCTCGGTGCTCAGTACTCAAGGTGCTGGGTGCTCAGTGCTCAGGGTGCTGGGTGCTCAGTCCTCGGTGTGCTCCGTGCTCAGTGATCAGGGTGCTGGGTGCTCAGTACTCAGGGTGCTCGGTGCTCAGTACTCAGGGTTTTCAGTGCTCAGTACTCAGGGTGCTGTGTGCTCAGTGCTCAGGGTGCTGGGTGCTCAGTACTCAGGGTGCTCAGTGCTCAGTACTCGGGGTGCTTGGTGCTCAGTACTCACTGTGCTCAGTGCTCAGTACTCGGGGTGCTGGGTGCGCAGTGCTCAGGGTGCTCAGTGCTCAGTGCTCGGGGCGCTGGGTGCTCAGTGCTCGGGGTGCTGGGTGCTCAGTACTCGGGGTGCTGGGTGCTCAGTGCTAGGGTGCTCAGTGCTCAGTACTCAGTGCTCAGGGTGCTCAGTGCTCAGTGCTCAGGGTTTTCAGTGCTCAGTGCTCAGGGTTCTGGGTGCTCAGTGCTCAGGGTGCTGGGTGCTAAGTACTCAGGGTGCTGGGTGCTCATTCTCGGGGTGCTGGGTGCTCAGTGCTCGCTGTGCTGGGTGCTCAGTGCTCAGGGTGCTGGGGGCTCAGTACTCAGGGTGCTGGGTGCTCAGTACTCAGGGTGCTCGGTTCTCTGTACTCAGGGTGCTGGGTGCTCATTCTCGGGGTGCTGGGTGCTCAGTGCTCGGGTTGCTGGGTGCTCAGTACTCAGGGTGCTGGGGGCTCAGTACTCAGGGTGCTTTGTGCTCAGTACTCAGGGTGATCTGTTCTCAGTACTCAAGGTGCTGGGTGCTCGGTGCTCGGGGTGCTGGGTGCTCAGTACTCGGGGTGCTCAGTACTCAGGGTACTGGGTGCTCAGTACTCAGGGTGCTGGGTGCTCAGTGCTCGGGGTGCTCGGTGCTCAGTACTCGGGGTGCTGGGTGCTCAGTACTCGGGGTGCTGTGTGCTCAGTGCTCAGGGTGCTGGGTGCTCAGTGCTCGGGGTGCTGGGTGCTCAGTGCTCAGGGTGCTCAGTGCTCAGGGTGCTGGGTGCTCAGTGCTCGGGGTGCTCGGTGCTCAGGGTGCTGGGTGCTCAGTCCTCAGGGTGCTCAGTGCTCAGGGTGCTGGGTGCTCAGTGCTCGGGGTGCTCGGTGCTCAGTACTCAGGGTGCTGGGTGCTCAGTACTCATGGTGCTGGGTGCCCAGTACTCAGGGGGCTGGGTGCTCAGTGCTCAGGGTGCTGGGTGCTCAGTGCTCAGGGCGCTGGGTGCTCAGTGCTCGGGGTGCTGGGTGCTCAGTGCTCGGGGTGCTGGGTGGTCAGTGCTCAGTGCTCAGGGTGCTGGGTGCTCAGTGCTCAGTGCTCAGGGTGCTGGGTGCTCAGTACTCAGGGTGCTGGGTGCTCAGTACTCAGGGTGCTGGGTGCTCAGTGATCAGGGTGCTGGGTGCTCAGTACTCTGGGTGTTGGGTGCTCAGTACTCAGGGTGCTGGGTGCTCAGTGCTCGGGGTGCTCGGTGCTCAGTACTCAAGGTGCTGGGTGCTCAGTGCTCAGGGTGCGGGGTGCTCAGTCCTCGGGGTGCTCCCTGCTCAGTGCTCAGCGGGCTGGGTGCTCAGTACTCAGGGAGCTCGGTGCTCAGTACTCAGGGTTCTCAGTGCTCAGGGTGCTGGGTGCTCAGTACTCAGGGTGCTCAGTGCTCAGTACTCGGGGTGCTGGGTGCTCAGTACTCAGGGCGCTCAGTGCTCAGTACTCGGGGTGCTGGGTGCTCAGTGCTCAGTGTGCTCAGTGCTCAGTGCTCGGGGTGCTGGGTGCTCAGTGCTCGGGGCGCTGGGTGCTCAGTGCTCGGGGTGCTGGGTGCTCAGTACTCAGGGTGCTGTGTGCTCAGTGCTCAGTACTCAGCGTGCTGGGTGCTCAGTGCTCAGAGTGTTGGGTGCTCAGTACTCAGGGTGCTGGGTGCTCAGTGCTCAGTGCTCAGGGTGTTCAGTGCTCAGGGTGCTCAGTGCTCAGGGTGCTGGGTGCTCAGGGTGCTGGGTGCTCAGTGCTCGGGGTGCTGGGTGCTCAGTGCTCAGGGTGCTGGGTGCTCAGTGCTGAGTGCTCAGGGTGCTGGGTGTTCAGTACTCAGGGTGCTCGGTGCTCAGTGCTCAGGGTGCTGGGTGCTCAGTACTCAGGGTGCTGGGTGCTCAGTGCTCGGGGTGCTGGGTGCTCAGGGTGATCAGTGCTCAGTACTCAGGGTGCTGGGTTCTCAGTGCTCTGGGTGCTGGGTGCTCAGTCCTCAGGGTGCTCAGTACTCAGGATGCTCTGTGCTCAGTGCTCAGTACTCAGGGTGCTGTGTGCTCAGTGCTCGGGGTGCTGGGTGCTCAGTACTCAGGGTGCTGGGTGCTCAGTACTCGGGGTGCTGGGTGCTCAGTACTCAGGGTGCTGGGTGCTCAGTGCTCGGGGTGCTGGGTGCTCACTGCTCAGAGTGATCGGTGCTCAGTGCTCAGGGTGCTGTTTGCTCAGTCCTCCGGGTGCTCATTGCTCAGGGTGCTGGGTGCTCATTGCTCGGTGTGCTCAGTGCTCAGTACTCAGGGTGCTGAGTGCTCAGTACTCAGGGTGCTGGGTGCTCAGTACTCAGGTTGCTGGTTGCTCAGTACTCAGGGTGCTGGGTGCTCAGTGCTCAGGGTGCTGGGTGCTCAGTGCTCGGGGTGTTGGGTGCTCAGGGCTGTGGTGCTGGGTGCTCAGTGCTCAGTGCTCAGGGTGCTGGGTGCTCAGTGCTCAGTGCTCAGGGTGCTGGTTGCTCAGTACTCAGGGTGCTGGGTGCTCAGTACTCAGGGTGCTGGGTGCTCAGTGCTCAGGGTGCTCTGTGCTCAGTACTCAGGGTGCTGGGTGCTCAGTGCTTGGGGTGCTGCGTGCTCAGTGCTCAGGGAGCTGGGTGCTCAGTGCTCAGGGTGCTGGGTGCTCAGTGCTCGTTGTGCTCGGTGCTCAGTACTCAAGGTGCTGGGTGCTCAGTGCTCAGGGTGCTGGGTGCTCAGTCCTCGGGGTGCTCCGTGCTCAGTGATCAGGGTGCTGGGTGCTCAGTACTCAGGGTGCTCGGTGCTCAGTACTCAGGGTTTTCAGTGCTCAGTACTCAGGGTGCTGTGTGCTCAGTGCTCAGGGTGCTGGGTGCTCAGTACTCAGGGTGCTCAGTGCTCAGTACTCGGGGTGCTTGGTGCTCAGTACTCAGGGTGCTCAGTGCTCAGTACTCGGGGTGCTGGGTGCTCAGTGCTCAGGGTGCTCAGTGCTCAGTGCTCGGGGTGCTGGGTGCTCAGTGCTCGGGGCGCTGGGTGCTCAGTGCTCGGGGTGCTGGGTGCTCAGTACTCGGGGTGCTGGGTGCTCAGTGCTCAGGGTGCTCAGTGCTCAGTACTCAGTGCTCAGGGTGCTCAGTGCTCAGTGCTCAGGGTGCTGGGTGCTCAGTGCTCGGGGTGTTGGGTGCTCAGGGCTGTGGTGCTGGGTGCTCAGTGCTCAGTGCTCAGGGTGCTGGGTGCTCAGTGCTCAGTGCTCAGGGTGCTGGTTGCTCAGTACTCAGGGTGCTGGGTGCTCAGTACTCAGGGTGCTGGGTGCTCAGTGCTCTGGGTGCTCTGTGCTCAGTACTCAGGGTGCTGGGTGCTCAGTGCTTGGGGTGCTGCGTGCTCAGTGCTCAGGGAGCTGGGTGCTCAGTGCTCAGGGTGCTGGGTGCTCAGTACTCAGGGTGCTGGGTGCTCAGTGCTCGTTGTGCTCGGTGCTCAGTACTCAAGGTGCTGGGTGCTCAGTGCTCAGGGTGCTGGGTGCTCAGTCCTCGGGGTGCTCCGTGCTCAGTGATCAGGGTGCTGGGTGCTCAGTACTCAGGGTGCTCGGTGCTCAGTACTCAGGGTTTTCAGTGCTCAGTACTCAGGGTGCTGGGTGCTCAGTGCTCAGGGTGCTGGGTGCTCAGTACTCAGGGTGCTCTGTGCTCAGTACTCGGGGTGCTTGGTGCTCAGTACTCAGGGTGCTCAGTGCTCAGTACTCGGGGTGCTGGGTGCTCAGTGCTCAGGGTGCTCAGTGCTCAGTGCTCGGGGTGCTGGGTGCTCAGTGCTCGGGGCGCTGGGTGCTCAGTGCTCGGGGTGCTGGGTGCTCAGTACTCGGGGTGCTGGGTGCTCAGTGCTCAGGGTGCTCAGTGCTCAGTACTCAGTGCTCAGGGTGCTCAGTGCTCAGTGCTCAGGGTGCTGGGTGTTCAGTACTCAGGGTGCTGGGTGCTCAGTACTCAGGGTGCTGGGTGCTCAGTGCTCAGGGTGCTGGGAGCTCAGTAGTCTGGGTGTTGGGTGCTCAGTACTCAGGGTGCTGGGTGCTCCGTGCTCAGGGTGCTGGGTGCTCAGTGCTCAGGGTTCTGGGTGCTCAGTGCTCAGGGTGCGGGGTGCTAAGTACTCAGGGTGCTGGGTGCTTTGTGCTCGAGGTGCTCGGTGCTCAGTACTCAAGGTGCTGGGTGCTCAGTGCTCAGGGTGCTGGGTGCTCAGTACTCGGGGTTCTCCGTGCTCATGGTGCTGGGTGCTCAGTGCTCAGGGTGCTGGGTGCTCAGTGCTCGGGGTGCTGGGTGCTGAGTGCTCAGGGTGCTGGGTGCTCAGTGCTCGGGGTGCTCGGTGCTCAGTGCTCAGGGTGCTGGGTGCTCAGTACTCAGGGTGCTGGGTGCTTAGTACTCAGGGTGCTCAGTGCTCAGTACACAGGGTGCTGGGTGCTCAGTGCTCGGGGTGCTGGGTGCTCAGTGCTCAGTACTCAGGGTGCTGGGTGCTCAGTGCTCAGGGTGCTGTGTGCTCAGTACTCATTGTGCTGGGTGCTCAGTACTCAGGGTGCTGGGTGCTCAGTGCTCAGGGTGCTGGGTGCTCAGTGCTCAGGGTGCTGGGTGCTCAGTGATCGGGGTGCTGGGTGCTCAGTACTCAGGGTGCTCAGTGCTCAGTTAGCTCGGTGCTCAGTACTCAGGGTGCTGGGTGCTCAGTACTCAGTGCTCGGGGTCCTGGGTGCTCCGTGCTCGGGGTGCTGTGTGCTCAGTGCTCTGGGTGCTGGGTGCTCAGTACTCAGGGTGCTGGGTGCTCAGTACTCAGGGTGCTGGGTGCTCAGTGCTCAGGGTGCTGTGTGCTCAGTACTCAGGGTGCTGGGTGCTCAGTACTCAGGGTGCTCGGTGCTCAGTACTCAGGGTGCTGGGTCCTCAGTGCTCAGGGTGCTGGGTACACAGTACTCAGGGTGCTGGGTGCTCAGTACTCAGGGTGCTGGGTGCTCAGTGCTCAGGGTGCTGGGTGCTCAGTGCTCAGGGTGCTGGGTGCTCAGTACTCATCGTGCTGGGTGCTCAGTGCTCAGGGTGATCGGTGCTCAGTACTCAGGGTGCTCAGTACTCAGGGTGCTGGGTGCTCAGTGCTCAGGGTGCTGGGTGCTCAGTACTCAGGGTGCTGGGTGCTCAGTGCTCGGGGTGCTGGGTGCTCAGTCCTCAGGGTGCTCAGTGCTCAGGGTGCTGGGTGCTCAGTACTCATGGTGCTGGGTGGTCAGTGCTCAGTGCTCAAGGTGCTGGGTGCACAGTGCTCAGTGCTCAGGGTGCTGGGTGATCAGTACTCAGGGTGCTGGGTGCTCAGTACTCAGGGTGCTGGGTGCTCAGTTCTCAGGGTGCTGGGTGATCAGTACTCTGGGTGTTGGGTGCTCAGTACTCAGGGTGCTCAGTGCTCAGTACTCGGGGTGCTGGGTGCTCAGTGCTCAGTGTGCTCAGTGCTCAGTGCTCAGGGTGCTGGGTGCTCAGTGCTCGGGGCGCTGGGTGCTCAGTGCTCGGGGTGCTGGGTGCTCAGTACGCAGGGTGCTGTGTGCTCAGTGCTCAGTACTCAGCGTGCTGGGTGCTCAGTGCTCAGAGTCTTGGGTGCTCAGTACTCAGGGTGCTGGGTGCTCAGTGCTCAGTGCTGAGGGTGCTCAGTGCTCAGGGTGCTCAGTGCTCAGGGTGCTGGGTGCTCAGTGCTCAGTGCTCAGGGTGCTGGTTGCTCAGTACTCAGGGTTCTGGGTGCTCAGTACTCAGGGTGCTGGGTGCTCAGTGCTCAGGGTGCTGGGTGCTCAGTGCTCGCTGTGCTGGGTGCTCAGTACTCAGGGTGCTCGGTGCTCAGTACTCAGGGTGCTCGGTGCTCAGTACTCAGGGTGCTGGGTGCTCAGTACTCAGGGTGCTGGGTGCTCAGTACTCAGGGTGCTGGGTGCTCAGTGCTCAGGGTGCTGGGTGCTCAGTGCTCTGGGTGCTGGGTGCTCAGTGCTCAGGGTGCTGGGTGCTCAGTGCTCAGGGTGCTGGGTGCTCAGTGATCGGGGTGATGGGTGCTGAGTGCTCAGGGTGCTGAGTGCTCAGTGCTCGGGGTGCTCGGTGCTCAGTGCTCAGGGTCCTGGGTGCTCAGTACTCAGGGTGCTGGGTGCTTAGTAATCAGGGTGCTCAGTGCTCAGTACACAGGGTGCTGGGTGCTCAGTGCTCGGGGTGCTGGGTGCTCAGTGCTCAGTACTCAGGGTGCTGGGTGCTCAGTGCTCAGGGTGCTGAGTGCTCAGTACTCAGCGTGCTGGGTGCTCAGTACTCAGGGTGCTGGGTGTTCAGTGCTCAGGGTGCTGGGTGCTCAGTGCTCAGGGTGCTGGGTGCTCAGTGCTCGGGGAGCTCGGTGCTCAGTACTCAGGGTGCTGGGTGCTCAGTACTCAGTGCTCGGGGTCCTGGGTGCTCCGTGCTCGGGGTGATCTGTTCTCAGTACTCAGGGTGCTGGGTGCTCAGTGCTCGGGGTGCTGGGTGCTCAGTACTCGGGGTGCTCAGTACTCAGGGTACTGGGTGCTCAGTACTCATGGTGCTGGGTGCTCAGAGCTCGGGGTGCTCGGTGCTCAGTACTCGGGGTGCTGGGTGCTCAGTGCTCAGGGTGCTGGGTGCTCAGTGCTCGGTGTGCTGGGTGCTCAGTGCTGAGGGTGCTGGCTGCTCAGTGCTCAGGGTGCTGGGTGCTCAGTACTCAGGGTGCTAGGTGCTCAGTACTCAGGGTGCTCAGTGCTCAGTACTCAGCGTGCTGGGTGCTCAGTGCTCAGGGTCCTCGGTGCTCAGTACTCAGGGTGTTCAGTGCTCAGTATTCAGCGTGCTTTGTGCTCAGTGCTCAGGGTGCTGGGTGCTCAGTACTCAGGGTGCTGGGTGCTCAGTATTCAGGGTGCTGGGTGCTCAGTACTCAGGGTGCTGGGTGCTCAGTGCTCAGGGTGCTCGGTGATCAGTACTCAGGGTGCTGTGTGCTCATTACTCAGGGTGCTGTGTACTCAGTACTCAGGGTTCAGGGTGCTCAGTACTCAGGGTGCTGGGTGCTCAGTGCTCAGGGTGCTGGGTGCTCAGTGCTCAGGGTGCTGTGTGCTCAGTACTCAGGGTGCTGGGTGCTCAGTGCTCAGGGTGATCGGTGCTCAGTACTCAGGGTGCTCAGTACTCTTGGTGCTGTGTGCTCAGTGCTCAGGGTGCTGGGTGCTCAGTACTCTGGGTGCTCAGTGCTCAGGGTGCTGGGTGCTCAGGGTGCTGGGTGCTCAGTGCTCGGGGTGCTGGGTGCTCAGTGCTCAGTGCTCAGGGTGCTGGGTGCTCAGTGCTCAGGGTGCTGGGTGCTCAGTGCTCAGTGCTCAGGGTGCTCAGTGCTCAGGGTGCTCAGTGCTCAGGGTGCTGGGTGCTCAGGGTGCTGGGTGCTCAGTGCTCGGGGTGCTGGGTGTCAGTGCTCAGTGCTCAGGGTGCTGGGTGCTCAGTGCTCAGTGCTCAGTGCTCAGGGTGCTGGGTGTTCAGTACTCAGGGTGCTCGGTGCTCAGTGCTCAGGGTGCTAGGTGTTCAGTACTCAGGGTGCTGGGTGCTCAGTGCTCGGGGTGCTGGGTGCTCAGTGCTCAGGGTGATCAGTGCTCAGTACTCAGGGTGCTGGGTGCTCAGTACTCAGGGTGCTGTGTGCTCAGTGCTCAGGGTGCTGGGTGCTCAGTACTCAGGGTGCTGGGTGCTCAGTACTCAGGGTGCTCCGTGCTCAGTACTCAGGGTGCTGGGTGCTCAGTGCTCAGGGTGCTTTGTACTCAGTACTCAGGGTTCTGGGTGCTCAGTACTCAGGGTGCTGGGTGCTCAATGCTCAGGGTGCTGGGTGCTCAGTGCTCAGGGTGCTGGGGGCTCAGTACACAGGGTGCTGGGTGCTAAGTGCTCAGGGTGATCGGTGCTCAGTACTCAGGGTGCTCAGTACTCAGGGTGCTGGGTGCTCAGTACTCAGGGTGCTGGGTGCTCAGTGCTCAGGGTGCTGGGTGCTCAGTGCTCTGGGTGCTGGGTGCTCAGTGCTCAGGGTGCTGGGTGCTCAGTGCTCAGGGTGCTGGGTGCTCAGTGATCGGGGTGATGGGTGCTGAGTGCTCAGGGTGCTGGGTCCTCAGTGCTCGGGGTGCTCGGTGCTCAGTGCTCAGGGTGCTGGGTGCTCAGTGCTCTGGGTGCTGGGTGCTCAGTGCTCAGGGTGCTCGGTGCCCGGGGCGCTGGGTGCTCAGTGCTCGGGGTGCTCGGTGCTCAGTACTCAGGGTGCTGGGTGCTCAGTGCTCGGGGTGCTCGGTGCTCAGCACTCAGGGTGCTGGGTACTCAGTGCTCGGGGTGCTCGGTGCTCAGTACGTTGGGTGCTCACTACTCAGGGTGCTGGGTGCTCAGTGCTCTGGGTGCTGGGTGCTCAGTGCTCAGGGTGCTGGGTGCTCAGTGCTCAGGGTGCTGGGTGCTCAGTACTCAGGGTGCTGGGTGCTCAGTGCTCGGGGTGCTGGGTGCTCAGTGCTCAGGATGCTGGGTGCTCAGTGCTCGGGGAGCTGGGTGCTCAGTGCTGGCGGTGCTGGGTGCCCAGTGCTCGGGGTGCTAGGTGCCCAGTACTCAGGGTGCTGGGTGCTCAGTGCTCGGGGTGCTCGGTGCTCAGTGCTCAAGGTGCTGGGTGCTCAGTACACAGGGTGTTCATTGCTCAGGGTGCTGGGTGCTCAGTACTCAGGGTGCTGGGTGCTCAGTGCTCAGGGTGCTCGGTGCTCGGGGCGCTTGGTGCTCAGTGCTCGGGGTGCTCGGAGCTCAGTACTCTGGGTGCTGGGTGCTCAGTGCTCGGGGTGCTGGGTACTCAGTGCTCAGGGTGCTGGGTGCTCAGTACTCAGGGTGCTGGGTGCTCAGTACTCGGGTGCTGGGTGCTCAGTGCTCGGGGTGCTGGGTGCTCAGTGCTCAGTACTCAGGGTGCTGGGTGCTCAGTGCTCAGGATGCTGTGTGCTCAGTGCTCAGGGTGCTGGGTGCTCAGTGCTCAGGGTGCTGGGTACTCAGTGCTCAGGGTGCTGGGTGCTCAGTACTCAGGGTGCTGGGTGCTCGGGGTGCTGGGTGCTCAGTGCTTGGGGTGCTGGGTGCTCAGTACTCAGGGTGCTGGGTGCTTAGTGCTCGAGGTGCTGAGTACTCAGGCCGCTGTATGTTCAGTGCTCAGGGTGCTGGGTGCTCAGTACTCATGGTGCTCGGTGCTTAGTACTCAGGGTGCTGGGTGCTCAGTACTCCGGGTGCTGGGTGCTCAGTGCTCGGGGTGCTCGGTGCTCAGTACTCAGTGCTCAGGGTGCTCAGTGCTCAGTGCTCAGGGTGCTGGGTGTTCAGTACTCAGGGTGCTGGGTGCTCAGTACTCAGGGTGCTGGGTGCTCAGTGCTCAGGGTGCTGGGTGCTCAGTACTCTGGGTGCTCGGTGCTCAGTGCTCAGGGTGCTCGGTGCTCAGGACTCGGGGTGCTGGGTGCTCATTCTCGGGGTGCTGGGTGCTCAGTGCGCGGGGTGCTGGGTGCTCAGTATTCAGGGTGCTGGGTGCTCAGTGCTCAGGGTGCTGGGTGCTCAGTGCTCAGGGTGCTGGGTGCTCAGTGCTCAGGGTGCTGGGTGCTCAGTACTCAGGGTGCTGGGTGCTAAGTGCTCGGGGTGCTGGGTGCTCAGTGCTCGGGTTGCTGGGTGCTCATTACTCAGGGTGCTGGGTGCTCAGTACTCGGGGTGCTGGGTGCTCAGTACTCAGGGTGCTGGGTGCTCAGTGCTCAGGGTGTTGGGTGCTCAGTACTCGGGTGCTGGGTGCTCAGTGCTCAGGGTGCTGGGTGCTCAGTGCTCGGGGTGCTGGGTGCTCAGTGCTCAGTACTCAGGGTGCTGGGTGCTCAGTGCTCGGGGTGCTGGGTGCTCAGTGCTCAGTACTCAGGGTGCTGGGTGCTCAGTGCTCAGGGTGCTGTGTGCTCAGTGCTCAGGGTGCTGGGTGCTCAGTGCTCAGGGTGCTGGGTACTCAGTGCTCAGGGTGCTGGGTACTCAGTGCTCAGGGTGCTGGGTGCTCAGTGCTCAGGGTGCTGGGTACTCAGTGCTCAGGGTGCTGGGTGGTCAGTACTCAGGGTGCTGGGTGCTCAGGGCTCAGGGTGCTGGGTGCTCAGTACTCCGGGTGCTGGGTGCTCAGTACTCCGGGTCCTGGGTGCTCAGTGCTCGGGGTGCTCGGTGCTCAGTACTCAGGGTGCTCAGTGCTCAGTGCTCAGGGTGCTGGGTGCTCAGTACTCTGGGTGCTGGGTGCTCAGTACTCAGGGTGCTGGGTGCTCAGTGCTCAGGGTGCTGGGTGCTCAGTACTCGGGGTGCTCGGTGCTCGGTGCTCAGTGCTCAGGGTGCTGGGTGCTCAGTGCTCAGGGTGCTCGGTGCTCAGTACTCAGGGTTTTCAGTGCTCAGTACTCAGGGAGCTGGGTGCTCAGTGCTCAGGGTGCTGGGTGCTCAGTACTCAGGGTGCTGGGTGCTCAGTGCTCGTTGTGCTCGGTGCTCAGTACTCAAGGTGCTGGGTGCTCAGTGCTCAGGGTGCTGGGTGCTCAGTCCTCGGTGTGCTCCGTGCTCAGTGATCAGGGTGCTGGGTGCTCAGTACTCAGGGTGCTCGGTGCTCAGTACTCAGGGTTTTCAGTGCTCAGTACTCAGGGTGCTGTGTGCTCAGTGCTCAGGGTGCTGGGTGCTCAGTACTCAGGGTGCTCAGTGCTCAGTACTCGGGGTGCTTGGTGCTCAGTACTCAGGGTGCTCAGTGCTCAGTACTCGGGGTGCTGGGTGCGCAGTGCTCAGGGTGCTCAGTGCTCAGTGCTCGGGGTGCTGGGTGCTCAGTGCTCGGGGCGCTGGGTGCTCAGTGCTCGGGGTGCTGGGTGCTCAGTACTCGGGGTGCTGGGTGCTCAGTGCTAGGGTGCTCAGTGCTCAGTACTCAGTGCTCAGGGTGCTCAGTGCTCAGTGCTCAGGGTTTTCAGTGCTCAGTGCTCAGGGTTCTGGGTGCTCAGTGCTCAGGGTGCTGGGTGCTAAGTACTCAGGGTGCTGGGTGCTCATTCTCGGGGTGCTGGGTGCTCAGTGCTCGCTGTGCTGGGTGCTCAGTGCTCAGGGTGCTGGGGGCTCAGTACTCAGGGTGCTGGGTGCTCAGTACTCAGGGTGCTCGGTTCTCTGTACTCAGGGTGCTGGGTGCTCATTCTCGGGGTGCTGGGTGCTCAGTGCTCGGGTTGCTGGGTGCTCAGTACTCAGGGTGCTGGGGGCTCAGTACTCAGGGTGCTTTGTGCTCAGTACTCAGGGTGATCTGTTCTCAGTACTCAAGGTGCTGGTTGCTCAGTGCTCGGGGTGCTGGGTGCTCAGTACTCGGGGTGCTCAGTACTCAGGGTACTGGGTGCTCAGTACTCAGGGTGCTGGGTGCTCAGTGCTCGGGGTGCTCGGTGCTCAGTACTCGGGGTGCTGGGTGCTCAGTACTCGGGGTGCTGTGTGCTCAGTGCTCAGGGTGCTGGGTGCTCAGTGCTCGGGGTGCTGGGTGCTCAGTGCTCAGGGTGCTCAGTGCTCAGGGTGCTGGGTGCTCAGTGCTCGGGGTGCTCGGTGCTCAGGGTGCTGGGTGCTCAGTCCTCAGGGTGCTCAGTGCTCAGGGTGCTGGGTGCTCAGTGCTCGGGGTGCTCGGTGCTCAGTACTCAGGGTGCTGGGTGCTCAGTACTCATGGTGCTGGGTGCCCAGTACTCAGGGGGCTGGGTGCTCAGTGCTCAGGGTGCTGGGTGCTCAGTGCTCAGGGCGCTGGGTGCTCAGTGCTCGGGGTGCTGGGTGCTCAGTGCTCGGGGTGCTGGGTGGTCAGTGCTCAGTGCTCAGGGTGCTGGGTGCTCAGTGCTCAGTGCTCAGGGTGCTGGGTGCTCAGTACTCAGGGTGCTGGGTGCTCAGTACTCAGGGTGCTGGGTGCTCAGTGATCAGGGTGCTGGGTGCTCAGTACTCTGGGTGTTGGGTGCTCAGTACTCAGGGTGCTGGGTGCTCAGTGCTCGGGGTGCTCGGTGCTCAGTACTCAAGGTGCTGGGTGCTCAGTGCTCAGGGTGCGGGGTGCTCAGTCCTCGGGGTGCTCCCTGCTCAGTGCTCAGCGGGCTGGGTGCTCAGTACTCAGGGAGCTCGGTGCTCAGTACTCAGGGTTCTCAGTGCTCAGGGTGCTGGGTGCTCAGTACTCAGGGTGCTCAGTGCTCAGTACTCGGGGTGCTGGGTGCTCAGTACTCAGGGCGCTCAGTGCTCAGTACTCGGGGTGCTGGGTGCTCAGTGCTCAGTGTGCTCAGTGCTCAGTGCTCGGGGTGCTGGGTGCTCAGTGCTCGGGGCGCTGGGTGCTCAGTGCTCGGGGTGCTGGGTGCTCAGTACTCAGGGTGCTGTGTGCTCAGTGCTCAGTACTCAGCGTGCTGGGTGCTCAGTGCTCAGAGTGTTGGGTGCTCAGTACTCAGGGTGCTGGGTGCTCAGTGCTCAGTGCTCAGGGTGTTCAGTGCTCAGGGTGCTCAGTGCTCAGGGTGCTGGGTGCTCAGGGTGCTGGGTGCTCAGTGCTCGGGGTGCTGGGTGCTCAGTGCTCAGGGTGCTGGGTGCTCAGTGCTGAGTGCTCAGGGTGCTGGGTGTTCAGTACTCAGGGTGCTCGGTGCTCAGTGCTCAGGGTGCTGGGTGCTCAGTACTCAGGGTGCTGGGTGCTCAGTGCTCGGGGTGCTGGGTGCTCAGGGTGATCAGTGCTCAGTACTCAGGGTGCTGGGTTCTCAGTGCTCTGGGTGCTGGGTGCTCAGTCCTCAGGGTGCTCAGTACTCAGGATGCTCTGTGCTCAGTGCTCAGTACTCAGGGTGCTGTGTGCTCAGTGCTCGGGGTGCTGGGTGCTCAGTACTCAGGGTGCTGGGTGCTCAGTACTCGGGGTGCTGGGTGCTCAGTACTCAGGGTGCTGGGTGCTCAGTGCTCGGGGTGCTGGGTGCTCACTGCTCAGAGTGATCGGTGCTCAGTGCTCAGGGTGCTGTTTGCTCAGTCCTCCGGGTGCTCATTGCTCAGGGTGCTGGGTGCTCATTGCTCGGTGTGCTCAGTGCTCAGTACTCAGGGTGCTGAGTGCTCAGTACTCAGGGTGCTGGGTGCTCAGTACTCAGGTTGCTGGTTGCTCAGTACTCAGGGTGCTGGGTGCTCAGTGCTCAGGGTGCTGGGTGCTCAGTGCTCGGGGTGTTGGGTGCTCAGGGCTGTGGTGCTGGGTGCTCAGTGCTCAGTGCTCAGGGTGCTGGGTGCTCAGTGCTCAGTGCTCAGGGTGCTGGTTGCTCAGTACTCAGGGTGCTGGGTGCTCAGTACTCAGGGTGCTGGGTGCTCAGTGCTCAGGGTGCTCTGTGCTCAGTACTCAGGGTGCTGGGTGCTCAGTGCTTGGGGTGCTGCGTGCTCAGTGCTCAGGGAGCTGGGTGCTCAGTGCTCAGGGTGCTGGGTGCTCAGTGCTCGTTGTGCTCGGTGCTCAGTACTCAAGGTGCTGGGTGCTCAGTGCTCAGGGTGCTGGGTGCTCAGTCCTCGGGGTGCTCCGTGCTCAGTGATCAGGGTGCTGGGTGCTCAGTACTCAGGGTGCTCGGTGCTCAGTACTCAGGGTTTTCAGTGCTCAGTACTCAGGGTGCTGTGTGCTCAGTGCTCAGGGTGCTGGGTGCTCAGTACTCAGGGTGCTCAGTGCTCAGTACTCGGGGTGCTTGGTGCTCAGTACTCAGGGTGCTCAGTGCTCAGTACTCGGGGTGCTGGGTGCTCAGTGCTCAGGGTGCTCAGTGCTCAGTGCTCGGGGTGCTGGGTGCTCAGTGCTCGGGGCGCTGGGTGCTCAGTGCTCGGGGTGCTGGGTGCTCAGTACTCGGGGTGCTGGGTGCTCAGTGCTCAGGGTGCTCAGTGCTCAGTACTCAGTGCTCAGGGTGCTCAGTGCTCAGTGCTCAGGGTGCTGGGTGCTCAGTGCTCGGGGTGTTGGGTGCTCAGGGCTGTGGTGCTGGGTGCTCAGTGCTCAGTGCTCAGGGTGCTGGGTGCTCAGTGCTCAGTGCTCAGGGTGCTGGTTGCTCAGTACTCAGGGTGCTGGGTGCTCAGTACTCAGGGTGCTGGGTGCTCAGTGCTCTGGGTGCTCTGTGCTCAGTACTCAGGGTGCTGGGTGCTCAGTGCTTGGGGTGCTGCGTGCTCAGTGCTCAGGGAGCTGGGTGCTCAGTGCTCAGGGTGCTGGGTGCTCAGTACTCAGGGTGCTGGGTGCTCAGTGCTCGTTGTGCTCGGTGCTCAGTACTCAAGGTGCTGGGTGCTCAGTGCTCAGGGTGCTGGGTGCTCAGTCCTCGGGGTGCTCCGTGCTCAGTGATCAGGGTGCTGGGTGCTCAGTACTCAGGGTGCTCGGTGCTCAGTACTCAGGGTTTTCAGTGCTCAGTACTCAGGGTGCTGGGTGCTCAGTGCTCAGGGTGCTGGGTGCTCAGTACTCAGGGTGCTCTGTGCTCAGTACTCGGGGTGCTTGGTGCTCAGTACTCAGGGTGCTCAGTGCTCAGTACTCGGGGTGCTGGGTGCTCAGTGCTCAGGGTGCTCAGTGCTCAGTGCTCGGGGTGCTGGGTGCTCAGTGCTCGGGGCGCTGGGTGCTCAGTGCTCGGGGTGCTGGGTGCTCAGTACTCGGGGTGCTGGGTGCTCAGTGCTCAGGGTGCTCAGTGCTCAGTACTCAGTGCTCAGGGTGCTCAGTGCTCAGTGCTCAGGGTGCTGGGTGTTCAGTACTCAGGGTGCTGGGTGCTCAGTACTCAGGGTGCTGGGTGCTCAGTGCTCAGGGTGCTGGGAGCTCAGTAGTCTGGGTGTTGGGTGCTCAGTACTCAGGGTGCTGGGTGCTCCGTGCTCAGGGTGCTGGGTGCTCAGTGCTCAGGGTTCTGGGTGCTCAGTGCTCAGGGTGCGGGGTGCTAAGTACTCAGGGTGCTGGGTGCTTTGTGCTCGAGGTGCTCGGTGCTCAGTACTCAAGGTGCTGGGTGCTCAGTGCTCAGGGTGCTGGGTGCTCAGTACTCGGGGTTCTCCGTGCTCATGGTGCTGGGTGCTCAGTGCTCAGGGTGCTGGGTGCTCAGTGCTCGGGGTGCTGGGTGCTGAGTGCTCAGGGTGCTGGGTGCTCAGTGCTCGGGGTGCTCGGTGCTCAGTGCTCAGGGTGCTGGGTGCTCAGTACTCAGGGTGCTGGGTGCTTAGTACTCAGGGTGCTCAGTGCTCAGTACACAGGGTGCTGGGTGCTCAGTGCTCGGGGTGCTGGGTGCTCAGTGCTCAGTACTCAGGGTGCTGGGTGCTCAGTGCTCAGGGTGCTGTGTGCTCAGTACTCATTGTGCTGGGTGCTCAGTACTCAGGGTGCTGGGTGCTCAGTGCTCAGGGTGCTGGGTGCTCAGTGCTCAGGGTGCTGGGTGCTCAGTGATCGGGGTGCTGGGTGCTCAGTACTCAGGGTGCTCAGTGCTCAGTTAGCTCGGTGCTCAGTACTCAGGGTGCTGGGTGCTCAGTACTCAGTGCTCGGGGTCCTGGGTGCTCCGTGCTCGGGGTGCTGTGTGCTCAGTGCTCTGGGTGCTGGGTGCTCAGTACTCAGGGTGCTGGGTGCTCAGTACTCAGGGTGCTGGGTGCTCAGTGCTCAGGGTGCTGTGTGCTCAGTACTCAGGGTGCTGGGTGCTCAGTACTCAGGGTGCTCGGTGCTCAGTACTCAGGGTGCTGGGTCCTCAGTGCTCAGGGTGCTGGGTACACAGTACTCAGGGTGCTGGGTGCTCAGTACTCAGGGTGCTGGGTGCTCAGTGCTCAGGGTGCTGGGTGCTCAGTGCTCAGGGTGCTGGGTGCTCAGTACTCATCGTGCTGGGTGCTCAGTGCTCAGGGTGATCGGTGCTCAGTACTCAGGGTGCTCAGTACTCAGGGTGCTGGGTGCTCAGTGCTCAGGGTGCTGGGTGCTCAGTACTCAGGGTGCTGGGTGCTCAGTGCTCGGGGTGCTGGGTGCTCAGTCCTCAGGGTGCTCAGTGCTCAGGGTGCTGGGTGCTCAGTACTCATGGTGCTGGGTGCTCAGTACTCAGGGGGCTGGGTGCTCAGTGCTCAGTGTGCTGGGTGCTCAGTGCTCAGGGCGCTGGGTGCTCAGTGCTCGGGGTGCTGGGTGCTCAGTGCTCGGGGTGCTGGGTGGTCAGTGCTCAGTGCTCAAGGTGCTGGGTGCACAGTGCTCAGTGCTCAGGGTGCTGGGTGATCAGTACTCAGGGTGCTGGGTGCTCAGTACTCAGGGTGCTGGGTGCTCAGTTCTCAGGGTGCTGGGTGATCAGTACTCTGGGTGTTGGGTGCTCAGTACTCAGGGTGCTCAGTGCTCAGTACTCGGGGTGCTGGGTGCTCAGTGCTCAGTGTGCTCAGTGCTCAGTGCTCAGGGTGCTGGGTGCTCAGTGCTCGGGGCGCTGGGTGCTCAGTGCTCGGGGTGCTGGGTGCTCAGTACGCAGGGTGCTGTGTGCTCAGTGCTCAGTACTCAGCGTGCTGGGTGCTCAGTGCTCAGAGTCTTGGGTGCTCAGTACTCAGGGTGCTGGGTGCTCAGTGCTCAGTGCTGAGGGTGCTCAGTGCTCAGGGTGCTCAGTGCTCAGGGTGCTGGGTGCTCAGTGCTCAGTGCTCAGGGTGCTGGTTGCTCAGTACTCAGGGTTCTGGGTGCTCAGTACTCAGGGTGCTGGGTGCTCAGTGCTCAGGGTGCTGGGTGCTCAGTGCTCGCTGTGCTGGGTGCTCAGTACTCAGGGTGCTCGGTGCTCAGTACTCAGGGTGCTCGGTGCTCAGTACTCAGGGTGCTGGGTGCTCAGTACTCAGGGTGCTGGGTGCTCAGTACTCAGGGTGCTGGGTGCTCAGTGCTCAGGGTGCTGGGTGCTCAGTGCTCTGGGTGCTGGGTGCTCAGTGCTCAGGGTGCTGGGTGCTCAGTGCTCAGGGTGCTGGGTGCTCAGTGATCGGGGTGATGGGTGCTGAGTGCTCAGGGTGCTGAGTGCTCAGTGCTCGGGGTGCTCGGTGCTCAGTGCTCAGGGTCCTGGGTGCTCAGTACTCAGGGTGCTGGGTGCTTAGTAATCAGGGTGCTCAGTGCTCAGTACACAGGGTGCTGGGTGCTCAGTGCTCGGGGTGCTGGGTGCTCAGTGCTCAGTACTCAGGGTGCTGGGTGCTCAGTGCTCAGGGTGCTGAGTGCTCAGTACTCAGCGTGCTGGGTGCTCAGTACTCAGGGTGCTGGGTGTTCAGTGCTCAGGGTGCTGGGTGCTCAGTGCTCAGGGTGCTGGGTGCTCAGTGCTCGGGGAGCTCGGTGCTCAGTACTCAGGGTGCTGGGTGCTCAGTACTCAGTGCTCGGGGTCCTGGGTGCTCCGTGCTCGGGGTGATCTGTTCTCAGTACTCAGGGTGCTGGGTGCTCAGTGCTCGGGGTGCTGGGTGCTCAGTACTCGGGGTGCTCAGTACTCAGGGTACTGGGTGCTCAGTACTCATGGTGCTGGGTGCTCAGAGCTCGGGGTGCTCGGTGCTCAGTACTCGGGGTGCTGGGTGCTCAGTGCTCAGGGTGCTGGGTGCTCAGTGCTCGGTGTGCTGGGTGCTCAGTGCTGAGGGTGCTGGCTGCTCAGTGCTCAGGGTGCTGGGTGCTCAGTACTCAGGGTGCTAGGTGCTCAGTACTCAGGGTGCTCAGTGCTCAGTACTCAGCGTGCTGGGTGCTCAGTG
The DNA here is from genome assembly GCF_018167655.1 of Microtus oregoni. NCBI lineage: Eukaryota > Metazoa > Chordata > Mammalia > Rodentia > Cricetidae > Microtus > Microtus oregoni. The sequence goes on along the minus strand of NW_024544032.1, from coordinate 58,951 downwards.
CTCAGGGTCCTCGGTGCTCAGTACTCAGGGTGTTCAGTGCTCAGTATTCAGCGTGCTTTGTGCTCAGTGCTCAGGGTGCTGGGTGCTCAGTACTCAGGGTGCTGGGTGCTCAGTATTCAGGGTGCTGGGTGCTCAGTACTCAGGGTGCTGGGTGCTCAGTGCTCAGGGTGCTCGGTGATCAGTACTCAGGGTGCTGTGTGCTCATTACTCAGGGTGCTGTGTACTCAGTACTCAGGGTTCAGGGTGCTCAGTACTCAGGGTGCTGGGTGCTCAGTGCTCAGGGTGCTGGGTGCTCAGTGCTCAGGGTGCTGTGTGCTCAGTACTCAGGGTGCTGGGTGCTCAGTGCTCAGGGTGATCGGTGCTCAGTACTCAGGGTGCTCAGTACTCTTGGTGCTGTGTGCTCAGTGCTCAGGGTGCTGGGTGCTCAGTACTCTGGGTGCTCAGTGCTCAGGGTGCTGGGTGCTCAGGGTGCTGGGTGCTCAGTGCTCGGGGTGCTGGGTGCTCAGTGCTCAGTGCTCAGGGTGCTGGGTGCTCAGTGCTCAGGGTGCTGGGTGCTCAGTGCTCAGTGCTCAGGGTGCTCAGTGCTCAGGGTGCTCAGTGCTCAGGGTGCTGGGTGCTCAGGGTGCTGGGTGCTCAGTGCTCGGGGTGCTGGGTGTCAGTGCTCAGTGCTCAGGGTGCTGGGTGCTCAGTGCTCAGTGCTCAGTGCTCAGGGTGCTGGGTGTTCAGTACTCAGGGTGCTCGGTGCTCAGTGCTCAGGGTGCTAGGTGTTCAGTACTCAGGGTGCTGGGTGCTCAGTGCTCGGGGTGCTGGGTGCTCAGTGCTCAGGGTGATCAGTGCTCAGTACTCAGGGTGCTGGGTGCTCAGTACTCAGGGTGCTGTGTGCTCAGTGCTCAGGGTGCTGGGTGCTCAGTACTCAGGGTGCTGGGTGCTCAGTACTCAGGGTGCTCCGTGCTCAGTACTCAGGGTGCTGGGTGCTCAGTGCTCAGGGTGCTTTGTACTCAGTACTCAGGGTTCTGGGTGCTCAGTACTCAGGGTGCTGGGTGCTCAATGCTCAGGGTGCTGGGTGCTCAGTGCTCAGGGTGCTGGGGGCTCAGTACACAGGGTGCTGGGTGCTAAGTGCTCAGGGTGATCGGTGCTCAGTACTCAGGGTGCTCAGTACTCAGGGTGCTGGGTGCTCAGTACTCAGGGTGCTGGGTGCTCAGTGCTCAGGGTGCTGGGTGCTCAGTGCTCTGGGTGCTGGGTGCTCAGTGCTCAGGGTGCTGGGTGCTCAGTGCTCAGGGTGCTGGGTGCTCAGTGATCGGGGTGATGGGTGCTGAGTGCTCAGGGTGCTGGGTCCTCAGTGCTCGGGGTGCTCGGTGCTCAGTGCTCAGGGTGCTGGGTGCTCAGTGCTCTGGGTGCTGGGTGCTTAGTGCTCAGGGTGCTCGGTGCCCGGGGCGCTGGGTGCTCAGTGCTCGGGGTGCTCGGTGCTCAGTACTCAGGGTGCTGGGTGCTCAGTGCTCGGGGTGCTCGGTGCTCAGCACTCAGGGTGCTGGGTACTCAGTGCTCGGGGTGCTCGGTGCTCAGTACGTTGGGTGCTCACTACTCAGGGTGCTGGGTGCTCAGTGCTCTGGGTGCTGGGTGCTCAGTGCTCAGGGTGCTGGGTGCTCAGTGCTCAGGGTGCTGGGTGCTCAGTACTCAGGGTGCTGGGTGCTCAGTGCTCGGGGTGCTGGGTGCTCAGTGCTCAGGATGCTGGGTGCTCAGTGCTCGGGGAGCTGGGTGCTCAGTGCTGGCGGTGCTGGGTGCCCAGTGCTCGGGGTGCTCGGTGCCCAGTACTCAGGGTGCTGGGTGCTCAGTGCTCGGGGTGCTCGGTGCTCAGTGCTCAAGGTGCTGGGTGCTCAGTACACAGGGTGTTCATTGCTCAGGGTGCTGGGTGCTCAGTACTCAGGGTGCTGGGTGCTCAGTGCTCAGGGTGCTCGGTGCTCGGGGCGCTTGGTGCTCAGTGCTCGGGGTGCTCGGAGCTCAGTACTCAGGGTGCTGGGTGCTCAGTGCTCGGGGTGCTGGGTACTCAGTGCTCAGGGTGCTGGGTGCTCAGTACTCAGGGTGCTGGGTGCTCAGTACTCGGGTGCTGGGTGCTCAGTGCTCGGGGTGCTGGGTGCTCAGTGCTCAGTACTCAGGGTGCTGGGTGCTCAGTGCTCAGGATGCTGTGTGCTCAGTGCTCAGGGTGCTGGGTGCTCAGTGCTCAGGGTGCTGGGTACTCAGTGCTCAGGGTGCTGGGTGCTCAGTACTCAGGGTGCTGGGTGCTCGGGGTGCTGGGTGCTCAGTGCTTGGGGTGCTGGGTGCTCAGTACTCAGGGTGCTGGGTGCTTAGTGCTCGAGGTGCTGAGTACTCAGGCCGCTGTATGTTCAGTGCTCAGGGTGCTGGGTGCTCAGTACTCATGGTGCTCGGTGCTTAGTACTCAGGGTGCTGGGTGCTCAGTACTCCGGGTGCTGGGTGCTCAGTGCTCGGGGTGCTCGGTGCTCAGTACTCAGTGCTCAGGGTGCTCAGTGCTCAGTGCTCAGGGTGCTGGGTGTTCAGTACTCAGGGTGCTGGGTGCTCAGTACTCAGGGTGCTGGGTGCTCAGTGCTCAGGGTGCTGGGTGCTCAGTACTCTGGGTGCTCGGTGCTCAGTGCTCAGGGTGCTCGGTGCTCAGGACTCGGGGTGCTGGGTGCTCATTCTCGGGGTGCTGGGTGCTCAGTGCGCGGGGTGCTGGGTGCTCAGTATTCAGGGTGCTGGGTGCTCAGTGCTCAGGGTGCTGGGTGCTCAGTGCTCAGGGTGCTGGGTGCTCAGTGCTCAGGGTGCTGGGTGCTCAGTACTCAGGGTGCTGGGTGCTAAGTGCTCGGGGTGCTGGGTGCTCAGTGCTCGGGTTGCTGGGTGCTCATTACTCAGGGTGCTGGGTGCTCAGTACTCGGGGTGCTGGGTGCTCAGTACTCAGGGTGCTGGGTGCTCAGTGCTCAGGGTGTTGGGTGCTCAGTACTCGGGTGCTGGGTGCTCAGTGCTCAGGGTGCTGGGTGCTCAGTGCTCGGGGTGCTGGGTGCTCAGTGCTCAGTACTCAGGGTGCTGGGTGCTCAGTGCTCGGGGTGCTGGGTGCTCAGTGCTCAGTACTCAGGGTGCTGGGTGCTCAGTGCTCAGGGTGCTGTGTGCTCAGTGCTCAGGGTGCTGGGTGCTCAGTGCTCAGGGTGCTGGGTACTCAGTGCTCAGGGTGCTGGGTGCTCAGTGCTCAGGGTGCTGGGTACTCAGTGCTCAGGGTGCTGGGTGGTCAGTACTCAGGGTGCTGGGTGCTCAGGGCTCAGGGTGCTGGGTGCTCAGTACTCCGGGTGCTGGGTGCTCAGTACTCCGGGTCCTGGGTGCTCAGTGCTCGGGGTGCTCGGTGCTCAGTACTCAGGGTGCTCAGTGCTCAGTGCTCAGGGTGCTGGGTGCTCAGTACTCTGGGTGCTGGGTGCTCAGTACTCAGGGTGCTGGGTGCTCAGTGCTCAGGGTGCTGGGTGCTCAGTACTCGGGGTGCTCGGTGCTCGGTGCTCAGTGCTCAGGGTGCTGGGTGCTCAGTACTCAGGGTGCTGGGTGCTCAGTACTCAGGGTGCTGGTTGCTCAGTGCTCAGGGTGCTGGGTACTCAGTGCTCAGGGTGCTCGGTGCTCAGTACTCGGTGTGCTGGGTGCTCATTCTCGGGGTGCTGGGTGCTCAGTTCTCGGGGTGCTGGGTGCTCAGTACTCAGGGTGCTGGGTGCTCAGTGCTCAGGGTGCTGGGTGCTCAGTACTCAGGGTGCTAGGTGCTCAGTGCTCAGGGTGCTGGGTGCTCAGTACTCAGGGTGCTGGGTGCTCAGTGCTCAGGGTGCTGGGTGCTCAGTACTCAGGGTGCTGGGAGCTCAGTGCTCAGGGTGATCGGTGCTCAGTACTCAGGGTGCTCAGTACTCAGGGTGCTGGGTGCTCAGTGCTCGGGGTGCTGGGTGCTCAGTACTCAGGGTGCTGGGTGCTCAGTGCTCGGGGTTCTGGGTGCTCAGTGCTCAGGGTGATCGGTGCTCAGTACTCAGGGTGCTGGGTGCTCAGTGCTCAGGGTGCTGGGTGCTCAGTCCTCAGGGTGCTCACTGCTCAGGGTGCTGGGTGCTCAGTGCTCGGGGTGCTGGATGCACAGTGCTCCGGGTGCTGGGTGCTCACTGCTCAGTGCTCAGGGTGCTGGGTGCTCAGTGCTCAGTGCTCAGGGTGCTGGTTGCTCAGTACTCAGGGTGCTAGGTGCTCAGTACTCAGGGTGCTTGGTGCTCAGTGCTCAGGGTGCTGGGTGCTCAGTACTCAGGGTGCTGGGTGATCAGTGCTCAGGGTGCTGGGTGCTCCGTGCTCAGGGTGCTGGGTGCTCAGTGCTCAGGGAGCTGGGTGCTCAGTACTCAGTGTGCTGGGTGCTCAGTGCTCGGGATGCTCGGTGCTCAGTACTCAAGGTGCTGGGTGCTCAGTGCTCAGGGTGCTGGGTGCTCAGTGATCAGGGTGCTGGGTGCTCAGTACTCAGGGTGCTCAGTGCTCAGTACTCGGGGTGCTGGGTGCTCAGTGCTCAGGGTGCTCAGTGCTCGGGGTGCTGGGTGCTCAGTGCTCGGGGCGCTGGGTGCTCAGTGCTCGGGGTGCTGTGTGCTCAGTACTCGGGGTGCTGTGTGCTCAGTGCTCAGGGTGCTCAGTGCTCAGTACTCAGTGCTCAGGGTGCTCAGTGCTCAGTGCTCAGGGTGCTGGGTGTTCAGTACTCAGGGTGCTGGGTGCTCAGTACTCAGGGTGCTAGGTGCTCAGTGCTCAGGGTGCTGGGTGCTCAGTGCTCGGGGCGCTGGGTGCTCAGTGCTCGGTGTGCTCGGAGCTCAGTACTCAGGGTGCTGGGTGCTCAGTGCTCAGGGTGATCGGGGCTCAGTACTCAGGGTGCTGGGTGCTCAGTGCTCGGGGTGCTCGGTGCTCAGTACTTTGCGTGCTCACTACTCAGGGTGCTGGGTGCTCAGTGCTCAGGGTGCTGGGTGCTCAGTGCTCAGGGTGCTGGGTGCTCAGTGCTCAGGGTGCTGGGTGCTCAGTACTCGGGGTGCTGGGTGCTCAGTACTCAGGGTGCTGGGTGCTCAGTACTCAGGGTGCTGGGTGCTCAGTACTCTGGTGCTGGGTGCTCAGTGCTCAGGGTGCTGGGTGCTCAGTGCTCAGGGTGCTGGGTGCTCAGTTCTCAGGCTGCTGGGTGCTCAGTACTCGGGGTGCTGGGTGCTCAGTACTCAGGGTGCTGGGTGCTCAGTACTCAGGGTGCTGGGTGCTCAGTACTCGGGTGCTGGGTGCTCAGTGCTCAGGGTGCTGGGTGCTCAGTGCTCGGGGTGCTGGGTGCTCAGTGCTCAGTAATCAGGGTGCTGGGTGCTCAGTGCTCAGGGTGCTGGGTGCTCAGTGCTCAGGGTGCTAGTTGCTCGGTGCTCGGGGTGCTGGGTGCTTAGTGCTCGGGGTGCCGGTGCTCAGTACTCGGGGTGCTCAGTGCTCAGTACTCTGGGCGCTGGGTGCTCAGTGCTCAGGGTGCTGGGTGCTCAGTACTCAGGGTGCTGGGTGCTCGGTGCTCAGTACGCTGGGTGCTTAGTGCTCAGGGTGCTGGGTGCTCAGTACTCAGGGTGCTGGGTGCTCAGTGCTCGGGGTGCTGGGTGCTCAGTGCTCAGTACTCAGGGTGCTGGGTGCTCAGTGCTCAGGGTGCTGGGTGCTCAGTACTCAGGGTGCTGGGTGCTCGGTGCTCAGTATGCTGGGTGCTCAGTGCTCAGGGTGCTGGGTGCTCAGTACTCAGGGTGCTGGGTGCTCGGTGCTCAGTACGCTGGGTGCTCAGTACTCCGGGTGCTGGGTGCTCAGTTCTCGGGGTGCTCGGTGCTCAGTGCTCAAGGTGCTGGGTGCTCAGTACTCAGGGTGCTCATTGCTCAGGGTGCTGGGTGCTCAGTACTCAGGGTGCTGGGTGCTCAGTGCTCAGGGTGCTCGGTTCTCGGGGCGCTGGGTGCTCGGGGTGCTCGGAGCTCAGTACTCAGGGTGCTGGGTGCTCAGTGCTCGGGGTGCTCGGTGCTCAGTACCCAGGGTGCTGGGTGCTCAGTGCTCGGGGTGCTTGTTGCTCAGTACGTTGTGTGCTCACTACTCAGGGTGCTGGGTGCTCAGTGCTCAGGGTGCTGGGTGCTCATTGCTCAGGGTGCTGGGTGCTCAGTGCTCAGGGTGCTGGGTGCTCAGTACTCAGGGTGCTCAGTGCTCAGTACTCGGGGTGCTTGGTGCTCAGTACTCAGGGTGCTCAGTGCTCAGTACTCGGGGTGCTGGGTGCTCAGTGCTCAGGGTGCTCAGTGCTCAGTGCTCGGGGTGCTGGGTGTTCAGTGCTCGGGGCGCTGGGTGCTCAGTGCTCGGGGTGCTGGGTGCTCAGTACTCAGGGTGCTGGGTGCTCAGTACTCAGGGTGCTAGGTGCTCAGTGCTCAGGGTGCTGGGTGCTCAGTACTCAGGGTGCTAGGTGCTCAGTGCTCAGGGTGCTGGGTGCTCAGTGCTCGGGGCGCTGGGTGCTCAGTGCTCGGGGTGCTCGGAGCTCAGTACTCAGGGTGCTGGGTGCTCAGTGCTCGGGGTGATCGGTGCTCAGTACTCAGGGTGCTGGGTGCTCAGTGCTCGGGGTGCTCGGTGCTCAGTACGTTGGGTGCTCACTACTCAGGGTGCTGGGTGCTCAGTGCTCGGGGTGCTGGGTGCTCAGTGCTCGCGGTGCTGGGTGCTCAGTGCTCGGGGTGCTCGGTGCTCAGTACTCAGGTTGCTGGGTGCTCAGTGCTCGGGGTGCTGGGTGCTCAGTGCTCGCGGTGCTGGGTGCTCAGTGCTCGGGGTGCTGGGTGCTCAGTACTCAGGGTGCTGGGTGCTCAGTGCTCGAGGTGCTCAGTACTCAGGGTGCTGTGTGTTCAGTGCTCAGGGTGCTGGGTGCTCAGTACTCAGGGTGCTCGGTGCTTATTACTCAGGGTGCTTGGTGCTCAGTACTCCGGGTGCTGGGTGCTCAGTGCTCGGGGTGCTCGGTGCTCAGTGCTCAAGGTGCTGGGTGCTCAGTACTCAGGGTGCTCATTGCTCAGGGTGCTGGGTGCTCAGTACTCAGGGTGCTGGGTGCTCAGTGCTCAGGGTGCTCGGTGCTCGGGGCGCTGGGTGCTCAGTCCTCGGGGTGCTCGGAGCTCAGTACTCAGGGTGCTGGGTGCTCAGTGCTCGGGGTTCTCGGTGCTCAGTACTCAGGGTGCTGGGTGTTCAGTACTCGGGGTGCTGGGTTCTCAGTACTCAGGGTGCTGGGTGCTCAGTACTCGGGGTGCTGGGTTCGCAGTACACAGGTTGCTGGGTGCTCAGTACTCAGGGTGCTGGGTGCTCAGTACTCGGGTGCTGGGTGCTCAGTGCTCAGGGTGCTGGGTGCTCAGTGCTCGGGGTGCTGGGTGCTCAGGGCTCAGTACTCAGGGTGCTGGGTGGTCAGTGCTGGGGGTGCTGGGTGCTGAGTGCTCATTACTCAGGGTGCTGGGTGCTCAGGGCTCAGGGTGCTGGGTCCTCAGTGCTCAGGGTGCTGGGTGCTCAGTGCTCGGGGTGCTGGGTGCTCAGTGCTAAGTACTCAGGGTGCTGGGTGCTCAGTGCTCAGGGTGCTGGGTGCTCAGTGCTCGGGGTGCTGGGTGCTCAGTGCTCAGGGTGCTGGGTGCTCAGTACTCCGGGTGATGGGTGCCGAGTGCTCAGTACTCAGGGTGCTGGGTGCTCAGTGCTCAGGGTGGCGAGTGCTCAGTACTCAGGGTGCTGGGTGCTCAGTGCACGGGGTGCTGGGTGCTCAGTGCTCAGGGTGCTGGGTGCTCAGTACTCAGGGTGCTGGGTGTTCAGTACTCGGGGTGCTGGGTTCTCAGTACTCAGGGTGCTGGGTGCTCAGTACTCCGGGTGCTGGGTGCTCAGTTCTCGGGGTGCTCGGTGCTCAGTACTCAGTGCTCAGGGTGCTCAGTGCTCAGTGCTCAGGGTGCTGGGTGTTCAGTACTCAGGGTGCTGGGTGCTCAGTACTCAGGGTGCTGGGTGCTCAGTGCTCAGGGTGCTCGGTGCTCGGGGCGCTGGGTGCTCAGTGCTCGGGGTGCTCGGAGCTCAGTACTCAGGGTGCTGGGTGCTCAGTGCTCGGGGTGCTCGGTGCTCAGTACTCAGGGTGCTGGGTGCTCTGTGCTCGGGGTGCTGGGTGCTCAGTGCTCAGTACTCAGGGTGCTGGGTGCTCAGTGCTCAGGGTGCTGTGTGCTCAGTGCTCAGGGTGCTGGGTGCTCAGTGCTCAGGGTGCTGGGTAATCAGTGCTCAGGGTGCTGTGTGCTCAGTACTCAGGGTGCTGGGTGCTCAGTACTCAGGGTGCTGTGTGCTCAGTGCTCGGGTTGCTATGTGCTCAGTGGTCGCGGTGCTGCGTGCTCAGTGCTCGGGGTGCTCAGTGCTCAGTACTCAGGGTGCTGGGTGCTCAGTGCTCGAGGTGCTCAGTACTCAGGGTGCTGTTTGTTCAGTGCTCAGGGTGCTGGGTGCTTAGTACTCAGGGTGCTCGGTGCTTAGTACTCAGGGTGCTGGGTGCTCAGTACTCTGGGTGCTGGGTGCTCAGTGCTCGGGGTGCTCGGTGCTCAGTGCTCAAGGTGCTGGGTGCTCAGTACTCAGGGTGCTCATTGCTCAGGGTGCTGGGTGCTCAGTGCTCAGGGTGCTCGGTGCTCGGGGCACTGGGTGCTCAGTGCTCGGGGTGCTCGGAGCTCAGTACTCAGGGTGCTGGGTGCTCAGTGCTCGGGGTGCTGGGTGCTCAGTGCTCAGGGTGCTGGGTGCTCAGTGCTCAGGGTGCTGGGTGCTCAGTACTCGGGTTGCTGGGTGCTCAGTACTCAGTGTGCTGGGTGCTCAGTACTCAGGGTGCTGGGTGCTCAGTACTCGGGTGCTTGGTGCTCAGTGCTCAGGGTGCTGGGTGCTCAGTGCTCAGGGTGCTGGGTGCTCAGTTCTCAGGGTGCTGGGTGCTCAGTACTCGGGGTGCTGGGTGCTCAGTACTCAGGGTGCTGGGTGCTCAGTACTCAGGGTGCTGGGTGCTCAGTACTCGGGTGCTGGGTGCTCAGTGCTCAGTGTGATGGGTGCTCAGTGCTCGGGGTGCTGGGTGCTCAGTGCTCAGTACTCAGGGTGCTGGGTGCTCAGTGCTCGGGGTGCTGGGTGCTCAGTGCTCAGTACTCAGGGTGCTGGGTGCTCAGTGCTCAGGGTGCTGGGTGCTCAGTGCTCAGGGTGCTAGGTGCTCGGTGCTCGGGGTGCTGGGTGCTTAGTGCTCGGGGTGCCGGTGCTCAGTACTCGGTGTGCTCAGTGCTCAGTACTCTGGGCGCTGGGTGCTCAGTGCTCAGTACTCAGGGTGCTGGGTGCTCAGTGCTCAGGGTGCTGGGTGCTCAGTACTCAGGGTGCTGGGTGCTCGGTGCTCAGTATGCTGGGTGCTCAGTGCTCAGGGTGCTGGGTGCTCAGTACTCAGGGTGCTGGGTGCTCGGTGCTCAGTACGCTGGGTGCTCAGTACTCCGGGTGCTGGGTGCTCAGTTCTCGGGGTGCTCGGTGCTCAGTGCTCAAGGTGCTGCGTGCTCAGTACTCAGGGTGCTCATTGCTCAGGGTGCTGGGTGCTCAGTGCTCAGGGTGGCGAGTGCTCAGTACTCAGGGTGCTGGGTGCTCAGTGCACGGGGTGCTGGGTGCTCAGTGCTCAGGGTGCTGGGTGCTCAGTACTCAGGGTGCTGGGTGTTCAGTACTCGGGGTGCTGGGTTCTCAGTACTCAGGGTGCTGGGTGCTCAGTATTCCGGGTGCTGGGTGCTCAGTTCTCGGGGTGCTCGGTGCTCAGTACTCAGTGCTCAGGGTGCTCAGTGCTCAGTGCTCAGGGTGCTGGGTGTTCAGTACTCAGGGTGCTGGGTGCTCAGTACTCAGGGTGCTGGGTGCTCAGTGCTCAGGGTGCTCGGTGCTCGGGGCGCTGGGTGCTCAGTGCTCGGGGTGCTCGGAGCTCAGTACTCAGGGTGCTGGGTGCTCAGTGCTCGGGGTGCTCGGTGCTCAGTACTCAGGGTGCTGGGTGCTCTGTGCTCGGGGTGCTGGGTGCTCAGTGCTCAGTACTCAGGGTGCTGGGTGCTCAGTGCTCAGGGTGCTGTGTGCTCAGTGCTCAGGGTGCTGGGTGCTCAGTGCTCAGGGTGCTGGGTAATCAGTGCTCAGGGTGCTGTGTGCTCAGTACTCAGGGTGCTGGGTGCTCAGTACTCAGGGTGCTGTGTGCTCAGTGCTCGGGTTGCTATGTGCTCAGTGGTCGCGGTGCTGCGTGCTCAGTGCTCGGGGTGCTCAGTGCTCAGTACTCAGGGTGCTGGGTGCTCAGTGCTCGAGGTGCTCAGTACTCAGGGTGCTGTTTATTCAGTGCTCAGGGTGCTGGGTGCTTAGTACTCAGGGTGCTCGGTGCTTAGTACTCAGGGTGCTGGGTGCTCAGTACTCTGGGTGCTGGGTGCTCAGTGCTCGGGGTGCTCGGTGCTCAGTGCTCAAGGTGCTGGGTGCTCAGTACTCAGGGTGCTCATTGCTCAGGGTGCTGGGTGCTCAGTGCTCAGGGTGCTCGGTGCTCGGGGCGCTGGGTGCTCAGTGCTCGGGGTGCTCGGAGCTCAGTACTCAGGGTGCTGGGTGCTCAGTGCTCGGGGTGCTGGGTGCTCAGTGCTCAGGGTGCTGGGTGCTCAGTGCTCAGGGTGCTGGGTGCTCAGTACTCGGGTTGCTGGGTGCTCAGTACTCAGTGTGCTGGGTGCTCAGTACTCAGGGTGCTGGGTGCTCAGTACTCGGGTGCTTGGTGCTCAGTGCTCAGGGTGCTGGGTGCTCAGTGCTCAGGGTGCTGGGTGCTCAGTTCTCAGGGTGCTGGGTGCTCAGTACTCGGGGTGCTGGGTGCTCAGTACTCAGGGTGCTGGGTGCTCAGTACTCAGGATGCTGGGTGCTCAGTACTCGGGTGCTGGGTGCTCAGTGCTCAGTGTGATGGGTGCTCAGTGCTCGGGGTGCTGGGTGCTCAGTGCTCAGTACTCAGGGTGCTGGGTGCTCAGTGCTCGGGGTGCTGGGTGCTCAGTGCTCAGTACTCAGGGTGCTGGGTGCTCAGTGCTCAGGGTGCTGGGTACTCAGTGCTCAGGGTGCTAGGTGCTCGGTGCTCGGGGTGCTGGGTGCTTAGTGCTCGGGGTGCCGGTGCTCAGTACTCGGTGTGCTCAGTGCTCAGTACTCTGGGCGCTGGGTGCTCAGTGCTCAGTACTCAGGGTGCTGGGTGCTCAGTGCTCAGGGTGCTGGGTGCTCAGTACTCAGGGTGCTGGGTGCTCGGTGCTCAGTATGCTGGGTGCTCAGTGCTCAGGGTGCTGGGTGCTCAGTACTCAGGGTGCTGGGTGCTCGGTGCTCAGTACGCTGGGTGCTCAGTACTCCGGGTGCTGGGTGCTCAGTTCTCGGGGTGCTCGGTGCTCAGTGCTCAAGGTGCTGCGTGCTCAGTACTCAGGGTGCTCATTGCTCAGGGTGCTGGGTGCTCAGTACTCAGGGTGCTGGGTGCTCAGTGCTCAGGGTGCTCGGTGCTCGGGGCGCTGGGTGCTCGGGGTGCTCGGAGCTCAGTACTCAGGGTGCTGGGTTCTCAGTGCTCGGGGTGCTCGGTGCTCAGTACCCAGGGTGCTGGGTGCTCAGTGCTCGGGGTGCTCGGTGCTCAGTACGTTGTGTGCTCACTACTCAGGGTGCTGGGTGCTCAGTGCGCAGGGTGCTGGGTGCTCAGTGCTCAGGGTGCTGGGTGCTCAGTGCTCAGGGTGCTCAGTGCTCAGTGCTCGGGGTGCTGGGTGCTCAGTGCTCAGGGTGCTGGGTGCTCAGTGCTCAGGGTGCTCAGTGCTCAGTGCTCGGGGTGCTGGGTGTTCAGTGCTCGGGGCGCTGGGTGCTCACTGCTCGGGGTGCTGGGTGCTCAGTACTCGGGGTGCTGGGTGCTCAGTGCTCAGGGTGCTCAGTGCTCAGTACTCAGTGCTCAGGGTGCTCAGTGCTCAGGGTGCTGGGTGTTCAGTACTCAGGGTGCTGGGTGCTCAGTACTCAGGGTGCTAGGTGCTCAGTGCTCAGGGTGCTGGGTGCTCAGGGCTCAGGGCGCTGGGTGCTCAGTGCTCGGGGTGCTCGGAGCTCAGTACTCAGGGTGCTGGGTGCTCAGTGCTCGGGGTGATCGGTGCTCAGTACTCAGGGTGATCGGTGCTCAGTGCTCGGGGTGCTCGGTGCTCAGTACGTTGGGTGCTCACTACTCAGGGTGCTGGGTGCTCAGTGCTCGGGGTGCTGGGTGCTCAGTGCTCGCGGTGCTGGGTGCTCAGTTCTCGGGGTGCTCGGTGCTCAGTACTCAGGGTGCTGGGTGCTCAGTACTCAGGGTGCTGGGTGCTCAGTACTCAGGGTGCTGTGTGCTCAGTGCTCGGGGTGCTATGTGCTCAGTGGTCGCGGTGCTGGGTGCTCAGTGCTCGGGGTGCTCAGTGCTCAGTACTCAGGGTGCTGGGTGCTCAGTGCTCGAGGTGCTCAGTACTCAGGGTGCTGTATGTTCAGTGCTCAGGGTGCTGGGTGCTCAGTACTCGGGGTGCTGGGTGCTCAGTGCTCGAGGTGCTCAGTACTCAGGGTGCTGTGTGTTCAGTGCTCAGGGTGCTGGGTGCTCAGTACTCGGGGTTCTGGGTGCTCAGTGCTCGGGGTGCTCGGTGCTCAGTGCTCAAGGTGCTGGGTGCTCAGTACTCAGGGTGCTCATTGCTCAGGGTGCTGGGTGCTCAGTGCTCAGGGTGCTCGGTGCTCGGGGCGCTGGGTGCTCAGTGCTCGGGGTGCTCGGAGCTCAGTACTCAGGGTGCTGGGTGCTCAGTGCTCGGGGTGCTGGGTGCTCAGTGCTCAGGGTGCTGGGTGCTCAGTGCTCAGGGTGCTGGGTGCTCAGTACTCGGGGTGCTGGGTGCTCAGTACTCAGTGTGCTGGGTGCTCAGTACTCGGGGTGCTGGGTGCTCAGTACTCGGGTGCTGGGTGCTCAGTACTCCGGGTGCTGGGTGCTCAGTTCTCGGGGTGCTCGGTGCTCAGTACTCAGTGCTCAGGGTGCTCAGTGCTCAGTGCTCAGGGTGCTGGGTGTTCAGTACTCAGGGTGCTGGGTGCTCAGTGCTCAGGGTGCTGGGTGCTCAGTGCTCAGGGTGCTCGGTGCTCGGGGCGCTGGGTGCTCAGTGCTCGGGGTGCTCGGAGCTCAGTACTCAGGGTGCTGGGTGCTCAGTGCTCGGGGTGCTCGGTGCTCAGTACTCAGGGTGCTGGGTGCTCAGTGCTCGGGGTGCTGGGTGCTCAGTGCTCAGTACTCAGGGTGCTGGGTGCTCAGTGCTCAGGGTGCTGTGTGCTCAGTGCTCAGGGTGCTGGGTGCTCAGTGCTCAGGGTGCTGGGTAATCAGTGCTCAGGGTGCTGGGTGCTCAGTACTCAGGGTGCTGGGTGCTCAGTACTCAGGGTGCTGTGTGCTCAGTGCTCGGTGTGCTATGTGCTCAGTGGTCGCGGTGCTGGGTGCTCAGTGCTCGGGGTGCTCAGTGCTCAGTACTCAGGGTGCTGGGTGCTCAGTGCTCGAGGTGCTCAGTACTCAGGGTGCTGTGTCTTCAGTGCTCAGGGTGCTGGGTGCTCAGTACTCGGGGTGCTGGGTGCTCAGTGCTCGAGGTGCTCAGTACTCAGGGTGCTGTGTGTTCAGTGCTCAGGGTGCTGGGTGCTCAGTACTCGGGGTGCTGGGTGCTCAGTGCTCGGGGTGCTCGGTGCTCAGTGCTCAAGGTGCTGGGTGCTCAGTACTCAGGGTGCTCATTGCTCAGGGTGCTGGGTGCTCAGTGCTCAGGGTGCTCGGTGCTCGGGGCGCTGGGTGCTCAGTGCTCGGGGTGCTCGGAGCTCAGTACTCAGGGTGCTGGGTGCTCAGTGCTCGGGGTGCTGGGTGCTCAGTGCTCAGGGTGCTGGGTGCTCAGTGCTCAGGGTGCTGGGTGCTCAGTACTCGGGTGCTGGGTGCTCAGTGCTCAGGGTGCTGGGTGCTCAGTGCTCGGGGTGCTGGGTGCTCAGTGCTCAGTACTCAGGGTGCTGGGTGCTCAGTGCTCAGGGTGCTGGGTGTTCAGTGCTCAGGGTGCTAGGTGCTCGGTGCTCGGGGTGCTGGGTGCTTAGTGCTCGGGGTGCCGGTGCTCAGTACTCGGGGTGCTCAGTGCTCAGTACTCTGGGCGCTGGGTGCTCAGTGCTCAGGGTGCTGGGTGCTCAGTACTCAGGGTGCTGGGTGCTCGGTGCTCAGTACGCTGGGTGCTCAGTGCTCAGGGTGCTGGGTGCTCAGTACTCAGGGTGCTGGGTGCTCAGTGCTCGGGGTGCTGGGTTCTCAGTGCTCAGTACTCAGGGTGCTGGGTGCTCAGTGCTCAGGGTGCTGGGTGCTCAGTACTCAGGGTGCTGGGTGCTCGGTGCTCAGTATGCTGGGTGCTCAGTGCTCAGGGTGCTGGGTGCTCAGTACTCAGGGTGCTGGGTGCTCGGTGCTCAGTACGCTGGGTGCTCAGTACTCCGGGTGCTGGGTGCTCAGTTCTCGGGGTGCTCGGTGCTCAGTGCTCAAGGTGCTGGGTGCTCAGTACTCAGGGTGCTCATTGCTCAGGTTGCTGGGTGCTCAGTACTCAGGGTGCTGGGTGCTCAGTGCTCAGGGGGCTCGGTGCTCGGGGCGCTGGGTGCTCGGGGTGCTCGGAGCTCAGTACTCAGGGTGCTGGGTGCTCAGTGCTCGGGGTGCTCGGTGCTCAGTACGTTGTGTGCTCACTACTCAGGGTGCTGGGTGCTCAGTGCTCAGGGTGCTGGGTGCTCAGTGCTCAGGGTGCTGGGTGCTCAGTGCTCAGGGTGCTGGGTGCTCAGTACTCAGGGTGCTCAGTGCTCAGTACTCGGGGTGCTTGGTGCTCAGTACTCAGGGTGCTCAGTGCTCAGTACTCGGGGTGCTGGGTGCTCAGTGCTCAGGGTGCTCAGTGCTCGGGGTGCTGGGTGTTCACTGCTCGGGGCGCTGGGTGCTCAGTGCTCGGGGTGCTGGGTGCTCAGTACACGGGGTGCTGGGTGCTCAGTGCTCAGGGTGCTCAGTGCTCAGTACTCAGTGCTCAGGGTGCTCAGTGCTCAGTGCTCAGGGTGCTGGGTGTTCAGTACTCAGGGTGCTGGGTGCTCAGTACTCAGGGTGCTAGGTGCTCAGTGCTTAGGGTGCTGGGTGCTCAGTGCTCGGGGCGCTGGGTGCTCAGTGCTCGGGGTGCTCGGAGCTCAGTACTCAGGGTGCTGGGTGCTCAGTGCTCGGGGTGATCGGTGCTCAGTACTCAGGGTGCTGGGTGCTCAGTGCTCGGGGTGCTCGGTGCTCAGTACGTTGGGTGCTCACTACTCAGGGTGCTGGGTGCTCAGTGCTCGGGGTGCTGGGTGCTCAGTGCTCGCGGTGCTGGGTGCTCAGTGCTCGGGGTGCTCGGTGCTCAGTACTCAGGTTGCTGGGTGCTCAGTGCTCGGGGTGCTGGGTGCTCAGTGCTCGCGGTGCTGGGTGCTCAGTGCTCGGGGTGCTCGGTGCTCAGTACTCAGGGTGCTGGGTGCTCAGTGCTCGAGGTGCTCAGTACTCAGGGTGCTGTGTGTTCAGTGCTCAGGGTGCTGGGTGCTCAGTACTCAGGGTGCTCGGTGCTTAGTACTCAGGGTGCTTGGTGCTCAATACTCCGGGTGCTGGGTGCTCAGTGCTCGGGGTGCTCGGTGCTCAGTGCTCAAGGTGCTGGGTGCTCAGTACTCAGGGTGCTCATTGCTCAGGGTGCTGGGTGCTCAGTACTCAGGGTGCTGGGTGCTCAGTGCTCAGGGTGCTCGGTGCTCGGGGCGCTGGGTGCTCAGTCCTCGGGGTGCTCGGAGCTCAGTACTCAGGGTGCTGGGTGCTCAGTGCTCGGGGTTCTCGGTGCTCAGTACTCAGGGTGCTGGGTGTTCAGTACTTGGGGTGCTGGGTTCTCAGTACTCAGGGTGCTGGGTGCTCAGTTCTCGGGGTGCTCGGTGCTCAGTACTCAGTGCTCAGGCTGCTCAGTGCTCAGTGCTCAGGGTGCTGGGTGTTCAGTACTCAGGGTGCTGGGTGCTCAGTGCTCAGGGTGCTGGGTGCTCAGTGCTCAGGGTGCTCGGTGCTCGGGGCGCTGGGTGCTCAGTCCTCGGGGTGCTCGGAGCTCAGTACTCAGGGTGCTGGGTGCTCAGTGCTCGGGGTGCTCGGTGCTCAGTACTCAGGGTGCTGGGTGCTCAGTGCTCGGGGTGCTGGGTGCTCAGTGCTCAGTACTCAGGGTGCTGGGTGCTCAGTGCTCAGGGTGCTCAGTACTCAGGGTGCTGGGTGCTTAGTGCTCGAGGTGCTCAGTACTCAGTGTGCTGTGTGTTCAGTGCTCAGGGTGATGGGTGCTCAGTACTCAGGATGCTCGGTGCTTAGTACTCAGGGTGCTGGGTGCTCAGTACTCTGGGTGCTGGGTGCTCAGTGCTCGGGGTGCTCGGTGCTCAGTGCTCAAGGTGCTGGGTGCTCAGTACTCACGGTGCTCATTGCTCAGGGTGCTGGGTGCTCAGTGCTCAGGGTGCTCGGTGCTCGGGGCGCTGGGTCCTCAGTGCTCGGGGTGCTCGGAGCTCAGTACTCAGGGTGCTGGGTGCTCAGTGCTCGGGGTGCTCGGTGCTGAGTACTCAGGGTGCTGGGTGCTCAGTGCTCGGGGTGCTGGGTGCTCAGTGCTCAGGGTGCTGGGTGCTCAGTGCTCGGGGTGCTGGGTGCTCAGTGCTCAGGGTGCTGGCTGCTCAGTGCTCGGGGTGCTGGGTGCTCAGTGCTCAGTACTCAGGGTGCTGGGTGCTCAGTGCTCAGGGTGCTGGGTGCTCAGTGCTCGGGGTGCTGGGTGCTCAGTACTCAGGGTGCTGGGTGCTCAGTACTTCGGGTGCTGGGTGCTCAGTTCTCGGGGTGCTCGGTGCTCAGTACTCAGTGCTCAGGGTGCTCAGTGCTCAGTGCTCAGGGTGCTGGGTGTTCAGTACTCAGGGTGCTGGGTGCTCAGTGCTCAGGGTGCTGGGTGCTCAGTGCTCAGGGTGCTCGGTGCTCGGGGCGCTGGGTGCTCAGTGCTCGGGGTGCTCGGAGCTCAGTACTCAGGGTGCTGGGTGCTCAGTGCTCGGGGTGCTCGGTGCTCAGTACTCAGGGTGCTGGGTGCTCAGTGCTCGGGGTGCTGGTTGCTCAGTGCTCAGTACTCAGGGTGCTGGGTGCTCAGTGCTCAGGGTGCTGTGTGCTCAGTGCTCAGGGTGCTGGGTGCTCAGTGCTCAGGGTGCGGGGTAATCAGTGCTCAGGGTGCTGGGTGCTCAGTACTCAGGGTGCTGGGTGCTCAGTACTCAGGGTGCTGGGTGCTCAGTGCTCGGGGTGCTATGTGATCAGTGGTCGCGGTGCTGGGTGCTCAGTACTCAGGGTGCTCATTGCTCAGGGTGCTGGGTGCTCAGTACTCAGGGTGCTGGGTGCTCAGTGCTCGAGGTGCTCAGTACTCAGGGTGCTGTGTGTTCAGTGCTCAGGGTGCTGGGTGCTCAGTACTCAGGGTGTTCGGTGCTTAGTACTCAGGGTGCTGGGTGCTCAGTACTCCGGGTGCTGGGTGCTCAGTGCTCGGGGTGCTCGGTGCTCAGTGCTCAAGGTGCTGGGTGCTCAGTACTCAGGGTGCTCATTGCTCAGGGTGCTGGGTGCTCAGTGCTCAGGGTGCTCGGTGCTCAGGGCGCTGGGTGCTCAGTGCTCGGGGTGCTCGGAGCTCAGTACTCAGGGTGCTGGGTGCTCAGTGCTCGGGGTGCTCGGTGCTCAGTACTCAGGGTGCTGGGTGCTCAGTGCTCGGGGTGCTGGGTGCTCAGTGCTCGGGGTGATGGGTGCTCAGTGCTCAGTACTCAGGGTGCTGGGTGCTCAGTGCTCGGGGTGCTGGGTGCTCAGTGCTCAGTACTCAGTGTGCTGGGTGCTCAGTGCTCAGGGTGCTGGGTGCTCAGTGCTCAGGGTGCTGGGTGCTCAGTGCTCAGGGTGCTGGGTACACAGTGCTCAGGGTGCTGGGTTCCCAGTACTCAGGGAGCTCAGTGCTCAGTACTCGGGGTGCTGGGTGCTCAGTGCTCAGGGTGCTCAGTGCTCAGTACTCGGGGTGCTGTGTGCTCAGTGCTCCGGGTGCTCAGTGCTCAGTGCTCGGGTTGCTGGGTGGTCAGTGCTCGGGGCGCTGGGGGCTCAGTGCTCGGTGTGCTGGGTGCTCAGTACTCGGGGTGCTGGGTGCTCAGTGCTCAGGGTGCTCAGTGCTCAGTACTCAGTGCTCAGGGTGCTCAGTGCTCAGTGCTCAGGGTGCTGGGTGTTCAGTTCTCAGGGTGCTGGGTGCTTAGTACTCAGGGTGCTGGGTGCTCAGTGCTCAGGGTGCTGGGTGCTCAGTGCTCAGGGTGCTGGGTGCTCAGTGCTCAGGGTTCTGGGTGCTCAGTACTCAGGGTGCTCAGTGCTCAGTACTCGGGGTGCTTGGTGCTCAGTACTCAGGGTGCTCGGTGCTCAGTACTCGGGGTGCTGGGTGCTCAGTGCTCAGGGTGCTCAGTGCTCAGTGCTCGGGGTGCTGGGTGTTCACTGCTCGGGGCGCTGGGTGCTCAGTGCTCGGGGTGCTGGGTGCTCAGTACACGGGGTGCTGGGTGCTCAGTGCTCAGGGTGCTCAGTGCTCAGTACTCAGTGCTCAGGGTGCTCAGTGCTCAGTGCTCAGGGTGCTGGGTATTCAGTACTCAGGGTGCTGGGTGCTCAGTACTCAGGGTGCTAGGTGCTCAGTGCTCAGGGTGCTGGGTGCTCAGTGCTCGGGGCGCTGGGTGCTCAGTGCTCGGGGTGCTCGGAGCTCAGTACTCAGGGTGCTGGGTGCTCAGTGCTCGGGGTGATCGGTGCTCAGTACTCAGGTTGCTGGATGCTCAGTGCTCGGGGTGCTCGGTGCTCAGTACGTTGGGTGCTCAGTACTCCGGGTGCTGGGTGCTCAGTGCTCGGGGTGCTCGGTGCTCAGTGCTCAAGGTGCTGGGTGCTCAGTACTCAGGGTGCTCATTGCTCAGGGTGCTGGGTGCTCAGTGCTCAGGGTGCTCGGTGCTCAGGGCGCTGGGTGCTCAGTGCTCGGGGTGCTCGGAGCTCAGTACTCAGGGTGCTGGGTGCTCAGTGCTCGGGGTGCTCGGTGCTCAGTACTCAGGGTGCTGGGTGCTCAGTGCTCGGGGTGCTGGGTGCTCAGTGCTCAGGATGCTTTGTGCTCAGTACTCAGGGTGCTCGGTGCTTAGTACTCAGGGTGCTCGGTGCTCGGGGTGCTGGGTGCTCAGTGCTCGGGGTGCTAGGTGCTCAGTACTCAGAGTGCTGGGTGCTCAGTACTCAGGGTACTTGGTGCTCAGTACTCGGGTGCTGGGTGCTCAGTGCTCAGGGTGCTGAGTGCTCAGTGCTCGGGGTGATGGGTGCTCAGTGCTCAGTACTCAGGGTGCTGGGTGCTCAGTGCTCGGGGTGCTGGTTGCTCAGTGCTCAGTACTCAGTGTGCTGGGTGCTCAGTGCTCAGGGTGCTGGGTGCTCAGTGCTCAGGGTGCTGGGTGCTCAGTGCTCAGGGTGCTGGGTACACAGTGCTCAGGGTGCTGGGTTCCCAGTACTCAGGGAGCTCAGTGCTCAGTACTCGGGGTGCTGGGTGCTCAGTGCTCAGGGTGCTCAGTGCTCAGTACTCGGGGTGCTGTGTGCTCAGTGCTCCGGGTGCTCAGTGCTCAGTGCTCGGGTTGCTGGGTGGTCAGTGCTCGGGGCGCTGGGGGCTCAGTGCTCGGTGTGCTGGGTGCTCAGTACTCGGGGTGCTGGGTGCTCAGTGCTCAGGGTGCTCAGTGCTCAGTACTCAGTGCTCAGGGTGCTCAGTGCTCAGTGCTCAGGGTGCTGGGTGTTCAGTTCTCAGGGTGCTGGGTGCTTAGTACTCAGGGTGCTGGGTGCTCAGTGCTCAGGGTGCTGGGTGCTCAGTGCTCAGGGTGCTGGGTGCTCAGTGCTCAGGGTTCTGGGTGCTCAGTACTCAGGGTGCTCAGTGCTCAGTACTCGGGGTGCTTGGTGCTCAGTACTCAGGGTGCTCGGTGCTCAGTACTCGGGGTGCTGGGTGCTCAGTGCTCAGGGTGCTCAGTGCTCAGTGCTCGGGGTGCTGGGTGTTCACTGCTCGTGGCGCTGGGTGCTCAGTGCTCGGGGTGCTGGGTGCTCAGTACACGGGGTGCTGGGTGCTCAGTGCTCAGGGTGCTCAGTGCTCAGTACTCAGTGCTCAGGGTGCTCAGTGCTCAGTGCTCAGGGTGCTGGGTATTCAGTACTCAGGGTGCTGGGTGCTCAGTACTCAGGGTGCTAGGTGCTCAGTGCTCAGGGTGCTGGGTGCTCAGTGCTCGGGGCGCTGGGTGCTCAGTGCTCGGGGTGCTCGGAGCTCAGTACTCAGGGTGCTGGGTGCTCAGTGCTCGGGGTGATCGGTGCTCAGTACTCAGGTTGCTGGATGCTCAGTGCTCGGGGTGCTCGGTGCTCAGTACGTTGGGTGCTCACTACTCAGGGTGCTGGGTGCTCAGTGCTCGGGGTGCTGGGTGCTCAGTGCTCGCGGTGCTGGGTGCTCAGTGCTCGGGGTGCTCGGTGCTCAGTACTCAGGTTGCTGGGTGCTCAGTGCTCGGGGTGCTTGGTGCTCAGTGCTCGCGGTGCTGGGTGCTCAGTGCTCGGGGTGCTCGATGCTCAGTACTCAGGGTGCTGGGTGCTCAGTGCTCGAGGTGCTCAGTACTCAGGGTGCTGTGTGATCAGTGCTCAGGGTGCTGGGTGCTCAGTACTCAGGGTGCTCGGTGCTTAGTACTCAGGGTGCTTGGTGCTCAATACTCCGGGTGCTGGGTGCTCAGTGCTCGGGGTGCTCGGTGCTCAGTGCTCAAGGTGCTGGGTGCTCAGTACTCAGGGTGCTCATTGCTCAGGGTGCTGGGTGCTCAGTACTCAGGGTGCTGGGTGCTCAGTGCTCAGGGTGCTCGGTGCTCGGGGCGCTGGGTGCTCAGGCCTCGGGGTGCTCTTAGCTCAGTACACAGGTTGCTGGGTGCTCAGTACTCAGGGTGCTGGGTGCTCAGTACTCGGGTGCTGGGTGCTCAGTGCTCAGGGTGCTGGGTGCTCAGTGCTCGGGGTGCTGGGTGCTGGGTGCTCAGTACTCAGGGTGCTGGGTGCTCAGTACTCGGGTGCTCAGGGCTCAGTACTCAGGGTGCTGGGTGCTCAGTGCTCGGGGTGCTGGGTGCTGAGTGCTCAGTACTCAGGGTGCTGGGTGCTCAGGGCTCAGGGTGCTGGGTCCTCAGTGCTCAGGGTGCTAGGTGCTCAGTGCTCGGGGTGCTGGGTGCTCAGTGCTCAGTACTCAGGGTGCTGGGTGCTCAGTGCTCAGGGTGCTGGGTGCTCAGTGCACGGGGTGCTGGGTGCTCAGTGCTCAGGGTGCTGGGTGCTCAGTGCTCAGGGTGCCGAGTGCTCAGTACTCAGGGTGCTGGGTGCTCAGTGCACGGGGTGCTGGTTGCTCAGTGCTCAGGGTGCTGGGTGCTCAGTACTCAGGGTGCTGGGTGTTCAGTACTCGGGGTGCTGGGTTCTCAGTACTCAGGGTGCTGGGTGCTCAGTACTCCGGGTGCTGGGTGCTCAGTTCTCGGGGTGCTCGGTGCTCAGTACTCAGTGCTCAGGC
This sequence comes from Microtus oregoni, assembly GCF_018167655.1. Lineage (NCBI taxonomy): Eukaryota > Metazoa > Chordata > Mammalia > Rodentia > Cricetidae > Microtus > Microtus oregoni. The sequence goes on along the minus strand of NW_024544032.1, from coordinate 37,352 downwards.
TGCTCAGTGCTCAGTGCTCAGGGTGCTGGGTGTTCAGTACTCAGGGTGCTGGGTGCTCAGTGCTCAGGGTGCTGGGTGCTCAGTGCTCAGGGTGCTCGGTGCTCGGGGCGCTGGGTGCTCAGTCCTCGGGGTGCTCGGAGCTCAGTACTCAGGGTGCTGGGTGCTCAGTGATCGGGGTGCTCGGTGCTCAGTACTCAGGGTGCTGGGTGCTCAGTGCTCGGGGTGCTGGGTGCTCAGTGCTCAGTACTCAGGGTGCTGGGTGCTCAGTGCTCAGGGTGCTCAGTACTCAGGGTGCTGGGTGCTCAGTGCTCGAGGTGCTCAGTACTCAGGGTGCTGTGTTTTCAGTGCTCAGGGTGCTGGGTGCTCAGTACTCAGGGTGCTCAGTGCTTAGTACTCAGGGTGCTGGGTGCACAGTACTCCGGGTGCTGGGTGCTCAGTGCTCGGGGTGCTCGGTGCTCAGTGCTCAAGGTGCTGGGTGCTCAGTACTCACGGTGCTCATTGCTCAGGGTGCTGGGTGCTCAGTGCTCAGGGTGCTGGGTGCTCGGGGCGCTGGGTGCTCAGTGCTCGGGGTGCTCGAAGCTCAGTACTCAGGGTGCTGGGTGCTCAGTGCTCGGGGTGTTCGGTGCTCAGTACTCAGGGTGCTGGGTGCTCAGTGCTCGGGGTGCTGGGTGCTCAGTGCTCAGGGTGCTTGATGCTCAGTACTCGGGGTCCTGGGTGCTCAGTGCTCAGGGTGCTGGCTGCTCAGTGCTCGGGGTGCTGGGTGCTCAGTGCTCAGTACTCAGGGTGCTGGGTGCTCAGTGCTCAGGGTGCTGGGTGCTCAGTGCTCGGGGTGCTGGGTGCTCAGTACTCAGGGTGCTGGGTGCTCAGTACTCCGGGTGCTGGGTGCTCAGTTCTCGGGGTGCTCGGTGCTCAGTACTCAGTGCTCAGGGTGCTCAGTGCTCAGTGCTCAGGGTGCTGGGTGTTCAGTACTCAGGGTGCTGGGTGCTCAGTGCTCAGGGTGCTGGGTGCTCAGTGCTCAGGGTGCTCGGTGCTCGGGGCGCTGGGTGCTCAGTGCTCGGGGTGCTCGGAGCTCAGTACTCAGGGTGCTGGGTGCTCAGTTCTCGGGGTGCTCGGTGCTCAGTACTCAGGGTGCTGGGTGCTCAGTGCTCAGGGTGCTGGGTGCTCAGTACGTTGGGTGCTCATTGCTCAGGGTGCTGGGTGCTCAGTACTCAGGGTGCTGGGTGCTCAGTGCTCGAGGTGCTCAGTACTCAGGGTGCTGTGTGTTCAGTGCTCAGGGTGCTGGGTGCTCAGTACTCAGGGTGCTCGGTGCTTAGTACTCAGGGTGCTGGGTGCTCAGTACTCCGGGTGCTGGGTGCTCAGTGCTCGGGGTGCTCGGTGCTCAGTGCTCAAGGTGCTGGGTGCTCAGTACTCAGGGTGCTCATTGCTCAGGGTGCTGGGTGCTCAGTGCTCAGGGTGCTCGGTGCTCAGGGCGCTGGGTGCTCAGTGCTCGGGGTGCTCGGAGCTCAGTACTCAGGGTGCTGGGTGCTCAGTGCTCGGGGTGCTCGGTGCTCAGTACTCAGGGTGCTGGGTGCTCAGTGCTCGGGGTGCTGGGTGCTCAGTGCTCAGGATGCTGGGTGCTCAGTACTCAGGGTGCTCGGTGCTTAGTACTCAGGGTGCTCTGTGCTCGGGGTGCTGGGTGCTCAGTGCTCGGGGTGCTAGGTGCTCAGTACTCAGAGTGCTGGGTGCTCAGTACTCAGGGTACTTGGTGCTCAGTACTCGGGTGCTGGGTGCTCAGTGCTCAGGGTGCTGGGTGCTCAGTGCTCGGGGTGATGGGTGCTCAGTGCTCAGTACTCAGGGTGCTGGGTGCTCAGTGCTCGGGGTGCTGGGTGCTCAGTGCTCAGTACTCAGTGTGCTGGGTGCTCAGTGCTCAGGGTGCTGGGTGCTCAGTGCTCAGGGTGCTGGGGGCTCAGTGCTCAGGGTGCTGGGTACACAGTGCTCAGGGTGCTGGGTTCCCAGTACTCAGGGAGCTCAGTGCTCAGTACTCGGGGTGCTGGGTGCTCAGTGCTCAGGGTGCTCAGTGCTCAGTACTCGGGGTGCTGTGTGCTCAGTGCTCCGGGTGCTCAGTGCTCAGTGCTCGGGGTGCTGGGTGGTCAGTGCTCGGGGCGCTGGGGGCTCAGTGCTCGGTGTGCTGGGTGCTCAGTACTCGGGGTGCTGGGTGCTCAGTGCTCAGGGTGCTCAGTGCTCAGTACTCAGTGCTCAGGGTGCTCAGTGCTCAGTGCTCAGGGTGCTGGGTGTTCAGTACTCAGGGTGCTGGGTGCTTAGTACTCAGGGTGCTGGGTGCTCAGTGCTCAGGGTGCTGGGTGCTCAGTGCTCAGGGTGCTGGGTGCTCAGTGCTCAGGGTTCTGGGTGCTCAGTACTCAGGGTGCTCAGTGCTCAGTACTCGGGGTGCTTGGTGCTCAGTACTCAGGGTGCTCGGTGCTCAGTACTCGGGGTGCTGGGTGCTCAGTGCTCAGGGTGCTCAGTGCTCAGTGCTCGGGGTGCTGGGTGTTCACTGCTCGGTGCGCTGGGTGCTCAGTGCTCGGGGTGCAAGGTGCTCAGTACACGGGGTGCTGGGTGCTCAGTGCTCAGGGTGCTCAGTGCTCAGTACTCAGTGCTCAGGGTGCTCAGTGCTCAGTGCTCAGGGTGCTGGGTGTTCAGTACTCAGGGTGCTGGGTGCTCAGTACTCAGGGTGCTAGGTGCTCAGTGCTCAGGGTGCTGGGTGCTCAGTGCTCGGGGCGCTGGGTGCTCAGTGCTCGGGGTGCTCAGAGCTCAGTACTCAGGGTGCTGGGTGCTCAGTGCTCGGGGTGATCGGTGCTCAGTACTCAGGGTGCTGGGTGCTCAGTGCTCGGGGTGCTCGGTGCTCAGTACGTTGGGTGCTCACTACTCAGGGTGCTGGGTGCTCAGTGCTCGGGGTGCTGGGTGCTCAGTGCTCGCGGTGCTGGGTGCTCAGTGCTCGGGGTGCTCGGTGCTCAGTACTCAGGTTGCTGGGTGCTCAGTGCTCGGGGTGCTTGGTGCTCAGTGCTCGCGGTGCTGGGTGCTCAGTGCTCCGGGTGCTCGATGCTCAGTACTCAGGGTGCTGGGTGCTCAGTGCTCGAGGTGCTCAGTACTCAGGGTGCTGTGTGATCAGTGCTCAGGGTGCTGGGTGCTCAGTACTCAGGGTGCTCGGTGCTTAGTACTCAGGGTGCTTGGTGCTCAATACTCCGGGTGCTGGGTGCTCAGTGCTCGGGGTGCTCGGTGCTCAGTGCTCAAGGTGCTGGGTGCTCAGTACTCAGGGTGCTGGGTGCTCAGTGCTCAGGGTGCTCGGTGCTCGGGGCGCTGGGTGCTCAGGCCTCGGGGTGCTCTTAGCTCAGTACTCAGGGTGCTGGGTGCTCAGTGCTCGGGGTTCTCGGTGCTCAGTACTCAGGGTGCTGGGTGTTCAGTACTCGGGGTGCTGGGTTCTCAGTACTCAGGGTGCTGGGTGCTCAGTACTCGGCGTGCTGGGTTCGCAGTACACAGGTTGCTGGGTGCTCAGTACTCAGGGTGCTGGGTGCTCAGTACTCGGGTGCTGGGTGCTCAGTGCTCAGGGTGCTGGGTGCTCAGTGCTCGGGGTGCTGGGTGCTCAGGGCTCAGTACTCAGGGTGCTGGGTGCTCAGTGCTCGGGGTGCTGGGTGCTGAGTGCTCAGTACTCAGGGTGCTGGGTGCTCAGGGCTCAGGGTGCTGGGTCCTCAGTGCTCAGGGTGCTGGGTGCTCAGTGCTCGGGGTGCTGGGTGCTCAGTGCTCAGTACTCAGGGTGCTGGGTGCTCAGTGCTCAGGGTGCTGGGTGCTCAGTGCACGGGGTGCTGGGTGCTCAGTGCTCAGGGTGCTGGGTGCTCAGTGCTCAGGGTGCCGAGTGCTCAGTACTCAGGGTGCTGGGTGCTCAGTGCACGGGGTGCTGGTTGCTCAGTGCTCAGGGTGCTGGGTGTTCAGTACTCGGGGTGCTGGGTTCTCAGTACTCAGGGTGCTGGGTGCTCAGTACTCCGGGTGCTGGGTGCTCAGTTCTCGGGGTGCTCGGTGCTCAGTACTCAGTGCTCAGGCTGCTCAGTGCTCAGTGCTCAGGGTGCTGGGTGTTCAGTACTCAGGGTGCTGGGTGCTCAGTGCTCAGGGTGCTGGGTGCTCAGTGCTCAGGGTGCTCGGTGCTCGGGGCGCTGGGTGCTCAGTCCTCGGGGTGCTCGGAGCTCAGTACTCAGGTTGCTGGGTGCTCAGTGCTCGGGGTGCTCGGTGCTCAGTACTCAGGGTGCTGTGTGCTCAGTGCTCGGGGTGCTGGGTGCTCAGTGCTCAGTACTCAGGGTGCTGGGTGCTCAGTGCTCAGGGTGCTGGGTGCTCAGTGCTCGGGGTGCTGGGTGCTCAGTACTCAGGGTGCTGGGTGCTCAGTACTCCGGGTGCTGGGTGCTCAGTTCTCGGGGTGCTCGGTGCTCAGTACTCAGTGCTCAGGGTGCTCAGTGCTCAGTGCTCAGGGTGCTGGGTGTTCAGTACTCAGGGTGCTGGGTGCTCAGTGCTCAGGGTGCTGGGTGCTCAGTGCTCAGGGTGCTCGGTGCTCGGGGCGCTGGGTGCTCAGTGCTCGGGGTGCTCGGAGCTCAGTACTCAGGGTGCTGGGTGCTCAGTTCTCGGGGTGCTCGGTGCTCAGTACTCAGGGTGCTGGGTGCTCAGTGCTCAGGGTGCTGGGTGCTCAGTACGTTGGGTGCTCATTGCTCAGGGTGCTGGGTGCTCAGTACTCAGGGTGCTGGGTGCTCAGTGCTCGAGGTGCTCAGTACTCAGGGTGCTGTGTGTTCAGTGCTCAGGGTGCTGGGTGCTCAGTACTCAGGGTGCTCGGTGCTTAGTACTCAGGGTGCTGGGTGCTCAGTACTCCGGGTGCTGGGTGCTCAGTGCTCGGGGTGCTCGGTGCTCAGTGCTCAAAGTGCTGGGTGCTCAGTACTCAGGGTGCTCATTGCTCAGGGTGCTGGGTGCTCAGTGCTCAGGGTGCTCGGTGCTCAGGGCGCTGGGTGCTCAGTGCTCGGGGTGCTCGGAGCTCAGTACTCAGGGTGCTGGGTGCTCAGTGCTCGGGGTGCTCGGTGCTCAGTACTCAGGGTGCTGGGTGCTCAGTGCTCGGGGTGCTGGGTGCTCAGTGCTCAGGATGCTGGGTGCTCAGTACTCAGGGTGCTCGGTGCTTAGTACTCAGGGTGCTCTGTGCTCGGGGTGCTGGGTGCTCAGTGCTCGGGGTGCTAGGTGCTCAGTACTCAGAGTGCTGGGTGCTCAGTACTCAGGGTACTTGGTGCTCAGTACTCGGGTGCTGGGTGCTCAGTGCTCAGGGTGCTGGGTGCTCAGTGCTCGGGGTGCTGGGTGCTCAGTGCTCAGTACTCAGTGTGCTGGGTGCTCAGTGCTCCGGGTGCTCAGTGCTCAGTGCTCGGGGTGCTGGGTGGTCAGTGCTCGGGGCGCTGGGGGCTCAGTGCTCGGTGTGCTGGGTGCTCAGTACTCGGGGTGCTGGGTGCTCAGTGCTCAGGGTGCTCACTGCTCAGTACTCAGTGCTCAGGGTGCTCAGTGCTCAGTGCTCAGGGTGCTGGGTGTTCAGTACTCAGGGTGCTGGGTGCTTAGTACTCAGGGTGCTGGGTGCTCAGTGCTCAGGGTGCTGGGTGCTCAGTGCTCAGGGTGCTGGGTGCTCAGTGCTCAGGGTTCTGGGTGCTCAGTACTCAGGGTGCTCAGTGCTCAGTACTCGGGGTGCTTGGTGCTCAGTACTCAGGGTGCTCGGTGCTCAGTACTCGGGGTGCTGGGTGCTCAGTGCTCAGGGTGCTCAGTGCTCAGTGCTCGGGGTGCTGGGTGTTCACTGCTCGGGGCGCTGGGTGCTCAGTGCTCGGGGTGCTGGGTGCTCAGTACACGGGGTGCTGGGTGCTCAGTGCTCAGGGTGCTCAGTGCTCAGTACTCAGTGCTCAGGGTGCTCAGTGCTCAGTGCTCAGGGTGCTGGGTGTTCAGTACTCAGGGTGCTGGGTGCTCAGTACTCAGGGTGCTAGGTGCTCAGTGCTCAGGGTGCTGGGTGCTCAGTGCTCGGGGCGCTGGGTGCTCAGTGCTCGGGGTGCTCGGAGCTCAGTACTCAGGGTGCTGGGTGCTCAGTGCTCGGGGTGATCGGTGCTCAGTACTCAGGGTGCTGGGTGCTCAGTGCTCGGGGTGCTCGGTGCTCAGTACGTTGGGTGCTCACTACTCAGGGTGCTGGGTGCTCAGTGCTCGGGGTGCTGGGTGCTCAGTGCTCGCGGTGCTGGGTGCTCAGTGCTCGGGGTGCTCGGTGCTCAGTACTCAGGTTGCTGGGTGCTCAGTGCTCGGGGTGCTTGGTGCTCAGTGCTCGCGGTGCTGGGTGCTCAGTGCTCCGGGTGCTCGATGCTCAGTACTCAGGGTGCTGGGTGCTCAGTGCTCTAGGTGCTCAGTACTCAGGGTGCTGTGTGATCAGTGCTCAGGGTGCTGGGTGCTCAGTACTCAGGGTGCTCGGTGCTTAGTACTCAGGGTGCTTGGTGCTCAATACTCCGGGTGCTGGGTGCTCAGTGCTCGGGGTGCTCGGTGCTCAGTGCTCAAGGTGCTGGGTGCTCAGTACTCAGGGTGCTGGGTGCTCAGTGCTCAGGGTGCTCGGTGCTCGGGGCGCTGGGTGCTCAGGCCTCGGGGTGCTCTTAGCTCAGTACTCAGGGTGCTGGGTGCTCAGTGCTCGGGGTTCTCGGTGCTCAGTACTCAGGGTGCTGGGTGTTCAGTACTCGGGGTGCTGGGTTCTCAGTACTCAGGGTGCTGGGTGCTCAGTACTCGGCGTGCTTTGTTTCGCAGTACACAGGTTGCTGGGTGCTCAGTACTCAGGGTGCTGGGTGCTCAGTACTCGGGTGCTGGGTGCTCAGTGCTCAGGGTGCTGGGTGCTCAGTGCTCGGGGTGCTGGGTGCTCAGGGCTCAGTACTCAGGGTGCTGGGTGCTCAGTGCTCGGGGTGCTGGGTGCTGAGTGCTCAGTACTCAGGGTGCTGGGTGCTCAGGGCTCAGGGTGCTGGGTCCTCAGTGCTCAGGGTGCTGGGTGCTCAGTGCTCGGGGTGCTGGGTGCTCAGTGCTCAGTACTCAGGGTGCTGGGTGCTCAGTGCTCAGGGTGCTGGGTGCTCAGTGCACGGGGTGCTGGGTGCTCAGTGCTCAGGGTGCTGGGTGCTCAGTGCTCAGGGTGCCGAGTGCTCAGTACTCAGGGTGCTGGGTGCTCAGTGCACGGGGTGCTGGTTGCTCAGTGCTCAGGGTGCTGGGTGCTCAGTACTCAGGGTGCTGGGTGTTCAGTACTCGGGGTGCTGGGTTCTCAGTACTCAGGGTGCTGGGTGCTCAGTACTCCGGGTGCTGGGTGCTCAGTTCTCGGGGTGCTCGGTGCTCAGTACTCAGTGCTCAGGCTGCTCAGTTCTCAGTGCTCAGGGTGCTGGGTGTTCAGTACTCAGGGTGCTGGGTGCTCAGTGCTCAGGGTGCTGGGTGCTCAGTGCTCAGGGTGCTCGGTGCTCGGGGCGCTGGGTGCTCAGTCCTCGGGGTGCTCGGAGCTCAGTACTCAGGGTGCTGGGTGCTCAGTGCTCGGGGTGCTCGGTGCTCAGTACTCAGGGTGCTGGGTGCTCAGTGCTCGGGGTGCTGGGTGCTCAGTGCTCAGTACTCAGGGTGCTGGGTGCTCAGTGCTCAGGGTGCTCAGTACTCAGGGTGCTGGGTGCTCAGTGCTCGAGGTGCTCAGTACTCAGGGTGCTGTGTTTTCAGTGCTCAGGGTGCTGGGTGCTCAGTACTCAGGGTGCTCGGTGCTTAGTACTCAGGGTGCTGGGTGCTCAGTACTCCGGGTGCTGGGTGCTCAGTGCTCGGGGTGCTCGGTGCTCAGTGCTCAAGGTGCTGGGTGCTCAGTACTCACGGTGCTCATTGCTCAGGGTGCTGGGTGCTCAGTGCTCAGGGTGCTCGGTGCTCGGGGCGCTGGGTGCTCAGTGCTCGGGGTGCTCGAAGCTCAGTACTCAGGGTGCTGGGTGCTCAGTGCTCGGGGTGTTCGGTGCTCAGTACTCAGGGTGCTGGGTGCTCAGTGCTCGGGGTGCTGGGTGCTCAGTGCTCAGGGTGCTGGGTGCTCAGTACTCGGGGTCCTGGGTGCTCAGTGCTCAGGGTGCTGGCTGCTCAGTGCTAGGGGTGCTGGGTGCTCAGTGCTCAGTACTCAGGGTGCTGGGTGCTCAGTGCTCAGGGTGCTGGGTGCTCAGTGCTCGGGGTGCTGGGTGCTCAGTACTCAGGGTGCTGGGTGCTCAGTACTCCGGGTGCTGGGTGCTCAGTTCTCGGGGTGCTCGGTGCTCAGTACTCAGTGCTCAGGGTGCTCAGTGCTCAGTGCTCAGGGTGCTGGGTGTTCAGTACTCAGGGTGCTGGGTGCTCAGTGCTCAGGGTGCTGGGTGCTCAGTGCTCAGGGTGCTCGGTGCTCGGGGCGCTGGGTGCTCAGTGCTCGGGGTGCTCGGAGCTCAGTACTCAGGGTGCTGGGTGCTCAGTTCTCGGGGTGCTCGGTGCTCAGTACTCAGGGTGCTGGTTGCTCAGTGCTCAGGGTGCTGGGTGCTCAGTGCTCAGTACTCAGGGTGCTGGGTGCTCAGTGCTCAGGGTGCTGTGTGCTCAGTGCTCAGGGTGCTGGGTGCTCAGTGCTCAGGGTGCGGGGTAATCAGTGCTCAGGGTGCTGGGTGCTCAGTACTCAGGGTGCTGGGTGCTCAGTACTCAGGGTGCTGGGTGCTCAGTGCTCGGGGTGCTATGTGCTCAGTGGTCGCGGTGCTGGGTGCTCAGTACTCAGGGTGCTCATTGCTCAGGGTGCTGGGTGCTCAGTACTCAGGGTGCTGGGTGCTCAGTGCTCGAGGTGCTCAGTACTCAGGGTGCTGTGTGTTCAGTGCTCAGGGTGCTGGGTGCTCAGTACTCAGGGTGCTCGGTGCTTAGTACTCAGGGTGCTGGGTGCTCAGTACTCCGGGTGCTGGGTGCTCAGTGCTCGGGGTGCTCGGTGCTCAGTGCTCAAGGTGCTGGGTGCTCAGTACTCAGGGTGCTCATTGCTCAGGGTGCTGGGTGCTCAGTGCTCAGGGTGCTCGGTGCTCGGGGCGCTGGGTGCTCAGTGCTCGGGGTGCTCGGAGCTCAGTACTCAGGGTGCTGGGTGCTCAGTGCTCGGGGTGCTCGGTGCTCAGTACTCAGGGTGCTGGGTGCTCAGTGCTCGGGGTGCTGGGTGCTCAGTGCTCAGGGTGCTGGGTGCTCAGTACTCAGGGTGCTCGGTGCTTAGTACTCAGGGTGCTCGGTGCTCGGGGTGCTGGGTGCTCAGTGCTCGGGGTGCTAGGTGCTCAGTACTCAGAGTGCTGGGTGCTCAGTACTCAGGGTACTTGGTGTTCAGTACTCGGGTGCTGGGTGCTCAGTGCTCAGGGTGCTGGGTGCTCAGTGCTCGGGGTGATGGGTGCTCAGTGCTCAGTACTCAGGGTGCTGGGTGCTCAGTGCTCGGGGTGCTGGGTGCTCAGTGCTCAGTACTCAGTGTGCTGGGTGCTCAGTGCTCAGGGTGCTGGGTGCTCAGTGCTCAGGGTGCTGGGTGCTCAGTGCTCAGGGTGCTGGGTACACAGTGCTCAGGGTGCTGGGTTCCCAGTACTCAGGGAGCTCAGTGCTCAGTACTCGGGGTGCTGGGTGCTCAGTGCTGAGGGTGCTCAGTGCTCAGTGCACGGGGTGCTGGGTGGTCAGTGCTCGGGGCGCTGGGGGCTCAGTGCTCGGTGTGCTGGGTGCTCAGTACTCGGGGTGCTGGGTGCTCAGTGCTCAGGGTGCTCAGTGCTCAGTACTCAGTGCTCAGGGTGCTCAGTGCTCAGTGCTCAGGGTGCTGGGTGTTCAGTACTCAGGGTGCTGGGTGCTTAGTACTCAGGGTGCTGGGTGCTCAGTGCTCAGGGTGCTGTGTGCTCAGTGCTCGGGGTGCTCAGTACTCAAGGTGCTGTGTGTTCAGTGCTCAGGGTACTGGGTGCTCAGTACTCAGGGTGCTCGGTGCTTAGTACTCAGGGTGCTGGGTGCTCAGTACTCCGGGTGCTGGGTGCTCAGTGCTCGGGGTGCTCGGAGCTCAGTACTAAGGGTGCTGGGTGCTCAGTGCTCGGGGTGCTCGGTGCTCAGTACGTTGGGTGCTCACTACTCAGGGTCCTGGGTGCTCAGTGCTCAGTGTGCTGGGTGCTCAGTGCTCAGGGTGCTGGGTGCTCAGTGCTCAGGGTGCTGGGTGCTCAGTACTCAGGGTGCTGGGTGCTCAGTGCTCAGGGTGCTGGGTGCTCAGTACTCAGGGTGCTGGGTGCTCAGTACTTGGGGTGCTGGGTGCTCAGTACTCAGGGTGCTGGGTGCTCAGTACTCAGGGTGATGGGTGCTCAGTACTCGAGTGCTGGGTGCTCAGTGCTCGGGGTGCTGGGTGCTCAGTGCTCGGGGTGCTGGGTGCTCAGTGCTCAGTTCTCAGGGTGCTGGGTGCTCAGTGCTCAGGGTGCTGGGTGCTCAGTGCTCAGTACTCAGGGTACTGGGTGCTCAGTGCTCAGGGTGCTGTGTGCTCAGTGCTCAGGGTGCTGGGTGCTCAGTACTCAGGGTGCTGGGTGCTCAGTGCTCGGGGAGCTGGGTACTCAGTGCTCGCGGTGCTGGGTGCTCAGTGCTCGGGGTGCTCGGTGCCCAGTACTCAGGGTGCTGGGTGCTCAGTGCTCGAGGCGATCAGTACTCAGGGTGCTGTGTGTTCAGTGCTCAGGGTGCTGGGTGCTCAGTACTCAGGGTGCTCATTGCTCAGGGTGCTGGGTGCTCAGTACTCAGGGTGCTGGGTGCTCAGTGCTCGAGGTGCTCAGTACTCAGGGTGCTGTGTGTTCAGTGCTCAGGGTGCTGGGTGCTCAGTACTCAGGGTGCTGGGTGCTCAGTACTCGGCGTGCTTTGGTTCGCAGTACACAGGTTGCTGGGTGCTCAGTACTCAGGGTGCTGGGTGCTCAGTACTCGGGTGCTGGGTGCTCAGTGCTCAGGGTGCTGGGTGCTCAGTGCTCGGGGTGCTGGGTGCTCAGGGCTCAGTACTCAGGGTGCTGGGTGCTCAGTGCTCGGGGTGCTGGGTGCTGAGTGCTCAGTACTCAGGGTGCTGGGTGCTTAGGGCTCAGGGTGCTGGGTCCTCAGTGCTCAGGGTGCTGGGTGCTCAGTGCTCGGGGTGCTGGGTGCTCAGTGCTCAGTACTCAGGGTGCTGGGTGCTCAGTGCTCAGGGTGCTGGGTGCTCAGTGCACGGGGTGCTGGGTGCTCAGTGCTCAGGGTGCTGGGTGCTCAGTGCTCAGGGTGCCGAGTGCTCAGTACTCAGGGTGCTGGGTGCTCAGTGCACGGGGTGCTGGTTGCTCAGTGCTCAGGGTGCTGGGTGCTCAGTACTCAGGGTGCTGGGTGTTCAGTACTCGGGGTGCTGGGTTCTCAGTACTCAGGGTGCTGGGTGCTCAGTACTCCGGGTGCTGGGTGCTCAGTTCTCGGGGTGATCGGTGCTCAGTACTCAGTGCTCAGGCTGCTCAGTGCTCAGGGTGCTGGGTGTTCAGTACTCAGGGTGCTGGGTGCTCAGTGCTCAGGGTGCTCGGTGCTCGGGGCGCTGGGTGCTCAGTCCTCGGGGTGCTCGGAGCTCAGTACTCAGGGTGCTGTGTGCTCAGTGCTCGGGGTGCTCGGTGCTCAGTACTCAGGGTGCTGGGTGCTCAGTGCTCGGGGTGCTGGGTGCTCAGTGCTCAGTACTCAGGGTGCTGGGTGCTCAGTGCTCAGGGTGCTCAGTACTCAGGGTGCTGGGTGCTCAGAGCTCGAGGTGCTCAGTACTCAGGGTGCTGTGTTTTCAGTGCTCAGGGTGCTGGGTGCTCAGTACTCAGGGTGCTCGGTGCTTAGTACTCAGGGTGCTGGGTGCTCAGTACTCCGGGTGCTGGGTGCTCAGTGCTCGGGGTGCTCGGTGCTCAGTGCTCAAGGTGCTGGGTGCTCAGTACTCACGGTGCTCATTGCTCAGGGTGCTGGGTGCTCAGTGCTCAGGGTGCTCGGTGCTCGGGGCGCTGGGTGCTCAGTGCTCGGGGTGCTCGAAGCTCAGTACTCAGGGTGCTGGGTGCTCAGTGCTCGGGGTGTTCGGTGCTCAGTACTCAGGGTGCTGGGTGCTCAGTGCTCGGGGTGCTGGGTGCTCAGTGCTCAGGGTGCTGGGTGCTCAGTACTCGGGGTCCTGGGTGCTCAGTGCTCAGGGTGCTGGCTGCTCAGTGCTCGGGGTGCTGGGTGCTCAGTGCTCAGTACTCAGGGTGCTGGGTGCTCAGTGCTCAGGGTGCTGGGTGCTCAGTGCTCGGGGTGCTGGGTGCTCAGTACTCAGGGTGCTGGGTGCTCAGTACTCCGGGTGCTGGGTGCTCAGTTCTCGGGGTGCTCGGTGCTCAGTACTCAGTGCTCAGGGTGCTCAGTGCTCAGTGCTCAGGGTGCTGGGTGTTCAGTACTCAGGGTGCTGGGTGCTCAGTGCTCAGGGTGCTGGGTGCTCAGTGCTCAGGGTGCTCGGTGCTCGGGGCGCTGGGTGCTCAGTGCTCGGGGTGCTCGGAGCTCAGTACTCAGGGTGCTGGGTGCTCAGTTCTCGGGGTGCTCGGTGCTCAGTACTCAGGGTGCTGGGTGCTCAGTGCTCAGGGTGCTGGGTGCTCAGTGCTCAGTACTCAGGGTGCTGGGTGCTCAGTGCTCAGGGTGCTGTGTGCTCAGTGCTCAGGGTGCTGGGTGCTCAGTGCTCAGGGTGCGGGGTAATCAGTGCTCAGGGTGCTGGGTGCTCAGTACTCAGGGTGCTGGGTGCTCAGTACTCAGGGTGCTGGGTGCTCAGTGCTCGGGGTGCTATGTGCTCAGTGGTCGCGGTGCTGGGTGCTCAGTACTCAGGGTGCTCATTGCTCAGGGTGCTGGGTGCTCAGTACTCAGGGTGCTGGGTGCTCAGTGCTCGAGGTGCTCAGTACTCAGGGTGCTGTGTGTTCAGTGCTCAGGGTGCTGGGTGCTCAGTACTCAGGGTGCTCGGTGCTTAGTACTCAGGGTGCTGGGTGCTCAGTACTCCGGGTGCTGGGTGCTCAGTGCTCGGGGTGCTCGGTGCTCAGTGCTCAACGTGCTGGGTGCTCAGTACTCAGGGTGCTCATTGCTCAGGGTGCTGGGTGCTCAGTGCTCAGGGTGCTCGGTGCTCGGGGCGCTGGGTGCTCAGTGCTCGGGGTGCTCGGAGCTCAGTACTCAGGGTGCTGGGTGCTCAGTGCTCGGGGTGCTCGGTGCTCAGTACTCAGGGTGCTGGGTGCTCAGTGCTCGGGGTGCTGGGTGCTCAGTGCTCAGGGTGCTGGGTGCTCAGTACTCAGGGTGCTCGGTGCTTAGTACTCAGGGTGCTCGGTGCTCGGGGTGCTGGGTGCTCAGTGCTCGGGGTGCTAGGTGCTCAGTACTCAGAGTGCTGGGTGCTCAGTACTCAGGGTACTTGGTGTTCAGTACTCGGGTGCTGGGTGCTCAGTGCTCAGGGTGCTGGGTGCTCAGTGCTCGGGGTGATGGGTGCTCAGTGCTCAGTACTCAGGGTGCTGGGTGCTCAGTGCTCGGGGTGCTGGGTGCTCAGTGCTCAGTACTCAGTGTGCTGGGTGCTCAGTGCTCAGTGTGCTGGGTGCTCAGTGCTCAGGGTGCTGGGTGTTCAGTGCTCAGGGTGCTGGGTACACAGTGCTCAGGGTGCTGGGTTCCCAGTACTCAGGGAGCTCAGTGCTCAGTACTCGGGGTGCTGGGTGCTCAGTGCTGAGGGTGCTCAGTGCTCAGTACTCGGGGTGCTGTGTGCTCAGTGCTCCGGGTGCTCAGTGCTCAGTGCACGGGGTGCTGGGTGGTCAGTGCTCGGGGCGCTGGGGGCTCAGTGCTCGGTGTGCTGGGTGCTCAGTACTCGGGGTGCAGGGTGCTCAGTGCTCAGGGTGCTCAGTGCTCAGTACTCAGTGCTCAGGGTGCTCAGTGCTCAGTGCTCAGGGTGCTGGGTGTTCAGTACTCAGGGTGCTGGGTGCTTAGTACTCAGGGTGCTGGGTGCTCAGTGCTCAGGGTGCTGTGTGCTCAGTGCTCGGGTTGCTCAGTACTCAGGGTGCTGTGTGTTCAGTGCTCAGGGTACTGGGTGCTCAGTACTCAGGGTGCTCGGTGCTTAGTACTCAGGGTGCTGGGTGCTCAGTACTCCGGGTGCTGGGTGCTCAGTGCTCGGGGTGCTCGGAGCTCAGTACTAAGGGTGCTGGGTGCTCAGTGCTCGGGGTGCTCGGTGCTCAGTACGTTGGGTGCTCACTACTCAGGGTCCTGGGTGCTCAGTGCTCAGTGTGCTGGGTGCTCAGTGCTCAGGGTGCTGGGTGCTCAGTGCTCAGGGTGCTGGGTGCTCAGTACTCAGGGTGCTGGGTACTCAGTGCTCAGGGTGCTGGGTGCTCAGTACTCAGGGTGCTGGGTGCTCAGTACTTGGGGTGCTGGGTGCTCAGTACTCAGGGTGCTGGGTGCTCAGTACTCAGGGTGATGGGTGCTCAGTACTCGAGTGCTGGGTGCTCAGTGCTCAGGGTGCTGGGTGCTCAGTGCTCGGGGTGCTGGGTGCTCAGTGCTCAGTTCTCAGGGTGCTGGGTGCTCAGTGCTCAGGGTGCTGGGTGCTCAGTGCTCAGTACTCAGGGTACTGGGTGCTCAGTGCTCAGGGTGCTGTGTGCTCAGTGCTCAGGCTGCTGGGTGCTCAGTACTCAGGGTGCTGGGTGCTCAGTGCTCGGGGAGCTGGGTACTCAGTGCTCGCGGTGCTGGGTGCTCAGTGCTCGGGGTGCTCGGTGCCCAGTACTCAGGGTGCTGGGTGCTCAGTGCTCGAGGCGATCAGTACTCAGGGTGCTGTGTGTTCAGTGCTCAGGGTGCTGGGTGCTCAGTACTCAGGGTGCTCATTGCTCAGGGTGCTGGGTGCTCAGTACTCAGGGTGCTGGGTGCTCAGTGCTCGAGGTGCTCAGTACTCAGGGTGCTGTGTGTTCAGTGCTCAGGGTGCTGGGTGCTCAGTACTCAGGGTGCTCGGTGCTTAGTACTCAGGGTGCTGGCTGCTCAGTATTCCAGGTGCTGGGTGCTCAGTGCTCGGGGTACTCGGTGCTCAGTGCTCAAGGTGCTGGGTGCTCAGTACTCAGGGTGCTCATTGCTCAGGGTGCTGGGTGCTCAGTGCTCAGGGTGCTCGGTGCTCGGGGCGCTGGGTGCTCAGTGCTCGGGGTGCTCGGAGCTCAGTACTCAGGGTGCTGGGTGCTCAGTGCTCGAGGTGCTGGGTGCTCAGTGCTCGAGGTGCTGGGTGCTCAGTGCTCAGGGTGCTGGGTGCTCAGTGCTCGAGGTGCTGGGTGCTCAGTGCTCAGGGTGCTGGGTGCTCAGTACTCAGGGTGCTCGGTGCTTAGTACTCAGGGTGCTCGGTGCTCGGGGTGCTGGGTGCTCAGTGCTCGGGCTGCTAGGTGCTCAGTACTCAGAGTGCTGGGTGCTCAGTACTCAGGGTACTGGGTGCTCAGTACTCGGGTGCTGCGTGCTCAGTGCTCAGGGTGCTGGGTGCTCAGTGCTCTGGGTGATGGGTGCTCAGTGCTCAGTACTCAGGGTGCTGGGTGCTCAGTGCTCAGGGTGCTGGGTGCTCAGTGCTCCGGGTGCTGGGTCCTCAGTACTCAGGGTGCTGGGTGCTCAGTGCTCGGGGTTCTGGGTGCTCAGTGCTCAGGGTGATCAGTGCGCAGTACTCAGGGTGCTGGGTGCTCAGTGCTCAGGGTGCTGGGAGCTCAGTGCTCAGGGTGATCGGTGCTCAGTACTCACGGTGCTCAGTACTCAGGGTGCTGGGTGCTCAGTGCTCGGGGTGCTGGGTGCTCAGTACTCAGGGTGCTGGGTGCTCAGTGCTCGGGGTTCTGGCTGCTCAGTGCTCAGGGTGATCGGTGCTCAGTACTCAGTTTGCTCGGTGCTCAGTGCTCAGGGTGCTGGGTGCCCAGTCCTCAGGGTGCTCAGTGCTCAGGGTGCTGGGTGCTCAGTGCTCGGGATGCTCGGTGCTCAGTACTCAGGGTGCTGAGTGCTCAGTACTCAGGGTGCTGGGTGCTCAGTACTCAGGGTGCTGGGTGCTCAGCTCTCAGTGTGCTGGGTGATCTGTGCTCAGGGTGCTGGGTGCTCAGTGCTCAGGGTGCTGGGTGCTCAGTGCTCGGGGTGCTGGGTGCCCAGTACTCAGGGTGCTGGGTGGTAAGTGCTCAGGGTGCTGGGTGCTCAGTGCTCGGGGCGCTGGGTGCTCAGTGCTCGGGGTGCTCGGAGCTCAGTACTCAGGGTGCTGGGTGCTCAGTGCTCGGGGTAATCGGTGCTCAGTACTCAGGGTGCTCGGTGCTCAGTGCTCGGGGTGCTCGGTGCTCAGTACGTTGGGTGCTCACTACTCAGGGTGCTGGGTGCTCAGTGCTTCTGGTGATCGGTGCTCAGTACTCAGGGTGCTGGGTGCTCAGTGCTCAGGGTGCTGGGTGCTCAGTACTCGGGGTGCTCGGTGCTCAGTGCTCAGGGTGCTGGGTGCTCAGTACTCAGGGTGCTGGGTGCTCAGTACTCAGGGTGCTGGGGGCTCAGTGCTCAGGGTGCTGGTTACTAAGTGCTCAGGGTGCTCGGTGCTCAGTACTCGGGGTGCTGGGTGCTCATTCTTGGGCTGCTGGGTGCTCAGTGCTCAGGGTGCTGGGTGTTCAGTGCTCGGGGTGCTGGGTGGTCAGTGCTCAGGGTGATCGGTGCTCTGTACTCAGGGTGCTGGGTGCTCAGTGCTCAGGGTGCTGGGTGCTCAGTCCTCAGGGTGCTCAGTGCTCAGGGTGCTGGGTGCTCAGTGCTCGGGGTGCTGGGTGCTCAGTGCTCAGTGCTCAGGGTTCTGGGTGCTCAGTGCTCAGTGCTCAGGGTGCTGGTTGCTCAGTACTCAGGGTGCTGGGTGCTCAGTACTCAGGGTGCTGGGTGCTCAGTGCTCAGGGTGCTTGGTGCTCAGTACTCAGGTTGCTGGGTGATCAGTGCTCCGGGTGCTGGGTGCTCAGGGCTCAGGGTGCTGGGTGCTCAGTGCTCAGGGTGCTGGGTTCTCAGTACTCAGGATGCTGGGTGCTCAGTGCTCGGGGTGCTCGGTGCTCAGTACTCAAGGTGCTGGGTGCTCAGTGCTCAGGGTGCTGGGTGCTCAGTGCTCAGGGTGCTTGGTGCTCAGTACTCAGGTTGCTGGGTGATCAGTGCTCCGGGTGCTGGGTGCTCAGTGCTCAGGGTGCTGGGTGCTCAGTGCTCAGGGTGCTGGGTTCTCAGTACTCAGGATGCTGGGTGCTCAGTGCTCGGGGTGCTCGGTGCTCAGTACTCAAGGTGCTGGGTGCTCAGTGCTCAGGGTGCTGGGTGCTCAGTGATCAGGGTGCTGGGTGCTCAGTACTCAGGGTGCTCGGTGCTCAGTACTCAGGGTTCTCAGTGCTCAGTACTCAGGTTGCTGGGTACTCAGTGCTCAGGGTGCTGGGTGCTCAGTACTCAGGGTGCTCAGTGCTCAGTACTCGGGGTGCTTGGTGTTCAGTACTCAGGGTGCTCAGTGCTCAGTACTCGGCGTGCTGGGTGCTCAGTGCTCAGGGTGCTCAGTGCTCAGTGCTCGGGGTGCTGGGTGCTCAGTGCTCGGGGCGCTGGGTGCTCAGTGCTCGGGGTGCTAGCTGCTCAGTACTCGGGGTGCTGGGTGCTCAGTGCTCAGGGTGCTCAGTGCTCAGTACTCAGTGCTCAGGGTTCTCAGTGCTCAGTGCTCAGGGTGCTGGGTGTTCAGTACTCAGGGTGCTGGTTGCTCAGTACTCAGGGTGCTGTGTGCTCAGTGCTCAGGGTGCTGGGTGCTCAGTGCTCGGGGCGCTGGGTGCTCAGTGCTCGGGGTGCTCGGAGCTCAGTATACAGGGTGCTGGGTGCTCAGTGCTCGGGGTGATCGGTGCTCAGTACTCAGGGTGCTGGGTGCTCAGTGCTCGGGGTGCTCGGTGCTCAGTACGTTGGGTGCTCACTACTCAGGGTGCTGGGTGCTCAGTGCTCAGGGTGCTGGGTGCTCAGTGCTCAGGGTGCTGGGTGCTCTGTGCTCAGGGTGCTGGGTGCTCAGTGCTCGGGGTGCTGCGTGCTCAGTGCTCAGGGTGCTGGGTGCTCAGTACTCAGTGTGCTGGGTGCTCAGTCCTCGGGGTGCTGGGTGCTCAGTACTCAGGGTGCTGGGTGCTCAGTACTCAGGGTGCTGGGTGCTCAGTACTCGGGTGCTGTGTGCTCAGTGCTCAGGGTGCTCATTGCTCAGGGTGCTGGGTGCTCAGTACTCAGGGTGCTGGGTGCTCAGTGCTCAGGGTGCTCGGTGCTCAGTACGTTGGGTGCTCAGTACTCAGGGTGCTGGGTGCTCAGTGCTCAGGGTGCTGGGTGCTCAGTGCTCAGGGTGCTGGGTGCTCAGTGCTCAGGGTGCTGGGTGCTCAGTGCTCAGGGTGCTGGGTGCTCGGTGCTCGGGGTGCTGGGTGCTTAGTGCTCGGGGTGCCCGGTGCTCAGTACTCGGGGTGCTCAGTGCTCAGTACTCAGGGTGCTGGGTGCTCAGTGCTCAGGGTGCTGGGTGCTCAGTACTCAGGGTGCTGGGTGCTCCGTGCTCAGTACACTGGGTGCTCAGTACTCAGGGTGCTGGGTGCTCAGTACTCAGGGTGCTCGGTGCTCAGTACTCAGCGTGATGGGTGCTCAGTGCTCGGGGTGCTGGGTGCTCAGTACTCAGGGTGCTGGGTGCTCAGTACTCGGGGTGCTCGGTGCTCAGTACGCTGGGTGCTCAGTACTCAGGGTGCTGGGTGCTCAGTACTCAGGGTGCTAGGTGCTCAGTACTCAGGGTGCTGGGTGCTCAGTGCTCAGGGTGCTGGGTGCTCAGTGCTCAGGGTGCTGGGTGCTCAGTGCTCAGGGTGCTGGGTACTCAGTGCTCAGGGTGCTGGGTGCTCAGTACTCAGGGTGCTGGGTGCTCAGTACTCAGGGTGCTCAGTGCTCAGTACTCGGGGTGCTTGGTGTTCAGTACTCAGGGTGCTCAGTGCTCAGTACTCGGCGTGCTGGGTGCTCAGTGCTCAGGGTGCTCAGTGCTCAGTGCTCGGGGTTCTGGGTGCTCAGTGCTCGGGGCGCTGGGTGCTCAGTGCTCGGGGTGCTAGGTGCTCAGTACTCGGGGTGCTGGGTGCTCAGTGCTCAGGGTGCTCAGTGCTCAGTACTCAGTGCTCAGGGTTCTCAGTGCTCAGTGCTCAGGGTGCTGGGTGTTCAGTACTCAGGGTGCTGTGTGCTCAGTACTCAGGGTGCTGTGTGCTCAGTGCTCAGGGTGCTGGGTGCTCAGTGCTCGGGGCGCTGGGTGCTCAGTGCTCGGGGTGCTCGGAGCTCAGTACACAGGGTGCTGGGTGCTCAGTGCTCGGGGTGATCGGTGCTCAGTACTCAGGGTGCTGGGTGCTCAGTGCTCGGGGTGCTCGGTGCTCAGTACGTTGGGTGCTCACTACTCAGGGTGCTGGGTGCTCAGTGCTCAGGGTGCTGGGTGCTCAGTGCTCAGGGTGCTGGGTGCTCTGTGCTCAGGGTGCTGGGTGCTCAGTGCTCGGGGTGCTGGGTGCTCAGTGCTCAGGGTGCTGGGTGCTCAGTACTCAGTGTGCTGGGTGCTCAGTACTCGGGGTGCTGGGTGCTCAGTACTCAGGGTGCTGGGTGCTCAGTACTCAGGGTGCTGGGTGCTCAGAACTCGGGTGCTGTGTGCTCAGTGCTCAGGGTGCTCATTGCTCAGGGTGCTGGGTGCTCAGTACTCAGGGTGCTGGGTGCTCAGTGCTCAGGGTGCTCGGTGCTCAGTACGTTGGGTGCTCAGTACTCAGGGTGCTGGGTGCTCAGTGCTCAGGGTGCTGGGTGCTCAGTGCTCAGGGTGCTGGGTGCTCAGTGCTCAGGGTGCTGGGTGCTCAGTGCTCAGGGTGCTGGGTGCTCGGTGCTCGGGGTGCTGGGTGCTTAGTGCTCGGGGTGCCCGGTGCTCAGTACTCGGGGTGCTCAGTGCTCAGTACTCAGGGTGCTGGGTGCTCAGTGCTCAGGGTGCTGGGTGCTCAGTACTCAGGGTGCTGGGTGCTCCGTGCTCAGTACACTGGGTGCTCAGTACTCAGGGTGCTGGGTGCTCAGTACTCAGGGTGCTCGGTGCTCAGTACTCAGCGTGATGGGTGCTCAGTGCTCGGGGTGCTGGGTGCTCAGTACTCAGGGTGCTGGGTGCTCAGTACTCGGGGTGCTCGGTGCTCAGTACGCTGGGTGCTCAGTACTCAGGGTGCTGGGTGCTCAGTACTCAGGGTGCTAGGTGCTCAGTACTCAGGGTGCTGGGTGCTCAGTGCTCAGGGTGCTGGGTGCTCAGTGCTCAGGGTGCTGGGTGCTCAGTGCTCAGGGTGCTGGGTACTCAGTGCTCAGGGTGCTGGGTGCTCAGTACTCAGGGTGCTGGGTGCTCAGTACTCAGGTTGCTGGGTGCTCAGTGCTCGGGGTGCTGGGTTCTCAGTGCTCGGGGTGCAGGGTGCTCAGTGCTCGGGGTAGTCGGTGCTCAGTACTTAGGGTGCTGCGTGCTCAGTGCTCGAGGTGCTCAGTACTCAGGGTGCTGTGTGTTCAGTGCTCAGGGTGCTGGTTGCTCAGTACTCAGGGTGCTTGGTGCTTAGTACTCAGGGTGCTGGGTGCTCAGTGCTCGGGGTGCTGGGTGCTCAGTACTCAGTACTCAGGGTGCTGGATGCTCAGTGCTCGGGGTGCTGGGTGCTCAGTGCTCAGTACTCAGGGTGCTGGGTGCTCAGTGCTCAGGTTGCTCAGTACTCCGGGTGCTGGGTGCTCAGTTCTCGGGGTGCTCAGTGCTCAGTACTCAGTGCTCAGGGTGCTCAGTGCTCAGTGCTCAGGGTGCTGGGTGTTCAGTACTCAGGGTGCTGGGGGCTCAGTACTCAGGGTGCTGGGTGCTCAGTGCTCAGGGGGCTGGGTGCTCAGTACTCGGGGTGCTCGGTGCTCAGTGCTCAGGGTGCTGGGTGCTCAGTACTCAGGGTGCTTGGTGCTCAGTACTCAGGGTGCTGGGTGCTCAGTACTCAGGGTGCTGGGTGCTCAGTGCTCAGGGTGCTGGGTACTCAGTGCTCAGGGTGCTCGGTGCTCAGTGCTCAGGGTGCTCAGTACTCAGGGTGCTGGGTGCTCAGTGCTCGGGGTTGTGGGTGCTCAGTGCTCAGGGTGATCGGTGCTCAGTACTCAGGGTGCTGGGTGCTCAGTGCTCGGGGTGCTGGGTGCTCAGTCCTCAGGGTGCTCAGTGCTCAGGGTGCTGGGTGCTCAGTGCTCGGGGTGCTCGGTGCTCAATACTCAGGCTGCTGAGTGCTCAGTACTCAGGGTGCTGGGTGCTCAGTACTCAGGGTGCTGGGTGCTCAGTGCTCAGGGTGCTGGGTGATCAGTGCTCAGTGTGCTGGGTGCTCAGTGCTCAGGGTGCTGGGTGCTCAGTACTCAGGGTGCTGGGTGCTCAGTGCTCAGGGTGCTGGGTGCTCAGTGCTCGGGGCGCTGGGTGCTCAGTGCTCGGGGTGCTCGGAGCTCAGTACTAAGGGTGCTGGGTGCTCAGTGCTCGGGGTGATCGGTGCTCAGTAGTCAGGGTGCTGGGTGCTCAGTGCACGGGGTGCTCGGTGCTCAGTACATTGGGTGCTCACTACTCAGGGTGCTGGGTGCTCAGTGCTCAGGGTGCTGGGTGCTCAGTGCTCAGGGTTCTGGGTGCTCAGTGCTCAGGGTGCTGGGTGCTCAGTACTCAGGGTGCTGGGTGCTCCGTGCTCGGGGTGCTGGGTGCTCAGTGCTCGGGGTGCTGGGAGCTCAGTACTCGGGGTGCTGGGTGCTCAGTACTCAGGGTGCTGGGTGCTCAGTGCTCAGGGTGCTGGGTGCTCAGTACTCAGGGTGCTGGGAGCTCTGTGCTCAGGGTGATCGGTGCTCAGTACTCAGGGTGCTCAGTACTCAGGGTGCTGGGTGCTCAGTGCTCGGGGTGCTGTGTGCTCAGTACTCACGGTGCTGGGTGCTCAGTGCTCGGGGTTCTGGGTGCTCAGTGCTCAGGCTGATCGGTGCTCAGTACTCAGGGTGCTGGCTGCTCAGTGCTCTGGGTGCTGGGTGCTCAGTCCTCAGGGTGCTCAGTGCTCAGGGTGCTGGGTACTCAGTGATCGGGGTGCTCGGTGCTCAGTACTCAGGGTGCTGAGTGCTCAGTACTCAGGGTGCTGGGTGCTCAGTGCTCAGGGTGCTGGGTGATCAGTGCTCAGGGTGCTGGGTGCTCAGTGCTCAGGGTGCTGGGTGCTCAGTTCTCGGGGTGCTGGGTGCTCAGTACTCAGGGTGCTGGGTGCTAAGTGCTCAGGGTGCTGGGTGCTCAGTGCTCGGGGCGCTGGGTGCTCAGTGCTCGGGGTGCTCAGAGCTCAGTACTCAGGGTGCTGGGTGCTCAGTGCTCGGGGTGCCCGGTGATCAGTACTCGGGGTGCTCAGTGCTCAGTACTCAGTATGCTGGGTGCTCAGTGCTCAGGTTGCTGGGTGCTCAGTACTGAGTGTGCTGGGTGCTCTGTGCTCAGTACGCTGGGTGCTCAGTACTCAGGGTGCTGGGTGCTCAGTACTCAGGGTGCTCGGTGCTCAGTACTCAAGGTGCTGGGTGCTCAGTGGTCGGGGTGCTGGGTGCTCAGTACTCAGGGTGCTGGGTGCTCAGTACTCGGGGTGCTCGGTGCTCAGTACGCTGTTTGCTCAGTACTCAGGGTGCTGGGTGCTCAGTACTCAGGGTGCTGGGTGCTTAGTACTCAGGGTGCTGGGTGCTCAGTGCTCGGGGTGCTGGGTGCTCAGTGCTCAGTACGCAGGGTGCTGGGTGCTCAGTGCTCAGGGTGCTGGGTACTCAGTGCTCAGTGTTCTGGGTGCTCAGTACTCAGGGTGCTGTGTGCTCAGTACTCAGGGTGCTGGGTGCTCCGTGCTCGGGGTGCTGATTGCTCAGTGCTCGGGGTTCAGGGTGCTCAGTGCTCTGGGTGCTCGGTGCTCAGGACTCAGGGTGCTGGGTGCTCAGTGCTCGAGGTGCTCAGTACTCAGGGTGCTGTGTGTTCAGTGCTCAGGGTGCTGGTTGCTCAGTACTCAGGGTGCTCGGTGCTTAGTACTCAGGGTGCAGGGTGCTCAGTGCTCAGGGTGCTGGGTGCTCAGTGCTCAGTACTCAGCGTGCTGGGTGCTCAGTGCTCGGGGTGCTGGGTGCTCAGTGCTCAGTACTCAGGGTGCTGGGTGCTCAGTGCTCAGGGTGCTGGGTGCTCAGTGCTCGGGGTGCTGGGTGCTCAGTACTCAGGGTGCTGGGTGCTCAGTACTCCGGGTGCTGGGTGCTCAGTTCTCGGGGTGCTCAGTGCTCAGTACTCAGTGCTCAGGGTGCTCAGTGCTCAGTGCTCAGGGTGCTGGGTGCTCAGTACTCGGGGTGCTCAGTGCTCAGTACTCAGGGTGCTGGGTGCTCAGTGCTCAGGGTGCTGGGTGCTCAGTACTCAGGGTGCTGGGTGCTCCGTGCTCAGTACACTGGGTGCTCAGTACTCAGGGTGCTGGGTGCTCAGTACTCAGGGTGCTCAGTGCTCAGTACTCAGCGTGATGGGTGCTCAGTGCTCAGGGTGCTGGGTGCTCAGTACTCAGGGTGCTGGGTGCTCAGTACTCGGGGTGCTCGGTGCTCAGTACGCTGGGTGCTCAGTACTCAGGGTGCTGGGTGCTCAGTACTCAGGGTGCTAGGTGCTCAGTACTCAGGGTGCTGGGTGCTCAGTGCTCAGGGTGCTGGGTGCTCAGTGCTCAGGGTGCTGGGTGCTCAGTGCTCAGGGTGCTGGGTACTCAGTGCTCAGGGTGCTGGGTGCTCAGTACTCAGGGTGCTGGGTGCTCAGTACTCAGGTTGCTGGGTGCTCAGTGCTCGGGGTGCTGGGTGCTCAGTGCTCGGGCTGCAGGGTGCTCAGTGCTCGGGGTAGTCGGTGCTCAGTACTTAGGGTGCTGCGTGCTCAGTGCTCGAGGTGCTCAGTACTCAGGGTGCTGTGTGTTCAGTGCTCAGGGTGCTGGTTGCTCAGTACTCAGGGTGCTTGGTGCTTAGTACTCAGGGTGCTGGGTGCTCAGTGCTCGGGGTGCTGGGTGCTCAGTACTCAGTACTCAGGGTGCTGGATGCTCAGTGCTCGGGGTGCTGGGTGCTCAGTGCTCAGTACTCAGGGTGCTGGGTGCTCAGTGCTCAGGGTGCTGGGTGCTCAGTGCTCCTGGTGCTGGGTGCTCAGTACTCAGGGTGCTGGGTGCTCAGTACTCCGGGTGCTGGGTGCTCAGTTCTCGGGGTGCTCAGTGCTCAGTACTCAGTGCTCAGGGTGCTCAGTGCTCAGTGCTCAGGGTGCTGGGTGTTCAGTACTCAGGGTGCTGGGGGCTCAGTACTCAGGGTGCTGGGTGCTCAGTGCTCAGGGGGCTGGGTGCTCAGTACTCGGGGTGCTCGGTGCTCAGTGCTCAGGGTGCTGGGTGCTCAGTACTCAGGGTGCGTGGTGCTCAGTACTCAGGGTGCTGGGTGCTCAGTACTCAGGGTGCTGGGTGCTCAGTGCTCAGGGTGCTGGGTACTCAGTGCTCAGGGTGCTCGGTGCTCAGTGCTCAGTGTGCTCAGTACTCAGGGTGCTGGGTGCTCAGTGCTCGGGGTTCTGGGTGCTCAGTGCTCAGGGTGATCGGTGCTCAGTACTCAGGGTGCTGGGTGCTCAGTGCTCGGGGTGCTGGGTGCTCAGTCCTCAGGGTGCTCAGTGCTCAGGGTGCTGGGTGCTCAGTGCTCGGGGTGCTCGGTGCTCAATACTCAGGCTGCTGAGTGCTCAGTACTCAGGGTGCTGGGTGCTCAGTACTCAGGGTGCTGGGTGCTCAGTGCTCAGGGTGCTGGGTGATCAGTGCTCAGTGTGCTGGGTGCTCAGTGCTCAGGGTGCTGGGTGCTCAGTGCTCGGGGTGCTGGGTGCTCAGTACTCAGGGTGCTGGGTGCTCAGTGCTCAGGGTGCTGGGTGCTCAGTGCTCGGGGCGCTGGGTGCTCAGTGCTCGGGGTGCTCGGAGCTCAGTACTAAGGGTGCTGGGTGCTCAGTGCTCGGGGTGATCGGTGCTCAGTAGTCAGGGTGCTGGGTGCTCAGTGCACGGGGTGCTGTGTGCTCAGTACTCACGGTGCTGGGTGCTCAGTGCTCGGGGTTCTGGGTGCTCAGTGCTCAGGCTGATCGGTGCTCAGTACTCAGGGTGCTGGCTGCTCAGTGCTCTGGGTGCTGGGTGCTCAGTCCTCAGGGTGCTCAGTGCTCAGGGTGCTGGGTACTCAGTGATCGGGGTGCTCGGTGCTCAGTACTCAGGGTGCTGAGTGCTCAGTACTCAGGGTGCTGGGTGCTCAGTGCTCGGGGTGCTGTGTGCTCAGTACTCACGGTGCTGGGTGCTCAGTGCTCGGGGTTCTGGGTGCTCAGTGCTCAGGCTGATCGGTGCTCAGTACTCAGGGTGCTGGCTGCTCAGTGCTCTGGGTGCTGGGTGCTCAGTCCTCAGGGTGCTCAGTGCTCAGGGTGCTGGGTACTCAGTGATCGGGGTGCTCGGTGCTCAGTACTCAGGGTGCTGAGTGCTCAGTACTCAGGGTGCTGGGTGCTCAGTGCTCAGGGTGCTGGGTGATCAGTGCTCAGGGTGCTGGGTGCTCAGTGCTCAGGGTGCTGGGTGCTCAGTTCTCGGGGTGCTGGGTGCTCAGTACTCAGGGAGCTGGGTGCTAAGTGCTCAGGGTGCTGGGTGCTCAGTGCTCGGGGCACTGGGTGCTCAGTGCTCGGGGTGCTCAGAGCTCAGTACTCAGGGTGCTGGGTGCTCAGTGCTCGGGGTGCCCGGTGCTCAGTACTCGGGGTGCTCAGTGCTCAGTACTCAGTATGCTGGGTGCTCAGTGCTCAGGTTGCTGGGTGCTCAGTACTCAGTGTGCTGGGTGCTCTGTGCTCAGTACGCTGGGTGCTCAGTACTCAGGGTGCTGGGTGCTCAGTACTCAGGGTGCTCGGTGCTCAGTACTCAAGGTGCTGGGTGCTCAGTGGTCGGGGTGCTGGGTGCTCAGTACTCAGGGTGCTGGGTGCTCAGTACTCGGGGTGCTCGGTGCTCAGTACGCTGTTTGCTCAGTACTCAGGGTGCTGGGTGCTCAGTACTCAGGGTGCTGGGTGCTTAGTACTCAGGGTGCTGGGTGCTCAGTGCTCGGGGTGCTGGGTGCTCAGTGCTCAGTACGCAGGGTGCTGGGTGCTCAGTGCTCAGGGTGCTGGGTACTCAGTGCTCAGTGTTCTGGGTGCTCAGTACTCAGGGTGCTGGGTGCTCAGTACTCAGGGTGCTGGGTGCTCCGTGCTCGGGGTGCTGATTGCTCAGTGCTCGGGGTTCAGGGTGCTCAGTGCTCTGGGTGCTCGGTGCTCAGTACTCAGGGTGCTGGGTGCTCAGTGCTCGAGGTGCTCAGTACTCAGGGTGCTGTGTGTTCAGTGCTCAGGGTGCTGGTTGCTCAGTACTCAGGGTGCTCGGTGCTTAGTACTCAGGGTGCTGGGTGCTCAGTGCTCAGGGTGCTGGGTGCTCAGTGCTCAGTACTCAGCGTGCTGTGTGCTCAGTGCTCGGGGTGCTGGGTGCTCAGTGCTCAGTACTCAGGGTGCTGGGTGCTCAGTGCTCAGGGTGCTGGGTGCTCAGTGCTCGGGGTGCTGGGTGCTCAGTACTCAGGGTGCTGGGTGCTCAGTACTCCGGGTGCTGGGTGCTCAGTTCTCGGGGTGCTCAGTGCTCAGTACTCAGTGCTCAGGGTGCTCAGTGCTCAGTGCTCAGGGTGCTGGGTGCTCAGTACTCAGGGTGCTTGGTGCTCAGTACTCAGGGTGCTGGGTGCTCAATACTCAGGGTGCTGGGTGCTCAGTGCTCAGGGTGCTGGGTACTCAGTGCTCAGGGTGCTCGGTGCTCAGTACTTGGGGTGCTGGGTGCTTATTCTCGGGGTGCTGGGTGCTCAGTGCTCGGGGTGCTGGGTGCTCAGTACTCAGGGTGCTGGGTGCTCAGTGCTCAGGGTGCTGGGTGCTCAGTACTCAGGGTGCTGGGTGCTCAGTACTCAGGGTGCTGGGTGCTCAGTGCTCAGGGTGCTGGGTGCTCAGTGCTCAGGGTGCTGGGTGCTCAGTGCTCAGGGTGCTGGGTGCTCAGTACTCAGGGAGCTGGGAGCTCAGTGCTCAGGGTGATCTTTGCTCAGTACTCAGGGTGCTCAGTACTCAGGGTTCAGGGTGCTCAGTGCTCAGGGTGATCGGTTCTCAGTACTCAGGGTGCTGGGTGCTCAGTGCTCAGGGTGCTGGGTGCTCAGTCCTCAGGGTGCTCAGTGCTCAGGGTGCTGCGTGCTCAGTGCTCGGGGTGCTGGGTGCTCAGTAATCAGGGTGCTGGGTGCTCAGTGCTCGGGGTGCTGGCTGCTCAGTGCTCGGGGTGCTGGGTGCTCAGTGCTCGGGGTGCTGGGTGCTCAGTACTCAGGGTGCTGGGTGCTCAGTACTCAGGGTGCTGGGAGCTCAGTGCTCAGGGTGATCGGTGCTCAGTACTCAGGGTGCTCAGTACTCAGGGTTCTGGGTGCTCAGTGCTCGGGGTGCTGGGTGCTCAGTACTCAGGGTGCTGGGTGCTCAGTGCTCGGGGTTCTGGGTGCTCATTGCTCAGGGTGATCGGTTCTCAGTACTCAGGGTGCTGGGTGCTCAGTGCTCTGGGTGCTGGGTGCTCAGTCCTCAGGGTGCTCAGTGCTCAGGGTGCTGGGTGCTCAGTGCTCGGGGTGCTCGGTGCTCAGTACTCAGGGTGCTGAGTGCTCAGTACTCAGGGTGCTGGGTGCTCTGTGCTCAGGGTGCTGGGTGATCAGTGCTCTGTGTGCTGGGTGCTCAGTGCTCAGGGTGCTGGGTGCTCAGTTCTCGGGGTGCTGGGTGCTCAGTACTCAGGGTGCTGGGTGCTAAGTGCTCAGGGTGCTGGGTGCTCAGTGCTCGGGGCGCTGGGTGCTCAGTGCTCGGGGTGCTCGGAGCTCAGTACTCAGGGTGCTGGGTGCTCAGTGCTCGGGGTGATCGGTGCTCAGTACTCAGGGTGCTGGGTGCTCAGTGCTCGGGGTGCTCGGTGCTCAGTACGTTGGGTGCTCACTACTCAGGGTGCTGGGGGCTCAGTGCTCGGGGTGCTGGGTGCACAGTGCTCAGGGTGCTGGGTGCTCAGTGCTCAGGGTGCTGGGTGCTCAGTACTCAGGGTGCTGGGTGCTCAGTGCTCGGGGTGCTGGGTGCTCAGTACTCAGGGTGCTGGGTGCTCAGTACTCGGGTGCTGGGTGCTCAGTGGTCAGGGTGCTGGGTGCTCAGTGCTCAGTACTCAAGGGTGCTGGGTAGTCAGTGCTCGGGGTGCTAGGTGCTCAGTGCTCAGTACTCAGGGTGCTGGGTACTCAGTGCTCAGGGTGCTGTGTGCTCAGTGCTCAGGGTGCTGGGTGCTCAGTGCTCAGGGTTCTGGGTGCTCAGTACTCAGGGTGCTGGGTGCTCAGTACTCGGGATGCTCGGTGCTCAGTACGCTGGGTGCTCAGTACTCAGGGTGCTGGGTGCTCAGTACTCAGGGTGCTGGGTGCATAGTACAGAGGGTGCTGGGTGCTCAGTGCACGGGGTGCTGGGTGCTCAGTGCTCAGTACTCAGGGTGCTGGGTGCTCAGTGCTCAGGGTGCTGGGTGATCAGTGCTCAGGGTGCTGGGTGCTCAGTGCTCAGGGTGCTGGGTACTCAGTGCTCAGGGTGCTGGGTGCTCAGTACTCAGGGTGCTGGGTGCTCAGTGCTCGGGGTGCTCGGTGCTCAGTGCTCGGGGTTCTGGGTGCTCAGTGCTCGGGGTGCTCGGTGCTCAGTGCTCGGGGTTCTGGGTGCTCAGTGCTCGGGGTGCTCGGTGCTCAGTGCTCGGGGTTCTGGGTGCTCAGTGCTCGAGGTGCTCAGTACTCAGGGTGCTGTGTGTTCAGTGCTCAGGGTGCTGGGTGCTCAGTACTCAGGGTGCTCGGTGCTTAGTACTCAGGGTGCAGGTTGCTCAGTGCTCGGGGTGCTGGGTGCTCAGTGCTCAGTACTCAGGGTTCTGGGTGCTCAGTGCTCGGGGTGCTGGGTGCTCAGTGCTCAGTACTCAGGGTGCTGGGTGCTCAGTGCTCAGGGTGCTGGGTGCTCAGTGCTCGGGGTGCTGGGTGCTCAGTACTCATTGTGCTGGGTGCTCAGTACTCAGGGTGTTCTGTTCTCAGTACTCAGGGTGCTGGGTGCTCAGTACTCAGGGTGCTCGGTTCTCAGTACTCAGGGTGCTGGGTGCTCATTCTCGGGGTGCTGGGTGCTCAGTGCTCGGGGTGCTGGGTGCTCAGTACTCAGGGTGCTGGGGGCTCAGTACTCAGGGTGCTGTGTGCTCAGTACTCAGGGTGATCTGTTCTCAGTACTCAGGTTGCTGGGTGCTCAGTGCTCGGGGTGCTGGGTGCTCAGAACTCGGGTTGCTCAGTGCTCAGTACTCAGGGTGCTGGGTGCTCAGTACTCATGTTGCTGGTTGCTCAGTGCTCGAGGTGCTCGGTGCTCAGTACTCGGGGTGCTGGGTGCTCAGTACTCGGGGTGCTGGGTGCTCAGTGCTCAGGGTGCTGGGTGCTCAGTGCTCGGGGTGCTGGGTGCTCAGTGCTGAGGGTGGTGCTGGGTGCTCAGTACTCAGGGTGCTGGGTGCTCAGTGCTCAGGGTGCTGGGTGCTCAGTACTAAGGGTGCTGGGTGCTCAGTACTCAGGGTGCTCGGTGCTCAGTACTCAGGGTGCTGGGTGCTCAGTGCTCAGGGTGCTGGGTACTCAGTACTCAGGGTGCTGGGTGCTCAGTACTCAGGGTGCTGGGTGCTCAGTGCTCAGGGTGCTGGGTGCTCAGTGCTCAGGCTGCTGGGTGCTCAGTACTCAGGGTGCTGGGTGCTCAGTGCTCATGGTGATCGGTGCTCAGTACTCAGGGTGCTGGGTGCTCAGTGCTCGGGGTGCTGGGTGCTCAGTACACGGGTTGCTGGGTGCTCTGTACTCAGGGTGCTGGGTGCTCAGTGCTCGGGGTCCTAGGTGCTCAGTGCTCAGGATGATCGGTGCTCAGTACTCAGGGTGCTGGGTGCTCAGTGCTCAGGGTGCTGGGTGCTCAGTCCTCAGGGTGCTCAGTACTCAGGGTGCTCGGTGCTCAGTGCTCAGTACTCAGGGTGCTCAGTACTCAGGGTGCTGGGTGCTCAGTGCTCGGGGTGCTGGGTGCTCAGTGATCAGGGTGATCTGTGCTCAGTACTCAGGGTGCTGGGTGCTCAGTGCTCAGGGTGCTGGGTGCTCAGTCCTCAGGGTGCTCAGTACTCAGGGTGCTCGGTGCTCAGTGCTCAGTACTCAGGGTGCTCAGTACTCAGGGTGCTGGGTGCTCAGTGATCGGGGTGCTGGGTGCTCAGTACTCAGGGTGCTGGGTGCTCAGTCCTCCGGGTGCTCAGTGCTCAGGGTGCTGGGTGCTCAGTACTCAGGGTGCTGGGTGCTCAGTACTCGGGGTGCTGGGTGCTCAGTGCTCAGGGTGCTGGGTGCTCAGTCCTCAGGGTGCTCAGTACTCAGGGTGCTCAGTGCTCAGTACTCAGGGCGCTGGGTGCTCAGTGCTCGGGGTGCTGGGTGCTCAGTGCTCAGGGTGATCAGTGCTCAGTACTCAGGGTGCTGGGTGCTCAGTCCTCATGGTGCTCAGTACTCAGGGTGCTCAGTGCTCAGTACTCAGGGTGCTGGGTCCTCAGTGCTCAGGGTGATCGGTGCTCAGTGCTCAGGGTGCTGGGTGCTCAGTCCTCCGGGTGCTCAGTGCTCAGGGTGCTGGGTGTTCAGTACTCAGGGTGCTCGGTGCTCAGTGCTCAGGGTGCTGTGTGCTCAGTACTCAGGGTGCTGGGTGCTCAGTGCTCGGGGTGCTGGGTGCTCAGTGCTCAGGGTGATCAGTGCTCAGTACTCAGGGTGCTGGGTGCTCAGTACTCAGGGTGCTGGGTGCTCAGTGCTCAGGGTGCTGGGTGCTCAGTCCTCAGGGTGCTCAGTACTCAGGGTGCTCGGTGCTCAGTGCTCGGGGTGCTGGGTGCTCAGTGCTCGGGGTGCTGGGTGCTCAGTGCTCGGGGTGCTGGGTGCTCAGTGCTCAGGGTGATCAGTGCTCAGTACTCAGGGTGCTGGGTGCTCAGTACTCAGGGTGCTGGGTGCTCAGTGCTCAGGGTGCTGGGTGCTCAGTCCTCAGGGTGCTCAGTACTCAGGGTGCTCAGTGCTCAGTACTCAGGGTGCTGGGTGCTCAGTGCTCGGGGTGCTGGGTGCTCAGTGCTCAGGGTGATCAGTGCTCAGTACTCAGGGTGCTGGGTGCTCAGTGCTCAGGGTGCTGGGTGCTCAGTCCTCAGGGTGCTCAGTACTCAGGGTGCTGGGTGCTCAGTGCTCAGGGTGCTGGGTGCTCAGTCCTCAGGGTGCTCAGTACTCAGGGTGCTCAGTGCTCAGTACTCAGGGTGCTGGGTGCTCAGTGCTCTGGGTGCTGGGTGCTCAGTGCTCAGGGTGATCAGTGCTCAGTACTCAGGGTGCTAGGTGCTCAGTGCTCAGGGTGCTGGGTGCTCAGTCCTCAGGGTGCTCAGTACTCAGGGTGCTCGGTGCTCAGTGCTCAGTACTCAGGGTGCTCAGTACTCAGATTGCTGAGTGCTCAGTGCTCGGGGTGCTAGGTGCTCAGTACTCAGGATGCTGGGTGCTCAGTACTCGGGGTGCTGGGTGCTCAGTACTCAGTGTGCTGGGTGCTCAGTGCTTGGGGTGCTGGGTGCTCAGTGCTCAGGGTGATCGGTGCTCTGTGCTCAGGGTGCTGGGTGCTCAGTGCTCAGGGTGCTGGGTGCTCAGTACTCTGGGTGTTGGGTGCTCAGTACTCAGGGTGCTGGGTGCTCCGTGCTCGGGGTGCTGGGTGCTCAGTGCTCAGGGTGCTGGGTGCTCAGTGCTCAGGGTGCTGGGTGCTCAGTACTCAGGGTGCTGGGTGCTTAGTGCTCGGGGTGCTCGGTGTTCAGTACTCAAGGTGCTGGGTGCTCAGTGCTCAGGGTGCTGGGTGCTCAGTCCTCGGGGTGCTCAGGTTGCTGGGTGCTCAGTGCTCAGGGTGCTGGGTGCTCAGTGCTCAGGGTGCTGGGTGCTGAGTGCTCAGGGTGCTGGGTGCTCTGTGCTCGGGGTGCTCGGTGCTCAGTGCTCATGGTGCTGTGTGCTCAGTACTCAGGGTGCTGGGTGCTTAGTACTCAGGGTGCTCAGTGCTAAGTACACAGTGTGCTGGGTGCTCAGTGCTCGGGGTGCTGGGTGCTCAGTGCTCAGCGTGCTGGGTGCTCAATACTCAGGGTGCTGGGTGCTCAGTGCTCAGGGTGCTGGTGTCTCAGTGCTCAGGGTGCTGGGTGCTCAGTGATCGGGGTGCTGGGTGCTTAGTACTCAGGGTGCTCAGTGCTCGGGGAGCTCGGTGCTCATTACTCAGGGTGCTGGGTGCTCAGTTCTCAGTGCTCGGCGTCCTGGGTGCTCCGTGCTCGGGGTGCTGGGTGCTCAGTGCTCTGGGTGCTTAGTGCTCAGTACTCAGGGTGCTGGGTGCTCAGTACTCATGTTGCTGGGTGCTCATTCTCAGGGTGCTAGGTTCTCAGTACTCAGGGTGCTGTGTGCTCAGTACTCAGGGTGCTCGGTTCTCAGTACTCAGGGTGCTGGGTGCTCAGTGCTCGGGGTGCTGGGTGCTCAGTGCTCTGGGTGATTAGTGCTCAGTACTCAGAGTGTTGGGTGCTCAGTACTCAGGGTGCTGGGTGCTCAGTGCTCAGTGCTCAGGGTGCTCAGTACTCAGGGTGCTGGGTGCTCCGTGCTCGGGGTGCTGGGTGCTCAGTGCTCGGGGTGCTGGGTGCTCAGTACTCGGGGTGCTGGGTGCTCAGTACTCAGGGTGCTGGGTGCTCAGTGCTCAGGGTGCTGGGTGCTCAGTACTCAGGGTGCTGGGAGCTCAGTGCTCAGGGTGATCGGTGCTCAGTACTCAGGGTGCTCAGTACTCAGGGTGCTGGGTGCTCAGTGCTCGGGGTGCTGTGTGCTCAGTACTCACGGTGCTGGGTGCTCAGTGCTCGGGGTTCTGGGTGCTCAGTGCTCAGGCTGATCGGTGCTCAGTACTCAGGGTGCTGGCTGCTCAGTGCTCTGGGTGCTGGGTGCTCAGTCCTCAGGGTGCTCAGTGCTCAGGGTGCTGGGTACTCAGTGATCGGGGTGCTCGGTGCTCAGTACTCAGGGTGCTGAGTGCTCAGTACTCAGGGTGCTGGGTGCTCAGTGCTCAGGGTGCTGGGTGATCAGTGCTCAGGGTGCTGGGTGCTCAGTGCTCAGGGTGCTGGGTGCTCAGTTCTCGGGGTGCTGGGTGTTCAGTACTCAGGGAGCTGGGTGCTAAGTGCTCAGGGTGCTGGGTGCTCAGTGCTCGGGGCGCTGGGTGCTCAGTGCTCGGGGTGCTCAGAGCTCAGTACTCAGGGTGCTGGGTGCTCAGTGCTCGGGGTGCCCGGTGCTCAGTACTCGGGGTGCTCAGTGCTCAGTACTCAGTATGCTGGGTGCTCAGTGCTCAGGTTGCTGGGTGCTCAGTACTCAGTGTGCTGGGTGCTCTGTGCTCAGTACGCTGGGTGCTCAGTACTCAGGGTGCTGGGTGCTCAGTACTCAGGGTGCTCGGTGCTCAGTACTCAAGGTGCTGGGTGCTCAGTGGTCGGGGTGCTGGGTGCTCAGTACTCAGGGTGCTGGGTGCTCAGTACTCGGGGTGCTCGGTGCTCAGTACGCTGTTTGCTCAGTACTCAGGGTCCTGGGTGCTCAGTACTCAGGGTGCTGGGTGCTTAGTACTCAGGGTGCTGGGTGCTCAGTGCTCGGGGTGCTGGGTGCTCAGTGCTCAGTACGCAGGGTGCTGGGTGCTCAGTGCTCAGGGTGCTGGGTACTCAGTGCTCAGTGTTCTGGGTGCTCAGTACTCAGGGTGCTGGGTGCTCAGTACTCAGGGTGCTGGGTGCTCCGTGCTCGGGGTGCTGATTGCTCAGTGCTCGGGGTTCAGGGTGCTCAGTGCTCTGGGTGCTCGGTGCTCAGTACTCAGGGTGCTGGGTGCTCAGTGCTCGAGGTGCTCAGTACTCAGGGTGCTGTGTGTTCAGTGCTCAGGGTGCTGGTTGCTCAGTACTCAGGGTGCTCGGTGCTTAGTACTCAGGGTGCTGGGTGCTCAGTGCTCAGGGTGCTGGGTGCTCAGTGCTCAGTACTCAGCGTGCTGGGTGCTCAGTGCTCGGGGTGCTGGGTGCTCAGTGCTCAGTACTCAGGGTGCTGGGTGCTCAGTGCTCAGGGTGCTGGGTGCTCAGTGCTCGGGGTGCTGGGTGCTCAGTACTCAGGGTGCTGGGTGCTCAGTACTCCGGGTGCTGGGTGCTCAGTTCTCGGGGTGCGCAGTGCTCAGTACTCAGTGCTCAGGGTGCTCAGTGCTCAGTGCTCAGGGTGCTGGGTGCTCAGTACTCAGGGTGCTTGGTGCTCAGTACTCAGGGTGCTGGGTGCTCAGTACTCAGGGTGCTGGGTGCTCAGTGCTCAGGGTGCTGGGTACTCAGTGCTCAGGGTGCTCGGTGCTCAGTACTTGGGGTGCTGGGTGCTTATTCTCGGGGTGCTGGGTGCTCAGTGCTCGGGGTGCTGGGTGCTCAGTACTCAGGGTGCTGGGTGCTCAGTGCTCAGGGTGCTGGGTGCTCAGTACTCAGGGTGCTGGGTGCTCAGTACTCAGGGTGCTGGGTGCTCAGTGCTCAGGGTGCTGGGTGCTCAGTGCTCAGGGTGCTGGGTGCTCAGTGCTCAGGGTGCTGGGTGCTCAGTACTCAGGGAGCTGGGAGCTCAGTGCTCAGGGTGATCTTTGCTCAGTACTCAGGGTGCTCAGTACTCAGGGTTCAGGGTGCTCAGTGCTCAGGGTGATCGGTTCTCAGTACTCAGGGTGCTGGGTGCTCAGTGCTCAGGGTGCTGGGTGCTCAGTCCTCAGGGTGCTCAGTGCTCAGGGTGCTGCGTGCTCAGTGCTCGGGGTGCTGGGTGCTCAGTAATCAGGGTGCTGGGTGCTCAGTGCTCGGGGTGCTGCCTGCTCAGTGCTCGGGGTGCTGGGTGCTCAGTGCTCGGGGTGCTGGGTGCTCAGTACTCAGGGTGCTGGGTGCTCAGTACTCAGGGTGCTGGGAGCTCAGTGCTCAGGGTGATCGGTGCTCAGTACTCAGGGTGCTCAGTACTCAGGGTTCTGGGTGCTCAGTGCTCGGGGTGCTGGGTGCTCAGTACTCAGGGTGCTGGGTGCTCAGTGCTCGGGGTTCTGGGTGCTCATTGCTCAGGGTGATCGGTTCTCAGTACTCAGGGTGCTGGGTGCTCAGTGCTCTGGGTGCTGGGTGCTCAGTCCTCAGGGTGCTCAGTGCTCAGGGTGCTGGGTGCTCAGTGCTCGGGGTGCTCGGTGCTCAGTACTCAGGGTGCTGAGTGCTCAGTACTCAGGGTGCTGGGTGCTCTGTGCTCAGGGTGCTGGGTGATCAGTGCTCTGTGTGCTGGGTGCTCAGTGCTCAGGGTGCTGGGTGCTCAGTTCTCGGGGTGCTGGGTGCTCAGTACTCAGGGTGCTGGGTGCTAAGTGCTCAGGGTGCTGGGTGCTCAGTGCTCGGGGCGCTGGGTGCTCAGTGCTCGGGGTGCTCGGAGCTCAGTACTCAGGGTGCTGGGTGCTCAGTGCTCGGGGTGATCGGTGCTCAGTACTCAGGGTGCTGGGTGCTCAGTGCTCGGGGTGCTCGGTGCTCAGTACGTTGGGTGCTCACTACTCAGGGTGCTGGGGGCTCAGTGCTCGGGGTGATCGGTGCTCAGTGCTCACTACTCAGGGTGCTGGGTGCTCAGTGCTCGGGGTGCTCGGTGCTCAGTACGTTGGGTGCTCACTACTCAGGGTGCTGGGTGCTCAGTGCTCAGGGTGCTGGGTGCACAGTGCTCAGGGTGCTGGGTGCTCAGTGCTCAGGGTGCTGGGTGCTCAGTACTCAGGGTGCTGGGTGCTCAGTGCTCGGGGTCCTGGGTGCTCAGTGCTCAGGATGCTGGGTGCTCAGTGCTCAGGTTGCTGGGTGCTCAGTACTCGGGGTGCTGGGTGCTCAGTACTCAGGGTGCTGGGTGCTCAGTACTCGGGTGCTGGGTGCTCAGTGGTCAGGGTGCTGGGTGCTCAGTGCTCAGTACTCAAGGGTGCTGGATAGTCAGTGCTCGGGGTGCTAGGTGCTCAGTGCTCAGTATTCAGGGTGCTGGGTACTCAGTGCTCAGGGTGCTGTGTGCTCAGTGCTCAGGGTGCTGGGTGCTCAGTGCTCAGGGTGCTGGGTGCTCAGTGCTCAGGGTGCTGGGTGCTCAGTGCTCAGGGTGCTGGGTGCTCAGTGCTCAGGGTGCTGGGTGCTCAGTGCTCAGGGTGCTGGGTGCTCAGTACTCAGGGTGCTGGGTGCTCAGTGCTCGGGGTGCTCGGTGCTCAGTGCTCGGGGTTCTGGGTGCTCAGTGCTCGGGGTGCTCGGTGCTCAGTGCTCGGGGTTCTGGGTGCTCAGTGCTCGGGGTGCTCGGTGCTCAGTGCTCGGGGTTCTGGGTGCTCAGTGCTCGAGGTGCTCAGTACTCAGGGTGCTGTGTGTTCAGTGCTCAGGGTGCTGGGTGCTCAGTACTCAGGGTGCTCGGTGCTTAGTACTCAGGGTGCAGGGTGCTCAGTGCTCGGGGTGCTGGGTGCTCAGTGCTCAGTACTCAGGGTTCTGGGTGCTCAGTGCTCGGGGTGCTGGGTGCTCAGTGCTCAGTACTCAGGGTGCTGGGTGCTCAGTGCTCAGGGTGCTGGGTGCTCAGTGCTCGGGGTGCTGGGTGCTCAGTACTCATTGTGCTGGGTGCTCAGTACTCAGGGTGCTCGGTTCTCAGTACTCAGGGTGCTGGGTGCTCAGTACTCAGGGTGCTCGGTTCTCAGTACTCAGGGTGCTGGGTGCTCATTCTCGGGGTGCTGGGTGCTCAGAGCTCGGGGTGCTGGGTGCTCAGTACTCAGGGTGCTGGGGGCTCAGTACTCAGGGTGCTGTGTGCTCAGTACTCAGGGTGATCTGTTCTCAGTACTCAGGTTGCTGGGTGCTCAGTGCTCGGGGTGCTGGGTGCTCAGAACTCGGGTTGCTCAGTGCTCAGTACTCAGGGTGCTGGGTGCTCAGTACTCATGTTGCTGGTTGCTCAGTGCTCGAGGTGCTCGGTGCTCAGTACTCGGGGTGCTGGGTGCTCAGTACTCGGGGTGCTGGGTGCTCAGTGCTCAGGGTGCTGGGTGCTCAGTGCTCGGGGTGCTGGGTGCTCAGTGCTGAGGGTGGTGCTGGGTGCTCAGTACTCAGGGTGCTGGGTGCTCAGTGCTCAGGGTGCTGGGTGCTCAGTACTAAGGGTGCTGGGTGCTCAGTACTCAGGGTGCTCGGTGCTCAGTACTCAGGGTGCTGGGTGCTCAGTGCTCAGGGTGCTGGGTACTCAGTACTCAGGGTGCTGGGTGCTCAGTACTCAGGGTGCTGGGTGCTCAGTGCTCAGGGTGC